>NC_141100.1:26574264-27174264 GCF_041138505.1 Cibotium barometz
AGGGTTGATTTAAAGCTAATGATTCAGCCTCAATATTTACAAAAGTACTCGTAGTAGAGCTTGCAAGACAAGGAGTGTTTGGCCAATGTGCAATAGCCAATCCAAACTTTTGAACAATATCTTTGATAAAATTTCTTTGACGAAGAAGCAAAATACCATTGTGAGTGATGATACCTTTGAACTTGAATACCAAGGCAGGAATGGATGTCGCCAAGATCCACCATATCAAAGGCTGAAGATAGAACCTTTTTTACTTGTTGCATGAAAGATAGATTATTAGACACAAGTATAGTGTCATCAACATAAAGAGCCAATATCACAAAATGGTTATCCACATTGCGCTTGATATAAAGATTTGGATCAGAGAAGCAAGAAAAAAACCCCTGAGATGTGAGAAATTGATCAATCTTGATGTACCATGATCGTGAAGCTTGTTTTAGTCCATACAAAGTACGGTGGAGTTGGCATACAAGAAGATGTTCCTTCTCGGGAATTGTAAATCCTTCAGGTTGCTCCATATATATTTCCTCCTTTAAGTCTCCACTAAGAAAAACCGTCTTAACACCCATTTTATGTATTTCCAAATCAAACTGAGTTGCAAAAGCTAGTAGTACTCGAATGCTTGTGCTGCAAACTACGGGTGAAAAAGTGTTATGATAGTCAATCCCTGCAATTTGTGAGTATCCCTTTGCAACTAAACAAGCTTTGAATTTATCATCAAAGGATCCATGTGCCTTTGTTTTAGTCTTGTAAACCCACTTACATTTGATAGAAGTACGATCAAAAGGTAGATTGGTAAGAACCCATGCACCTTTCAAGATCAAAGACTCATATTCAGCTTCCATGGCTTCCTTCCATTGTTCCTTTTGTGGAGAGGACATAGCTTCTGCATAAGTTGAAGGATCTAACATCTTGGAGTGCAAGTAGTTTCCATGCGCATTGTCTCCTTGTCCGTTCGGAATTCCTTCCTCACACCACTTGCTTACTAACACCATTGTTTTCCTAACCCCTCCTTAATAATACCACCTACCCCTTGGATATTGGTCATTAAGTATTCTATGCTAAGTCTACTCATTCAAGTACTCTAACTCTAAAGAGGATGTCCCGCTACAAAGGCGACAAAAAAACACTACTGGTCCCCTACGAGCAAGCCAACTCATAAGAGCCCATAAGACTAGCTGGATATTTAATCGCTAGTACTCCACTAACTTCTTTTCATCTTACTAACTCCCTTGCCCCCTCTCATTTCTGGAGAGAGAGGAGATGCAACCACGTGCGACACTTCCTATAGCATGCCTTGACAACCTCTTACCGATGATCATAAGGATGCGATTGAGTTTAGGAAGGGGAGTATGTTAACCACAAATTGGTTAACACATTCCTACGAAAACTATGTCCACACAGTTATGTAATAGGCGCTTGCACTATATTGTAAATCCCATAATTTAATGAGAGAAATGCCCTTAAGACATTCCCAGACATTGATCTTCAAAGGAACGACAAGAGGATCTTGGTGAGTTGGTGAAACCATAGAGAAAAGCTTTGTAACTATGTTTAGGGCATCTCGAGTCACTTACTCCTGTGTGGCCTAGTGGAAAAAGGCTTGGAACTATAGAATCCAATTTCTCTTGTTTGTAAGGGATTCTCCCATTTGTGTAATATAACTGGAGTGTTCCCTCTCTCTTGCAACTCTAGTCTAGCATGTGTGGTGTGCTTAGGGATAGGGTTAGGGTTTGGGAGTGATTAGTGCTAATCACTTGTTCTCTCTAGCTTCCCTCTTGCTTCTTCTCTCCCTCTAGCTTGAGTGATTAGGATACCTCGTGATCATCTTTGGAGATCCTACACGATCTTCACGAGAGAGGTTACACCACAAGTTTGATAGAGCAACTGCCTCAGTGTGACAACAAGTGCAGGAGGAGGGTGGTGATGAGCGACTACACTTGAGCTCTTGAGCATAGCTCAAGCTCTGCGGATCAGCAACTTTCCATGACACGTTAGGGTGAGATTAACACATCATGTGTAATAACATTAGTTGTCTCATTGCACACGTGTTTAATGGCAACCCTACTTTTGTAGCATGACTTGATTCTTGCTTGGTCTTGAGAATGCAAAGCTTTCCATCTCCTAGATGTTTCCTATATTTTCTAGCTATGTTCTCTTTATAGTTATAGTAAAAGCATTTAACCTTTTTCTTCTTATTTGAAGGGTTAAATCCTCATACTAAATATTCTTTTTATCAGTGGAATAAATTTTGGATACCATCATTACAACTTTGCATACGTATTTTCTCATCCCAAGTAATAAGGTAAACTCTTCAAAATATAAGTGGATAATCTTGACACCAATATTTAAAGATGTAACAAAAATATGTTAACATTTGGGTAGTAATAACCTTAGATATACAATAAGCAATATCTGGGGAGAGAACACTTATGTCAATAGTCATCTGATCATGAAGACTTATGGTGCTACCCATCTAGTCATGAGGATCTTTGATTATGGTGAGAAACACCTGCATCACGTCTCCTTCTTTTAGATTTCCCTATTAAGGCTGATTTTAAAGATCGCATATCCTTGATGAATTTGAGGTTTGGCTTTGTAGATGTGGAGACATGTTAGCACACTATCTTCTTTCTTACTAGTATATTGGTGGATAGAGATTTTGCATTGATTTGTCTCCAAGCTTGGATAAGGTTTGTAGTAAGTGGTTTGGGGTTCCCATTTCTTGTTTTGGGAGGGGGGGACTAAACATCATCCCCAATGACAATGTACCAAAATTCATAGGAGGATATCCTAGAGCCTAAAATTGGAGAGAGGATAATTGGTTCAATTAAGCTTTCCATTAGCATCAAATGATGGTGGGTGTGGAGAAGGTCTCCACGCCTTGTGACCATGTAGGTCCACGATCATAGTTAGTGCCATCGTTACTAGTGTAGAATCGACTCATCTTGAAAGTTGTACTAGATACCATTATAGTGTAATTTTCCCACCTCCCATGGTTATCTTGGGCCTTGTAATGTTAAATCATAGTGTCCAAGAGAGTGGAGCATTGTGATATCCCCAACACTACTACATGAGGGTGGAGCATTGTGATATCTAACATTGTAACAATGATAAAAAAAAGTCCCAAAGTTTAAAGATTTTCATAAACTTAATGAGAGGTTAAGGAGTCTTCATTATCCATGTAAATTTTACAGTCCCTATTCATAAACTCACTTGTGGATCCAGGAGACAATAACTTATTATTGTAAGAAATGTCAAAGGGAAAAGGTAATCCCTAAACCTTTCTAATGGAAACTCACTTGTGCATTTAGGAGACAATATCTTATTATTTTGAAAAATGTCAAAGGGAAAAGGTAATCCCTAAACCTTTCCAATGGAAATGTGTCATATTCATGATGGTAGCAAAGAAGTGGCCATGCAAGACAAGTTTGTACTTCGGAAAAGAACACACACATACGTACTGTGACGTGAAAAATTGATATCTTTCATTGTCAATTTTGTGCATATTTTGATGGTTTCGCAATGGTAATAAGGTGGAAGCTTGTCCAAGAAGATTGCGGCGCCCACAATGGAATAACGGCGTGGTGATGCGGCGGCTTGGCGGCTACCCCGATAACAACATTCTATCTTCAAATATAATGGTTTTACTTGATTTAGGGTGCACACATTGTAAATGCCACAAGTATGCTTGATAAATACTTTGGTATGGTAGATAGGCTAGTGATGTGGAAAATAAAAGTGGGCCTTTATGCTCACATGGATTTTTATTGTATTATTAATATGGTATTCACCATAAGGCTACAAGTTGGGGAGTGTGGAAGGCATGTGGAGGAGTGTGTGTAGGTGCATAATTGGGAAAGATTCTTCTAGAATGCCTACATGGAAGAGGAGAATTCCGCCATGTGTAAGTGGGATCTCCACCTAGATGCCACTTAGACTTGGCTATTATCTCATCACACTCTCAAAGTCAAAAAGTCTTCAATTTTATAATCAATAGAAGACTTAGCCTAAGAGGACAATTGATGGTGACATCTACCCTTATGTCACTGAAGGGTTGAAGATTTTTATGTTGTAATTTGTAACAATGGAAGAGAGGGTGATTCTCCACCTATAAAAGGAGCCCTCCTCTCCCTTTCAAATCAAGGAATGAGCCTCCTCAATTGAGCATTTTGTGTCATTGCCATTCTCTTATCTTTCAAACCCTTATTCAAACACTCTCTTTACATGTGAATGTCTCATTTAGCATTAGCTCCTCATGCTTAACCCAATTTTGGACCTCTTTGATGATTCATGGTAAGGGGGATAAGGAGTTATTATCTTGGCGGGCCTGTGACTTCTCAAGGTAGCCCTTGCCTTATTGCCGCCCTCCTTTGGAGGTACCAATGGTTTTAGCGGTAATGAGCATGTGGAAAGACTTTGGGGACCATAGGTAAATCTTCACGATTGTCTGCTGAGCAATGTTAACCCTTACCCTCTAGCTTGAATCATGAAGGAGATGAGAGGCAAGAGGCTATGTGAAAATTGAGGTTTCATGCAAAGAGAGAGAAGTGCAGTTTTTGTGGTCCAATATCCAAATTTCAACCGGTAATTACTCATCACTCGGGTGTTGGTTTCTCAAATTGATTATATGGCTAGGAAGCTCTTTCTATGCTCTTTCCACTTATGTAACTAATTTCTTAATCCCTTACTTCATTGATGATTAGAATTTCTCCCAAAGTTGCTAATTTTTAGGCAAATTTTGGCAGTTTTATAGTCTTGTAGTAAAATGCTCATAACTTTTCGCTCGGTTGCCCGTTTTTGAAAGTTTTTATATAGGCGCGAAGCTCTCTTCAAGCTCTACGCATCTGTATAATCCTCTCTTGCACAGCCTTTATGGATTTAAAACTGCAATTCTCTGTGTATCTCTGTTTTTATAGAATTTTGGCAGTTTTATAGTCTTGCAGTAAAATGCTCATAACTTTTCGCTCGGTTGCCCGTTTTTGAAAGTTTTTATATAGGCGCGAAGCTCTCTTCAAGCTGTATGCATCTATATAATCCTCTCTTGCACAGCCTTTATGGATTTAAAACTGTAATTCTCTGTGTATCTCTGTTTTTATAGCTTTTTGGCCATTCTTTCTTCTTAATCATGATTAATTCCTCCTAATCTCTTATCAAAAGGCAAACCCTATGTGTCTTATCGTCTTGTAAGTGATTGCTATATTCATTTGCTTTAATATGTTCCGTCCAAATTGCCCAATTCGAACGGATGACCCTTACCAATATTCCCCGTATGTTTCTGTTCACATAATCCTGAGTCGGAAGATTTTCTTCCAACAAAGAATCGCCCTCTTGTTTGGAGCTGCAAGACTGGCTGAAATTCTTGCTTCTCCGGAGCCTTTCATCTTTCCTTCCATGAATTATGATCTCACCTTTGATGTGTATATCTTTATCTTAATCTAGGGAGAGAAAGGGAGGTGAGGAGGCTGTGAGGTTTTATACAAGTGTGTTTTGATTCTGAGAAGTGACCGAAGTCCAAACCTCAACTTCGTGTCACATCTTTTGGTGGAGACGGCGGGCAGGTTTTACTTAGAATTATTCTATTTTAACCTCAAGGTCCCGCATGATTAAAGGAAAGTTGTTTTGAAACAAGTAAATTTCCCTTGTCACTACTCATCTTTTGGTGCAAGATGTTCAACATTCCGGTGTTCCGTGGATCGGAAGGAGAAGACCCGGGGAGTTATCTCCGAGATTTTAACCGAGCATGCCGCTTGACGGGTTGGTCTATGAAAGAGAGGGCAGAAATACTTCCAGATTTCTTGGAGGGTATGGCCTTAACTTGGCATGAGGCTTTGCCAGAGGAGTCCAAGAATGATTGGGAAAGGTTGACCAAAGCAATGAAGGAGAGATTTGGGACAGTGGAGTCGCCAAATGCTTTACTATTGCAATTGGATCAAATTTTCCAAAAGGATGGAGAGTCAGTTTCTGCCTTTTCAGTGAGGTATGAAGCCTTATTCATCAAATATCAACAAGCTGCTTTACATGTTGTTGCTTCTTCTTCTTCACCTTCTATGGAAGATTCAAAGAGTTCTTTAGCAATGGAGCACCTTAAGATGAGCAAGTTTATCAGGGCTTTGGATCCCCGCTTGCATGGAAAAGTTCTTAGCAAAGATCCCACTAGTTTTAAAGAGGCCCTTCGTATTGCTTTGAAGAAGGAGGCCACTCTTCATATTGAGTCCACATTCCAATCTTCTCCAAGTGTGCCAACCCCACCACGAGTAGAGATAGCCTCAACATCTCAGGTACAAGCTCCATCCTTGGATCATAACATTGCACAACTTATGGCAGAATTTGCTGATTTGAAGTTACACTTAGTCAATGCAAGGCCACCTAGGGTTCCACGAGCTGAGGATAAACCTAGGGATAGAAGTAGTGTCACATGCTATGAATGTCAAGAGAAGGGGCACTATCGTACTGAGTGTCCAAAGTTGAGGAAAAGTGAGGATAAAAGTTTAGCACTTTTAGAGGAAACATGCTCAGAAGAAGAAGAGGAAACATTGATGCCATTAATGGCAAAAAGGGGTCGTAAAACTAGAAGCCAGGAAGAAGAAGAACAAGAAGATAAATCTGAAGAAGAGGAGAAAAATAAGAAGAAGAAGAAGTCATCTAGGAGAAAAATTGGACAATCTGATTTTCCTCTTGGACAAGGATCTCTTAGTTATGACCTCTTAACAGATCTTAGGGAGAAAACAGCACAAATCACATTTGGGCAGCTTTTGGCACTCTCTCCCAAGCTCAGAAAGGAATGGGGTAAGCTGGCTAGCACAAGGGAATCTAGGAAAAAGAAGAAGAGGGATAATGGGACTCCTATGGTTCAAAAGGTGGATATTGATGTAGGAGATGATGTGCCTGTGATTGATGTCATCATTGAGGGGCAGACAATTTCTAATGCATACATTGATGGAGGTGCGTCAATCAATGTCATGAGTGAAAAAACAATGAAAGATGTTGATTTAAAGTTGTCTTCTACCAACTCTCCCTATCGCATCAAACTTGCTGATAATACTAGGGTGAAAACCTTAGGAATTGTCAGGAATTTGGGAGTGGATGTATGTGGTATTTCTGTGCCTACAACTTTTCAGGTCATTCCTACAAAGCCTGATGCTAGGGCTTACCCATTGATATTGGGTAGGCCATGGCTTCGCCAAGTGAAGGCGATTCAGAAGTGGGAGACAGGTGATCTTATTCTACAAGGTGAGAATAAGAAGGTCCACTACAACATCAAGAGTCGTCGCAAGAAGGTGGTAAGAGGTGAACCTTCAACTTCCGAAAGTTCAGAGTCAGAGTCATCCGATGAAGAAGAGACAAGTGGTAGCTCCGAGGATTCCATCTCAGAAGGAGAGGTAGAGGGAGTTGCATTTGGTCTTTCCCTAGGAAGGGATCGAGGGGATGCTGAAGACAATGGAGCCTTGGAAGGGGAAGCTTCTTCAACCATGTGCAAGAAAGGAGATGTGGACCTCACTAGTCTTCACCAACAGAATGAACTTCTTCTTGATGAGTCCATAGCAGGTATTGAAAGGGAGAATTACTTAAAAATGTTGGATGGATTTCCTAACCTTTTTGCAAACAGCTACTCACAAGTACGCCAAGTTACCCTAGTAGAGCACAAGATTGATCTCAAGCCCCAAAGTAAGCCAGTGGTGCAGCGGCTAAGGCGTTTGGGAGTAGTGCAAGTAGAGGTGCTTAAGAAGGAGGTAACTAATTTGCTGGCAGCTGGTTTTATTTTTCCAGTAGAGAATTCAGAGTGGATTTCCCCAGTTGTAGTCACCCCCAAAAAGGGTGGAAAATGGCGTGTGTGTGTGGACTTTCGCCCTTTGAATGCATGCACAAAGAGGGATTATTATCCTCTACCCTTTCAGGATGAGATTTTGGATCAAGTTGCAGGTCATGAATTGTATTCAGTGTGTGATGGATACTCTGGATACTTTCAAATCCGGATTTGTGAAGAAGATCAAAGGAAAACCTCATTTATCACCCCTTGGGGAGTGTATGCCTATAGGGTGATGCCATTTGGCTTGACCAATGCACCAGCAACTTTTCAATGCTTCATGAGTCAGGTATTTGCACCTTACTTGGGGAAGTTTATAAGGGTCTTTCTGGATGATTTTTGCATTTATTCAAGCCGCGTGGATCACTTGGAAAAGTTGAGGTTGGCCTTACAAAGTATTGATGATGCAAAAGGGTGTCTTAATCTTGGAAAATGCCGCTTGGCACGAAGGAAGGTGGTTCTCTTGGGACATGTTATCTCAGAAGAAGGCATAGAGATGGATCCTGAGAAGGTGCAGGCAATTGTGGCCCTCCCACCACCTACCAATGTAAGGGAGGTAAGGAGGATTTTGGGTAAAACAAAGTATTACCAACGCTTTGTTGACATGTTCTCTGAAAAGATGTATCCTATAAATCTGTTAACAAAGAAGAATGTTTCTTTCCAATGGGGGCCCGATCAAATTCAATCTTTTTGTTTGCTCAAGGAATGCATGAGTCAAAGTCCAATTGTTCAGCCTCCTAAGTGGGGGGAGGACTTTTATGTGAACCCAAGTGTCTCATCACATTCAGTGGGTGCTATTCTCTTGCAAAAGGGAGAGCAAGGGCGTATGCAACCAGTGTATTATGCAAGCCGACAACTCACTGATGCCAAGGAGAAGTATGGTGAAATGGAGAAAGGTGGTTTGTCTCTTGTTTTTGCAGTAAAGAAGTTCCGGTCATACTTGTTACCTCGCCCTTTTTTCTTCCTCACATCTCAACCTTATTTACAATTCTTGGTCCGCAAGCCCAATCCTGCAGGAGGAAAGTTTGCAAAGTGGATTTGTGAGCTTCAAGAATTCTCTTTCACTTTTATCACAGAAAACACCACTAGGGCCTCTCTTGCAGATTTGCTTACCAGGAAGGAAGAGGAAGAAGGAACAGGTGCAAAGGAAGAAGTATATGAAGATTTGGAAACGCCACCAACTGCTTTCACTATGCACTTTGATGGAGCCTTTAGCCCTTCCAGGCAATGTGGGGCTGGGGGGATAGTTTTATTCGATCCAGAAGGAAAAGAGGTATGGGCCAAGGGTAGGGAATTTCCAAAGGCTATATCAAATAATGTGGCTGAGTACAATGCATTAATTTGGGGATTAGAAGATTGCATAAAAGATGGAATTGAAGAGGTAGAGGTTAAAGGGGATTCACAATTGGTCATCCGACAAATGAAAGGAGAGTATAAGGCAAGGAGTCCTAATCTCCAAGAATTGTATAAAAGGGCAATGAAGTTGAAAGAAGCTTTTGGGTTTTGTAAATTTGTGCATGTGAACAGGAAGGATAATCAAAAGACTGATGAATGGGCTACTAAAACCTTGGCTTCTTTCAAAGAAGCTACTCTTGCATTAGTGGATACAGGTTGGCCTGAGCTCCAAGACGTTCAACACTATTTAGATACAGGATACTTCCCTCCTGGATTGAATCCTCAACAGAAGCAAAGGCTTACCAGGAAAGCTCATCCTTACACAATTCTAGGGGATGTTCTTTACAAGCAAGGTAAGGATAAGATTCTTAGGAGGGTAGTGGGCCTAGAGGAGTCTAAAAGGATTATGGAATTATGTCATGAATGTTCAGGTCACTTTGCCTCAGCCAGCACAACTCGGAGGATCCTTAACACAGGGTATTATTGGCCTCGACTCAGCAAAGATGTCCATGAGTGGTGCAGAAGCTGTGAAGTATGCCAGGCATATGGGCACAAGCAATTGGTTCCCGGACCTTTAAACCCTATCCCAGCATATGGTCCATTTGAAAGGTGGGGATTAGATTTTGTGGGCCCACTTCCTCGTTCCTCACATGGGAAGTATTACATATTGGTGGCCACAGATTATGCAACAAGGTGGGCTGAAGCAAAGGCCATGGTCAATAATAAGGCAGTAGCTGTGGCATCCTTTCTCAAGGAATACATATGTGCCCGATTTGGGTGTCCATTAGAAATCCTTACGGATGGGGGGAGGTCTTTCAGGAATGACTTGATTGAAGCTTTGGTGCAGAAATTAAAAATAAAGCATGCTATGTCAACTCCCTATTATCCCCAATGTAATGGTTTAGTAGAAAAAACTAATGGACTGCTTTGTGGATCTTTGTCTAAGCTAGTGGATACTATGAAGAGAAAGTGGGATGTGCATTTGCCAGAGGTCCTATGGGCCTATAGGACAACTCACAAATTCTCTCTTGGTTTTACACCTTTTCAATTAGTTTATGGAATGGAGGCTATCTTGCCAATAGAATTGGAAATCACAAGCCTTCGCACATCTTTTGCACGCTTGAATAATGAAGAAGAAACACATGCCCAACGCCTAGCACAACTGGAGATCTTGGATGAGAGGCGACTTCATGCACTTCAAAATTTGGAGGCTGCACAACAACGACGCAAGGCAAGGCATGACACTCTCACGAAGAAGAAGAAGAAGCCAGAACTCAAGCAAGGAAGCTTAGTCATGAGGTATGATGGCCGTGTGGAGAAACGGCTAGATAAGAAGCTTCTTCGATGCTGGGAAGGCCCCTTCAGGATAAAGCAAAAGTTCAAAAATAACACCTATCTTCTAGAGGATGCAAGTGGCCAGGAGGTTCCCGGACGTGCCAATGAGTACCGGCTAAAGATATTCTACCCTCGAGCACCATGGCCAGCAGACCCCCCAGACAAGCATGGAGGATCTGCTGGGGGGGGAAAGATGTGACGTGAAAAATTGATATCTTTCATTGTCAATTTTATGCATATTTTGATGGTTTCGCAATGGTAATAAGGTAGAAGCTTGTCCAAGAAGATTGCAGCGCCCACAATGGAATAACGGCGTGGTGATGCGGCGGCTTGGCGGCTACCCCGATAACAACATTCTATCTTCAAATATAATGGTTTTACTTGATTTAGGGTGCACACATTGTAAATGCCACAAGTATGCTTGATAAATACTTTGGTATGGTAGATAGGCTAGTGATGTGGAAAATAAAAGTGGGCCTTTATGCTCACATGGATTTTTATTGTATTATTAATATGGTATTCACCATAAGGCTACAAGTTGGGGAGTGTGGAAGGCATGTGGAGGAGTGTGTGTAGGTGCATAATTGGGAAAGATTCTTCTAGAATGCCTACATGGAAGAGGAGAATTCCGCCATGTGTAAGTGGGATCTCCACCTAGATGCCACTTAGACTTGGCTATTATCTCATCACACTCTCAAAGTCAAAAAGTCTTCAATTTTATAATCAATAGAAGACTTAGCCTAAGAGGACAATTGATGGTGACATCTACCCTTATGTCACTGAAGGGTTGAAGATTTTTATGTTGTAATTTGTAACAATGGAAGAGAGGGTGATTCTCCACCTATAAAAGGAGCCCTCCTCTCCCTTTCAAATCAAGGAATGAGCCTCCTCAATTGAGCATTTTGTGTCATTGCCATTCTCTTATCTTTCAAACCCTTATTCAAACACTCTCTTTACATGTGAATGTCTCATTTAGCATTAGCTCCTCATGCTTAACCCAATTTTGGACCTCTTTGATGATTCATGGTAAGGGGGATAAGGAGTTATTATCTTGGCGGGCCTGTGACTTCTCAAGGTAGCCCTTGCCTTATTGCCGCCCTCCTTTGGAGGTACCAATGGTTTTAGCGGTAATGAGCATGTGGAAAGACTTTGGGGACCATAGGTAAATCTTCACGATTGTCCGCTGAGCAATGTTAACCCTTACCCTCTAGCTTGAATCATGAAGGAGATGAGAGGCAAGAGGCTATGTGAAAATTGAGGTTTCATGCAAAGAGAGAGAAGTGCAGTTTTTGTGGTCCAATATCCAAATTTCAACCGGTAATTACTCATCACTCGGGTGTTGGTTTCTCAAATTGATTATATGGCTAGGAAGCTCTTTCTATGCTCTTTCCACTTATGTAACTAATTTCTTAATCCCTTACTTCATTGATGATTAGAATTTCTCCCAAAGTTGCTAATTTTTAGGCAAATTTTGGCAGTTTTATAGTCTTGTAGTAAAATGCTCATAACTTTTCGCTCGGTTGCCCGTTTTTGAAAGTTTTTATATAGGCGCGAAGCTCTCTTCAAGCTCTACGCATCTGTATAATCCTCTCTTGCACAGCCTTTATAGATTTAAAACTGCAATTCTCTGTGTATCTCTGTTTTTATAGAATTTTGGCAGTTTTATAGTCTTGCAGTAAAATGCTCATAACTTTTCGCTCGGTTGCCCGTTTTTGAAAGTTTTTATATAGGCGCGAAGCTCTCTTCAAGCTGTACGCATCTATATAATCCTCTCTTGCACAGCCTTTATGGATTTAAAACTGTAATTCTCTGTGTATCTCTGTTTTTATAGCTTTTTGGCCATTCTTTCTTCTTAATCATGATTAATTCCTCCTAATCTCTTATCAAAAGGCAAACCCTATGTGTCTTATCCTCTTGTAAGTGATTGCTATATTCATTTGCTTTAATATGTTCCGTCCAAATTGCCCAATTCGAACGGATGAACCTTACCAATATTCCCCGTATGTTTCTGTTCACATAATCCTGAGTCGGAAGATTTTCTTCCAACAAAGAATCGCCCTCTTGTTTGGAGCTGCAAGACTGGCTGAAATTCTTGCTTCTCCGGAGCCTTTCATCTTTCCTTCCATGAATTATGATCTCACCTTTGATGTGTATATCTTTATCTTAATCTAGGGAGAGAAAGGGAGGTGAGGAGGCTGTGAGGTTTTATACAAGTGTGTTTTGATTCTGAGAAGTGACCGAAGTCCAAACCCCAACTTCGTGTCACAGTACTACCCCTCAGTGTGTCGCATGTAGCTACTTTAACAACACTACTTGTTAACCCACACAAAGAGTTCTAAGTTAGAGTGTCCAAGAGTAAAGTTTATGTGTGGAATATCAAGGGATAATGGCCCGCTATAGCATGTAGCGTACTTGATAACCTACCAAATCTGTCTAACTCTAGACCATCTAGCCTCTTAGCTACTGTCATGTATGGTTATAGGGATGTAACAAGCACTTGGGGTGCTCAAACATGGCTACTCCTAATATTGAGAGACATATAAACCTGATCTAGCAGCCAGGGCCAATACAAAATTAGGGTGGAGCATTGTGATATCCAAAATTGTAACAATTATAAAAAATTCTCAAAGTTTAAAGATTTTCATAAACTTAATAAGAGGTTCTAAGACCATATTAATGAGTCTTCATTATCAATGTCAATTTATGTTAATTTTATAATCCCTATTCATAAACTCACTTAATGTGGATTTAGGAGATAATATCTTGTTATTGTAAGAGATAATATCTTGAATTGTAAGAAATGCCAAAGGGAAAAGGTAATCCCTTAACCTTTACAATGGAAATGTGTGATTATTCGTTCTCATCTTCATGATGGTCGGGAATAAGTGGCCATGCAAGACAAGTTTTTACTTTGGAGAAAAAACACACATAGATACATACTACCCCTCAATGTGATATAGTACATTGCCATAGTCAAGAAACTTCTGTCCTGGCTATCGCTAATATAGCCACAGAACTTTTACTGCATTTTCATTGTCGCAGCCAGGGATCTGCTTCTGCCTCTCTTTAATCTATTCATTGACATCCCCACATATATATTTATATAGCAAGCTTGTAGATATACACCTTAATTATCAAAGTCATGGTGAGCGGCTTGTGTTTCTTAAGCTTACAAGCTTGGCTATGGCAGAGAAATTCTATCAAGCAGGATAAAGAGGAAGGCAAGAAGTCTTCTTGTGAGATCCCTGTTCCCACCGCGCAACGGATTCGGGGTACTAGCAGCGGAAGTAGCACTTCTCGCGCGGGACAGGGATCTCACATTCGGGGCCTCACCCACGGATATCCGGACAAGAGACTAATCCGTCGGTTTGTCCAAAACCGAAACCGGAAAAACTTCCTTTACCCGGAAAGCATGGGCGATTCCACCAGGATAACTCTTTACTCTAACGTAGTCAAGATCATTATGGATCAACTGATCTGACTGCACCTTTAACGGTACTTGGTCAAATCAAGGAAGAAACTTGCACTTGGATCATTGGGATCAACGCTTTTTTCCCTATCAAGAAGCACGCCGTTGATTCCTATCCATAGAACAATTTCTATCCGGGATTTACTTCATCTATCGTAATAATAGAAATTAAATCTCGATTTACGGATCCATCAGTCCAGCCTAACCCCATCCGATCCCATGGGTTAGCCAACCGCCCAACCACTGTAGTGATGGGATCCAATTTGGAATTTGGTTAGGTTTTGTCCCGGGTACCAAGGAAAAGAGTTCCAAGGCCCCCTAGCCAGAATTTCATGCAAACATAAAACTAGCCACACCACTTACACACCCAATATGAAAATTGCCTTTTTCTTAGCATCAGCTAACTTTAAAACAATCCTTTAATGAAACCATAGTACCACTGATCACAATCTCCCAATTTATCCAGTTGATTCATAATTTCCATCATTCCTTCATCAGAGTATCTATGGCATCATTGGCAACTAGAACGCTCACCACCTGTCCACACAGGGGCCGTTTCAATAGTTCCTAGCCCATAATACTCAACAATATAATCACTTATCAAGATGGACTCTCGTTGAAGATCAGCAAGATCAACCAACAGATCCATATAAAAGAGCCATGGACTCATCCGTTGAGGACCAGCAAGGTCAGTCAACCAGATCCATGCCCGGTTCTAGAAAACAACTCTTACTCCTTGTTCCAATATCTTCCTCGACGCACGCGTGGGTATCCTAGGCGACCCAGAGCCCGAGCACCGTATGGTCAGCACCCTTTAGGATCCTTCGCAGGTGACCTAGCGCTTCACTCATAGGCCGCTTCCTTGGTCCCTCATCCACCGTACCGGAAGCTCACCATTTTAATCGAACCGAGGCTGGTCAAGACCTCGGCCGACCTTGCTACGTGAGACGTCCTCCATTGACTCTCCGTCAGCAGTTGCAACTTTATCAGTTAGGTCTCCACGACCTTAATCACAAGACGGTCAAAATGCTTTCCCAGCATTCTTGACATAAAACAGCCATTTACAAACAGCATTTATAAACAGTTTACAAATACAATTTCTATGTTAACTCTCATTTTTCCACATTATCCCTCATACAATCCACATTACTTATTCCACATTTCATTTATATGTGTACTCATCCAATCACATCATTTTCCATCTCTTCACTTCAGATTCCTTCACGTCACATATCATATATTCACATCCATATCCACATCCATACATCCACATCCACATCCACATTCACATCCATACATCCACATCTACATGCTTATCTCCATTTTCACATCCTCATTTATACATCCACATCCCATATCCACATTCATACATACACATCCATATCCACATCCATATCCGCATTCATACATACACATCCATATCCACATCCACATGCATACATTCATTATCACGTCCTCATTCATACATCCACATCCACATACATACATACATCCACATCCACATTCCCATTCACATCTATACATCCATATCTACATGCACATTCACATCCATACATCCACATCTATATCCTCATTCACATCCATACATCCACATTCATGTATCCACATCTACATGCATACATCCATACATACACATCCACATTTACATCCATGCATCCACATCCACATCCTCATTCACATCCATACATCCACATTCATACATCCACATCCACATCCACATTCACATCCATACATCCACATCTACATGCTTATCTCCATTTTCACATCCTCATTTATACATCCACATCCCATATCCACATTCATACATACACATCCATATCCACATCCACATGCATACATACATCCACATCCACATTCCCATTCACATATATACATCCATATCTACATGCACATTCACATCCATACATCCACATCTATATCCTCATTCATATCCATACATCCACATTCATGCATCCACATCTACATGCTTATCTCCATTTTCACATCCTCATTTATACATCCACATCCCATATCCACATTCATACATACACATCCATATCCACATCCACATGCATACATACATCCACATCCACATTCCCATTCACATATATACATCCATATCTACATGCACATTCACATCCATACATCCACATCTATATGCTCATTCACATCCATACATCCACATTCATGCATCCACATCTACATGCATACATCCATACATCCACATCCACATTTACATCCATGCATCCACATCTACATCCTCATTCACATCCATACATCCACATTCATACATCCATACATCCACATTCATACATCCACATCCACATCCACATTCACATCCATACATCCACATCTACATGCTTATCTCCATTTTTACATCCTCATTTATACATCCACTTCCCATATCCACATTCATACATACACATCCATATCCATATCCACATGCATCTTATCATATCTTATCACTTCCCATATCTTTTATGCATACCTCTATGCATGAAATTCAATTATGCTAAAAGTAACACTTTTATAATAAAATATTCAACTTTTATGCATACCTCTATGCATGAAATCCAATATGATAAAAGTAACACTTTTGATATTAAAAAATTATCCTTTATGCATACTTCTATGCATGAAAATTAAAATGATAAAAGTAACACTTTTGATATAAAAATTTTCCTTTATGCATACTTCTATGCATGAAAATTAAAAATGATAAAAGTAACACTTTTAATATAAAAAAATTATCCTTTATGCATACTTCTATGCATGAAAATTAAAAATGATAAAAGTAACACTTTTGATATAAAAAAAATTATCCTTTATGCATGATATTAAAATTCAATTTCTCCATGATTATAATGAAATTCTTTCAATTAATCTAGGATGATAATTCCTAGAATATGGTAGGAAGTTCTCTTTTTATGCTTTAAATGAAATTATTTTATGCATAATTTTTATAAAAATTTTGCCATAGCTCCGCTGCTATGACTGATAAATCTCAATTTTTTCTAAGGGATAAAGCTTATCATTAAGGAAATAATTAAAATGATCTCTAATTGGATCATTAATCTATAATAGATTGAATCATCAATATGCATAAACTAAAAGCATAGGAAAAAGCCATTAATTTGGCCTCAAGCATAGCTTAATCTTGGATTAAGGAAAAGCTTTATGAAAAGCTTCATGTGGATTGAGAATGGGTCATGAGTATGACCATTTCTTGAGTGAGAGAGAGAAATTACATAAAAACCATTAGAATTTAAACATAAATAAAAATTAACTTCAATAGCATTTATTAAATTATGTAACTCTTCACTACTATTCACCAATTAACTTTAATAGCATTTAAAAAATCATACCAATTAAGCTTCTCAAGCTTGAGAGGGGTTGAGAAGAGAGAAACATTGAGAAATTATAGCAAGATCAATATTCACTAATTACCTTACAAATTGCTTGATTCTTTGTTCATGGTAGAGGCCCCCAACCAATCAATTGGTTAAGTATGTTGATGGAGCCACTAATGGGGATTGAAGAAAGAGGGAAGCTCCAAAAACTAGTGAATTATTAAATGAATTCACAGTTCTTGGCTTAGGTGGAGTAGAGTAACGATGCATAAACACTATATATTTTTCAACAAGGGGGAGGCTTCTATTTATAGGAAAAATTGAGCTCCTAACCAAACAAACTGATTCTAGAATTTTCCAAATCAGTTTGGTCAATTTTTGACCATTTTTAGGTCAGTTAAGCTAACTTTTTGGAACTAGACTTGAATGAGGAGAGAGGAGAGATGAAATATCTCAATTTTTATGAGTTTAAAACTCATTCAAGCATGTGAAATATGCACCTCCTTTAAAGAACTCCCCTTCCTTACATATGTGTCATAATGGAATCATTTTAATATTGCTCATAGTTTTTTTACTAATAAACCTTGTACATTTTCAACTCTTCATCTTATGTGAAATATGCACCTCCTTTAAAGAACTCCCCTTCCTTACATATGTGTCATAATGGAATCATTTTAATATTGCTCATAGTTTTTTATTAATAAACCTTGTACATTTTCAACTCTTCATCTTATGTGAGCATTTACTCATACCCAAAATATCTCATATTTTTAATATTGCTCATAGTTTTTTACTAATAAACCTTGTACATTTTCAACTCTTCATCTTATGTGAGCATTTAAGGGACTCCCCTTCCTTACATATGTGTCATAATAAAATCATTATACCCAAAATATCTCATATTTTTAATATTGCACATAGTTTTTTACTAATAAACCTTGTACATTTTCAACTCTTCACCTCATGTGAGCATTTACTCATTTTTGGGTATTTTCTTTTTACAAGTTGGATTTATCTCCTCCCTACACATGGATTGATGCTATTGGTCCATAGGAACCTTAATTGGACCATAGTCTAAAGATTTCTGAAAATCTAGACCCTTAGGCTAAGGTTCTTTATACCTATTTTCAATTAATTCCAATTGCACATTGGAAAATTCTTTTTGAATTTCTGTTTCAGGGGAACTCATCTGAATTAGAAGAGATATTTTTCTATCCAAAAATATTCAAAATCTGAATATTCTCTCTCTAGAATATTTTTCTCTCTCTAGGCTAAAACAGATAGAAATAAGGTCTTTATATTTCTGAAGAGGGTTGATTACAGGGGAAGATACTAGACATCAAAAAGGGGCTGGGGGAGGAATCTTACACTTCTTGTACGAGCATAGGAAGGTAACATTCGGCATAGAAAGAAAGCCGAGTGGGCTTTGGATTGGTCCATTGGTTGGTATGAACCCCATGGCCCTAGCTTCAAACCACACCTTTGTCGTTCATCCACCGTACCGGAAGCTCACCATTTAAATCACACCGAGACTAGTCAAGACCTCGGCCGACCTTGCTATGCGAGACGTCCTTTGTTGACTCTCCGTCAGCTATTGTAACTTTATCAGTTAGTATCCACGACCTCATTCAAAATGCTTCCCCAACATTCTTGACATAAAACATGTTGAGATATCGAGCTCGTCTAGTGAGGCGGTGGCCACTGATGACCCGCCTGGGGGATAGGCCCCACACTTACACCACTGGCATGGTTGGTGAGATCTTGGGTGATATGCGGCCAATGGGATGACAGGCTATGTGACAGCCATTCTAGAGACTGGCATAGTTATAGCGCCAGCTCATTTAGTCGGGTTCACACTATAGAGAACCCGTGTATGTATTGGTTGAGTACCTTTCATATTAGAGTGTACTCTTATTCTTGTATATGGTGTGTTGAGTGTTGAGTAGAGAAGAAGAAGATTTTCAGCCTCTCACCTTGTGTGTTCTCTATTAGGGTTTTGTGTGTGTGTGTGTGTGTGCTTGCAAGAGCTCAAGCTCTCTTCCCCCCTGCATCTTTTCATGGTATCAGAGCCTGGTTCGTGCTAAGGGCTGAGCTGCAAGCAAGAGAACCACAAGAAGTGATACGTGGGTAAGAGCTTCAACTACTCTTCCCTATTGTGTTGGTGACTACACCCTTGTCGGGAGCTCTACGGGAGGCACCGGCAAACGGTCTCTGATTGAGGAGCTTTCTTCGTGGGAGTAAAGCTATAGAGCAACTATACAGTCCTTTGGACTAAAATTTTTGGGCCGAAAACGCGTTTCGGGCGCGTCTGGACCTCCGTTTTTCAGAAAGCAGGCGATTTCGAGCATTGCGGATAAGTCATCGATTCTCTGCAGAACTCTGTTTTAAGAACTGCAGGAAGACAGATTGACTGTGCAGACACTGTGGGTGCTGCAAAGAGGTCTACAGTTGCCATTGGGTGTATGTATACACATTGAGGTCACTGGTTGTGACATTTGAGTGGGCTGCAGTATCGCTGTGCAGAAAATACAGCAGTTGTGCAGGAAAAACCAGAGTGCAGTTTCTGGTTAAATTGTGTATTTGGCAAGATGTCTAATGATGGCATAACACAGATTGTGGCTGAGAAGCTGGATAAGAATAACTTCCATGCTTGGAGGTTCAGGTTAACAAATTTCCTGATGGGAAAAGGCTATTGGGACTACATAGAAGGTGAGCATGAAGAGGCACCGGAGATACCGGATATAAATCCGACTGCTGCAGATGTGAAAGAGTTTAAAGACTGGAACCAAGGAGCCAGGAAAGTAATGTATTGGCTTTCCATTAGTATACAGGACACCATGATTGGGCACATTCAGGATGCCAAGTCCCCCAAGGAGGCATGGGACACCTTGGTAAAGCTTTATGAAACAAATACCAAGGCACGTAAGATACAGTTGAAGAATGAACTTCATACTGTGGAGAAAAGGAGCATGTCTGTGAATGACTATGCGTTGAAGATAAAGGGTATTGTGGAATCCCTTGCATCTATTGGTGTGTCAGTAGATGATGATGACAAGGTGGAAGTATGTCTACGTGGTCTCGGGCCACAATACAAGGCGTTTAAGACGTCTATTCAGACTCGGGAAAACATTCCCAACTTTACAGATTTGGTGTCTATGTTGATTATCGAAGAGAAGAACTTGGGTGAAGACCAACAGTCTTCACAAAGCAAAAACACTTCAGAGCAACAGGCGTTCTACACGAGTTCAGGAAGAGGACGAGGTAGAGGAGGCCGTGGATGCGGTCAAGGAGGTGGCCGAACAGGTAATCAGAATTATGGCCAGTAGCAGCAGCAGCAACAACAGTCCCAGAATCAACAACAACAACAACACGCAGGTGGAAGAGGCAAATTCAGAGGCAGGGGGAGTCAAAGAGGCCGTGGAAATTGGCAAAGGCAGTACAATGATGCACGTGAATGCTATTATTGTGGTAAGACTGGACATGTGCAGTCAGAATGTTATAAGAAGCAAGCTGACATGCAAAATGGGAAAGTGCAGCAAAACAACTATGCATCCTCAAGCAGAAATAATGAGGATAATGAAAGGTTGTTTGTTATGCAGCATGTTGTGAATGCCATGTCTGAAAATGTTGATGCAGCACAAAAAGATAATGTATGGTATGTGGATTCAGGTGCTTCGAACCACATGACAAGTCATGGGGAGTGGTTCAAGGAGATGAAAAACCTCGAAAGACCAGGTTTTGTGGAAACAGGGGATGACACTGCTCATCCAATTGCCCACATTGGAGATGTGCCATTGTCTATGCAGGATGGCAAAGTGAAGTACCTTGCAGATGTACTTCATGTACCAAACATAACAAAGAATCTGGTTTCAGTTGGCCAGATGATTGAGCAGGGTTTGCAGGTTCGGTTTAACCCTGATGGATGTTATGTTGAAGATTTTAAAGACAAGTGCAGGCTGGTTGCAAGATTTTAAAGACAAGTGCAGGCTGGTTGCAAAAGGCAACAGAGTGGGCAGAATGTTTACGTTGGATGTAGACATGCCTGAGATGAGTGCTGCGATGTTTGCAAATGGTTCAGGAATTGTTGCAGACACAGACATATGGCATAAAAGAATTGGACATGTGAATGTACAGAGATTGAAGTCTATGCAGACAAAAGGAATTGTGACAGGGCTGCCAAAATTTAAAGTGGAAGGTATGCATAAAATCTGTGAAGCATGCCAATTTGGGAAGCAAACAAAGCATGTGTTTCCACGTAACAGATATGTGAGCAGAAATGCACTAGATGTTGTGCATTCAGATGTATGGGGTCCTACGAAGACCATATCTATGGGAGGCTGCAGGTATTATGTGACTTTCATTGATGACCACACAAGGAAAGTGTGGGTATATTTCATGAAGGAGAAGAGTGAGGTGTTTACTCACTTTCAGAATTTCAGAGTTTTAGTTGAAAAGCAAAGAGGGAAAAATGTAAAGTGCCTAAGGTCAGATGGAGGGGGAGAGTACTTCTCCAATGAGTTCTCTGAATATTTGAAGAAGAATGGTATTTGGAGACAGTATACATGCAGATACACTCCGCAGCAAAATGGAGTTGCTGAGCGAAAAAACAGGCACATTGCTGAGATTGCGCGAGCATGATGGAAGAGAAGAATATGCCGCATTGCTATTGGGCTGAGGCTGTTTCTACAGCAGTATACATCATGAACAGGACTCCAACTGCAGCCATACATGATGTAACTCCAGAGGAGAGGTTTACTGGCAGAAAACGAGATTTGTCTGGATGCATTGCATATGTGCATGTGCCAGATGAGCTGAGAACTAAGCTGGACCCGAAAGCTGAAAAATGTGTGTTTATTGGATATTCCCTTGAGCAAAAGGGATACAGGTGTTATAACCCTGCTACACGTGAGCTGAGGGTAAGCAGGGATGTTGTGTTTGATGAGATGAGCAGCTGGTATGTTGCTGAAAAAGAAGCTGTTGGGGTTGATGTGAGTGGAAGTGTGGTTGCACAGAATGCAAGTCAGCAATCACGGTCTTTGAGTGGACCAGGAGAGTCCTCATCTAGTGGGTCTATTGATAGACCATGGAGTGGCAGGCTGCGTCATAATACCAGCCCTGCAAATGTGATTAGTACATCACGTAAAGGAAAAGAGAAAGTAGTTGAGCCCCTTGGTATGCCTGACATTTCTGCAGGGCATTCTCATGTTGATGGAGAGTCTAGTGGCTCAGATATGAGCCTTGATGAGGAGCTTGGGATCCCAGCTATGAGAACACCTGGTGTAAAGAAGGCTATGGAAGCCATGAATGAAAAGCTACGAAGATCAGGGAGAGTGAAGAACCCTGTGCAGAGATTTACATATGATGGTTATGTGGCACATCACTATGCATATATGGCAAAGGTTGTGCAGGTTGTTGAGCCCACATGCATTGATGAGGCTATTGGAAATTTGTGTTGGGAGAAAGCTATGGATGAGGAGATGGATGCACTATATGGAAATGAAACTTGGGATTTAGTGCAATTGCCTGAAGGCAAGAAAGCCATTGGATGCAAGTGGGTGTACAAAGTTAAACATAACAGTGATGGAAGCATAAACAGGTACAAGGCTAGATTGGTAGCCAAAGAATATGCGCAGACATATGGGATTGATTATGAGGAAACTTTCAGCCCAGTTGCCAAGATGGCAACGGTGAGAGTTGTGATAGCAGTGGCTGCGTCAAAGTAATGGTCTTTACATCAGATGGATGTAAAGAATGCATTCTTGCATGGGGATTTGCAAGAAGAGGTGTATATGTTGCAGCCACCTGGATATGAGGATGTGGGTCACCCTGAGCATGTTTGCAGGTTGAAGAAAGCCTTGTATGGCTTAAAGCAAGCACCAAGAGCATGGTCTAACAAGATTTCTGAATATCTTGTCACTATTGGCTTTCATGTGGCCAATGCAGATTTCTCATTATATGTGAGACATGGTGATAGAGGGGTTGTGCTTGTTGTCATCTATGTAGATGACTTGATCATTACGAGGGATCATGATGCAGAGATCTTTGATGTAAAGATCTTGCTTAGACAGAAGTTCGAGATGAAGGATCTGGGGGAGCTCAGATATTTCTTGGGCATTGAGGTGATTAGGTCACCACATGGTATTGGATTACTGCAGAGACAGTATGGCTTGGACATGTTGTCCAAGTATGGTATGACAGGTTGTAAGCCTATTTCTGTGCCATTCAGAATGGCAAGTTGAGTGCAGATTCAGGAGAGATCTTGGAGGATCCTACTATGTATAGGCGCATAGTAGGACGTTTGATCTACATGACGATCACCAGACCAGATTTGAGCTATGCTGTTGGGTTGGTGAGTCAGTTTATGCAGGCTCCACGGAAACCGCATTTGGATGCAGTGAGACGCATACTGAGGTATATGAAGTCTACTTTGCATTGTGGACTATTCTATGAGACTGGGACAGAGATATGTGTACATGGGTACACAGATGCTGATTGGGCTGGTAGTATCTCAGATAGAAGATCTACCAGTGGATTCATGTTTTCTTTGGGGAGTGCTGCTGTGACTTGGAGCAGCAAGAAGCAGCCTACGGTTGCTCTATCGAGTACAGAGGCCGAGTACAGGGGAGCTGCTATGGCAGCATGTGAGGTAGCTTGGTTGAGAAAGCTACTTGCAGATTTGGGTCTATCAGTGGATAGACAAGTTGTCATTTTCTGCGACAACATTAGCAGTATACAGTTGGCCAGGAACCCAGTCTTTCATGCTCGTACGAAGCACATAGAGGTCCACTACCACTTCGTCAGAGAGAAGGTCTTGGCAGGAGACCTTGACCTTGTTTATGTCAGCACAGAGGATCAGGTAGCTGACATCTTCACCAAAGCATTGGGTACAGAGAAGCTCCGCAGATTCAGGGCTTCGCTTGGTGTACATGAGATGGAGTTGAGCTCGAGGGGGTGTTGAGATATCGAGCTCGTCTAGTGAGGCAGTGGCCACTGATGACCCGCCTGGGGGATAGGCCCCACACTTACACCACTGGCATGGTTGGTGAGATCTTGGGTGATATGCCGCCAGTGGGATGACAGGCTGTGTGACAGCCATTCTAGAGACTGGCATAGTTATAGCGCCAGCTCATTTAGTCGGGTTCACACTATAGAGAACCCGTGTATGTATTGGTTGAGTACCTTTCATATTAGAGTGTACTCTTATTCTTGTATATGGTGTGTTGAGTGTTGAGTAGAGAAGAAGAAGATTTTCAGCCTCTCACCTTGTGTGTTCTCTATTAGGGTTTTGTAAGTGTGTGTGTGTGTGCTTGCAAGAGCTCAAGCTCTCTTCCCCCCTGCATCTTTTCAAAACAGTCATTTAAAATAGGTCATAAATACAGTTTCTATAACAAACTCTCATCTTTCCACATTGCTCCACATCAATCCACATTACTTAATCCACGTCCATTTCATATGTATTCCCATTATCATCCAATCACATCCTTTTCCATGTCATCACATCTTTCCTCATTTATCCTCATCATCACATCTCATCCACTCGCATCTACCCATATCCATATCCACATCTTATCACATCACATATCATCCATTCATATCTTTCCCAATTTACATCACATCACATCCATTCCACATCACATCTCACCCATTCATACTTATCCGGCTCACATCACATCACATCTCTTTACATTACACCACATCTCATCCACATCCACATCACATTCAGATCCACATCCCTTTACATCACATCACATTCATTCACATACACATTCTTTCACATATCATCCATTCATATCTTTCCCAATTTACATCACATCACATCCATTCCACATCACATCTCACCATTCATACTTATCCGGCTCACATCACATCACATCTCTTTACATTACACCACATCTCATCCACATCCACATCACATTCAGATCCACATCCCTTTACATCACATCACATTCTTTCACATACACATCCACATCCATTATTTCACATACACATCCACATCCATTCTTTCACATACACATCCACATCCATTTACATCACATTCTTTCACATACACATCCACATCCACATCCATTTAGTTCCCAACTCACCCTTGTTGAGATTCAAGCTCGATGTCAGTGTGAGTCAGCTATGCTATGTGCTGGCATGTTAGGTAGGAACATGTGTGAGACATAAATGACCGCGTGTCTAGCTGGTCATAGTGTGTGGACATTAGCTAGGGTTAGATGTGTGTGGACACAACTTATAGTGTGTTGTGTGGATTATGAATTATGGCATTATGCTTTGTGTGAGAGTGGAGATGGCTTCCCCCTATGGTTAGGGTTTGCAATATACATTAGGTTTTTGCTCCTATGTGTGTGTCTCCTCCCCCTCTACCGTTCTTTCAACATGGTATCAGAGTATTGTGCTGTTTATTAGGGTTTATGAGTGAGTGAGTGAAGAGGGAGAAGAAGAAGTTGTGAAGCTTGCCATTGGAGCTGTGAAGCTTGGAGCACACCAAATACTATCAGATCTGAGAGCTTGGCCTACCGGGTAAGGTCTTCTAAACATCCTTGAGCGGATTGCAGGTGATACAGACAAAAACAAAGCAAATCAAAGCAAAGAGAAATTTTGGTTTTTGGAAGCTTTTCATTAAAGCTTGAAAGCATTGATGTATGGTGGAAATACATATAAATCTGGCAAAAGACATATGTATCTGACAATGAGAGATGTATTGGCAACTCCTATGCAAGCCCTACTGTGATTTTGGAGCAAGTTACATGCATTTGAATGAGTGAAATTACTGGTTTTTTGAGCTCTCACAAAATAGAGAAAAGGAGATGAAGATTTGATGCATTTGGAGCGTGTTTTTGGCAAAAATCCAACCATTGACTGGTTGCACACATACCCAAGTGTGTTGGGGACTTGTTTAGCTCATCAATTAGCAACTTAATCACTCGGCCTCTACAGCAGGCGGCGCAGCCAGCACAGGGAAACAGGCTGTCCACTGGTTGCAGAGAAATAGAGCAATCTTAATTGAGCAATTAATCTTTGGTCTTATACAATTGGACAAATTCCTCTTACATAGAGTTGATGGACACTATTGCTAAGCTAATGAATGCCTGGTTGCTCAATTTGGACAAATATTGAAGAAATTAGAGCCATTTTACTACTGGTTTTTTTGGTTTTTCCCAAAACAGAGAAAGGGGTTTTCAAAAATTGATATGTACACATGTCAGATGGTGTTGATACTCTACATTGAGGTTGTTTAGGTGTTAATGCAAGTTGCCCATACTTGATTGCACCACTACATTGTGATTTGGAGCCTTGGAAAGCACATCAAAGCAGGGTATCCCGGACTGCGTGAGTCAGTTCATCTCCGATGCATACAGGTTGATTTTCCACATCAAATTTGAAGATTGTTGGCTACTTTGGAGTATCTAGAACACTCATTGGAGTGTGGTTGAGCTGAGGAAGGCTCATTTACAGATTTGGAAGTGTGCGGAAGCTGTACAGATTGAGCAACATGTCGGATAATCCAGTTTAGATTGTTGGTGAAAAGCTGGATAGGAAGAACTTCCAGGCAGCATGGAAGTACAAGATAAAGAGTTTCTTGAAAGGGAAAGGATTTTGGAATCTCATTATAGGTGCTGAGCCAGAGCCTGAGCTACCTCGACAACCTACACAGCAGCAGCTTATTGCTCATAATAAGCAATGGTCAGAAAGAGCATTCAAAGTGCTGCATTATCTATCTATATGTATTTCTGATGCTATGCTCATACACATACAAGATGCTGAGAATCCCAAAGATGTATGGGATACTTTGGTCAGGATGTTTGATATAGATACGAGTGCTCGCAAGTCTCAGTTGCGACAGCAGATACACAATGTGAAAAGGAATAAAAGGAGCATACATGACTGTGCAAGAAATAAAGAAGTTTGCAGATGCATTGGCCACAATAAATGCCCCCATGCCTGATGATGATTTGGTGGATATTACCTTGCGTGGTCTTGGCAAGGAATATAAATCTTTTGATACATCTATCTCAGTGAGGAGTATAGGTTTATCAGACTTCGATGAGTTGGTTTCCCTCTTGCTTGTTGAGGAAATCAAGCTCAGTGATTCATTTCTGGATGCATCTACTAGCCATGATGATAATGTCAGAAATCAGGCCTTTTATTCTCAGAGAGGCTTTAGAGGGGCAGGGGGAGATTCACATCACGTGGACGTGGTGGTAATGGTCGTGGATGGCAGGATAGGTCATCTCAACAGAATTTTCAGCCTTCATATGGTGCTCGAGGTGGTCGCGGATATGCACCTCAGAGAGGCAGAGGTAACCCCCGTGGTCGAGGACGTTGGCAAGGCCAACAAACTTCTATGCAAGATGTGGAATGCCATTACTGTGGCAAATATGATCATATGGCGAGAGATTGTTTCCACAAACATAATGATTTGAGAGGGGGTAGAGCACAACGTGGTGGTCATTATGGTGGAAATTATGCACAACATGGTGGTGGAAACTATACATCAAGTAGTAATGATGGCACTGCAAATCATTTGTTTGCCATGAAACATGTTGTTGGATCAATGATGACAAATTCTAAGAATGATGATACATGGTATATGGACTCAGGAGCATCAAACCATATGACATGTCATGGTGAATGGTTTGAGCATATGAAGCCTATGGATGTAAAAGGCTATGTGAAAACAGGTGATGATACCCAGCATGTCATTACACATGGAAGTGTACCATTGGTCATGCACAATGGTCAAACAAAATCTATGTCTGATGTATTGTACGTGCCTTCTATCACAAAGAGCTTGGCCTCAGTTGGTCAAATGGTAGAACAGGGATTACAGGTTCGTTTCAACGAGCATGGTTGTTTCGTTGAGGACTTCAAGCATGGATGTAGAGTCATTGCTAAAGGCAAGAAAGAAGGCAAATTGTTTAAGTTGGATGCTGGAATTCCTGAGTTAAAATCAGCCATGTTCTCCAAAAGTAAAAATGTGGTACAGGACATTGATATGTGGCGTAAGAGGATTGGACATGTCAATATACAGAGATTAAAGAACATGCAAACAAGAGGCATTGTCAGTGGAGTGCCTAGGTTCAAATATGATGGGAATATGCATGTTTGTGAAGCCTGTCAGTTTGGGAAGCAGGCAAGGTTGAGGTTTCCTAGAGAAGGAAATATGAGTAGCAGGCCACTTGAGATCGTACATAGTGATGTATGGGGTCCTGCACAAAACCCATCTATCAAAGGCAGTTTATACTATGTGACATTCATAGATGATTTCAGCAGGATGACATGGATATACTTTCTTAGAGAGACGAGTGAAGTATTGGAAAAGTTCATGGATTTCAAAGCTTTTGCAGAAAAGCAATATGGCTATTGGATTAAATGTTTGAGAACAGATGGAGGTGGTGAATATACTTCAAAAGCTTTTGAGCATTTCTTGAGGAAGCATGGAATAAGAAGACAATTGACTTGCAGGTATACACCTCAGCAGAATGGTGTGGCAGAGAGAGAGAATAGAGTCATATGTGAAGTGGCTAGGGCGATGCTCAATGAAAAGAGCATGCCAAATTATTATTGGGTAGAAGCATGTGCTACTGCAGTGTATATATTGAACAAAACACCTACAGCAGCCATTCATGGAAGCACGCCAGAGATGCGGCTTACAGGTTATAGGCCAGACATTGGACACCTCAAAGTTTTTGGATGCATAGCTTATGTACATGTGCCTGATGAAAGAAGAAGGAAGTTGGATCCTAAGGCAGAGAAATGTGTATTTGTTGGATATGCACAGGATCGAAAGGCATACAAATGTTACAACCCACAACTAGACAAGTGGTCATCTCACAAGATGTGGTGTTTGATGAGCTTGCTAGTTGGTACAAAGCAAAAGATAAGGGTGTCATTGAGTCACTTGAGGCTGATGTGCATGTGAACTTGCCACCACAAGCAAGTTCTAGTTCTACTTCTATGTCTGGGCCAGCAGCAGAGGCTGAGAGTAGTATTGTACGTCCATGGTCAGGACGTTTGAGGCATGAGAGTGTGAGCACTGGGAGTAGTGCTATGGATAAAGGAAAGAAGAAGGTCGAAGGAATTGGAATCACAGGTTATGAGTCATCTAGTTCAGAGAGTTTGGATGAGGAGCTTGGCATACCTGTTTTACGTACACCTGGTGCTAGGCAGGATAGATATGTGCCACCACATGCTAGAGTTACAGGTGTACAGAGTGACCCGCATGCATTGTGGAGATCTGAGAGAGTCAGATATCTAGTTGACAAATTGACATATCGAGATTTTGCTATGCACTATGCATATATGACATCTATGGTGAAGCATGTGGAACCTGCATGCTATACAGAGGCTATTGGAGAGCATGTATGGGAGAAAGCAATGGATGTTGAGATGGACGCATTGGTCCATAATGATACATGGGACTTGGTTGCATTACCAAAGGACAAGAATGTTATTGGATGTAAATGGGTTTACAAAGTGAAGTATGGTAGCAAAGGGTTATGCACAAACCCAAGGTTTGGACTATGATGAGACGCTTAGTCCAGTGGCTAAGATGGGCACAGTAAGAGCAGTCATTGCTATGGCTGTAGCTAATGGTTGGGAAATGCATCAAATGGATGTCAAGAATGCATTTCTAAATGGAGATCTACAAGAGGAAGTGTATATGACACAGCCAGAAGGGTATGTACACCCAAGATATCCCACTCATGTATGCAGATTGAAAAAGGCATTGTATGGTCTGAAGCAAGCACCTCGTGCTTGGAGTGATAAGATGAGCAGATATCTTATCTCACTTGGTTTTCAGATTTCTACAGCAGATTCTTCACTCTATGTGAAGAAGACAGAGCATGGGATTGTTTTACTCGTCATCTATGTGGATGACTTGATTATCACAGGTGATCATGGTGCAGATGTGATGCATGTCAAGAAAGCTTTGAGTGGGCAATTTGACATGAAAGACCTTGGTGAGTTGAGATACTTTCTTGGAATTGAAGTGGTCAAAGATCATGCAGGTACATGGTTAGTACAGCGCCAATATGCATTGGATATGTTGGCAAAATATGGCATGACAGGGTGTAAGCCTATGAGTACACCTTTGGAGCAAAATGTGAAGTTGCGGGCTGATTATGATGATGAGCTTGATGATCCATCTATGTACCGGAAGATGGTTGGTAGTCTCATATACATGGCTATCACACGCCCGGATTTGAGTTATGCTGTGGGGCTAGTAAGCCAGTTTATGCAGAGCCCCAGAAAACCACATTTGGATGCAATGAGACGCATCATGAGATATGTGAAGACCACTGCACATTATGGTCCACTTTATGAGAGTGGTAAAAGCTTGGACATACATGGCTACACAGATGCTGATTAGGCAGGTAGCGCATATGACAGGAGGTCTACTAGTAGATATGCTTTTACACTTGGAAGTGCCGTGGTGAGTTGGAGTAGCAAGAAGCAACCTACAGTTGCTTTATCCAGTACAGAGGCTGAATACAGAGGTGCACCCATTGCTACTTGTGAGGCAGTATGGTTAAAGAATCTCTTGGCAGATTTATGTGAGCCTATTGATGGCAAAGTTGTCATTCATTGTGACAACATGAGCAGTATACAGTTGGCCAAGAATCCAGTATTTCATGCGAGGACCAAACACATAGAGGTCCATTATCACTTTGTCAGAGAAAAGGTGCTGGATGGTACAGTTGATCTTCAGTATGTGAAGACTGATGAGCAGGTGGCTGATATCTTCACAAAGCCACTTAGCAGGGAGAAGTTTGAGTACTTCTGGACTATGTTGGGAGTACATGGGATAAGCTTGAGGGGGAGTGTTGAGAGTCTTGATATCCCAAGCTCATCTACATCTTCATCGGCAGTACATCATGAGCTTGAGAGGGGCTATTGAGATTCAAGCTCGATGTCACTGTGAGCCAGCTATGCTATGTGCTGGCATGTTAGGTAGGAACATGTGTGAGACATAAATGACCGCGTGTCTAGCTGGTCATAGTGTGTGGACATTAGCTAGGGTTAGATGTGTGTGGACACAACTTATAGTGTGTTGTGTGGATTATGGATTATAGCATTATGCTTTGTGTGAGAGTGGAGATGGCTTCCCTCTATGGTTAGGGTTTGCAATATACATTAGGGTTTGCTCCTGTGTGTGTGTCTCCTCCCCCTCTACCGTTCTTTCAACAACCCTTTCCACATGTCCTCTAATCTCATTCTCATCTCATCATTCACATCCACATCCATTTGCTTCACATCTCATCCACATTCATTTTCATTACACCACATCCTATCGCATCCCATTTACATCTTATCACATCCTATCGCATCCCATTTACATCTTATCACATCCTATCGCATCCCATTTACATCTTATCACATCCTATCGCATCCCTTCACATCTCATCCACATTCATTTTCATTACACCACATCCTATCGCATCCCATTTACATCTTATCACATCCTATCGCATCCCATTTACATCTTATCACATCCTATCACATCCCATTTACATCTTATCAGATCCATTCACATCCTATCGCATCCCATTTACATCTTATCAGATCCATTCACATCCTATCGCATCCCATTTACATCTTATCACATCCATTCACATCCTATCTTATCCTATTTACATCTTATCACATCCATTCACATCCTATCACCATTTAGTAGCTTTTTCTACTTCGATACCGATATAATGGGAATTTCTGCCAATTGCTTGGCCTAGATAACGGTTCTTTTTCTCGACGACTATTTTCATATTCTTCTTCAATTTCTCAAATGAATTATATTCAATATTCCTCTTTTGAAGAAAAGAATTCATGGGATTTGCAAAAATCAATTCTATCTATATTTTCACTTTTGATAAATATTCATAAATTGAATTATACTAAAAATTTCTCTTTTCCCATTTAATTTCTTGAATCTCAATTATCATGGGAGTTCCTCTTTTTCACGTTTAAGTGCTTGAAATCTAAATGTCATGGGAATTTCTCTTTTATCATCAAATTCCTCTTTTCTTTAATAAAAATATTCAATATTCCAAATATACCAAGAATTCTTCTTTTTTCCATTTAAATGATTGAATTTCAAATATGATGGAAATTCCTCTTTCATCATTTAAATTTATACATGCATAAAATAAATTTAACTAAAATTTCTCTTAAAAATTACGTAAAAATATCCATTAATTCTATTATACTAGAAATTTCACTTTTCTCATTTAAATGATTGAATTCCAAATATGGTGGGAATTCCTCTTTCATCATTTAAACTTATCTATGCATAAAAAATAAATTTAACTAAATTTTCTCTTAAAAAATAAATAAGAATCTCCATCAATTCCATTATACTAGAAATTCCACTTTTCTCATTTAAGTGATTGAATTCTAAATATGATCGGAATTCCTCTTTCATCATTTAAATTTATTTATGCATAACAAAAAAATTAACTAAAATTCTTCTTTGATAAAATATCCATTATGCATAAACATTAAAAATCAAATTTTCCATGGTTATGATGAGAATTATTCAACGAACCTAGGATGACTAATCCTAGAATATGGTGAGAAGTTCTCTTTTCATATTACGCATGAAAATGATTTATGTGGTAATTTTTCAAAAATTTTACCATAGCTCCGCTGCTATTACTAATAATTTTCAATAATTTTGAAAACCATAAAGTTTAGTAATACAATATGATAGAATAACTATCATTTAGATCAATATCCAATTATGGACTTGATTTCTAAGTTTTTTCATAATTTAAGTAGCATAAAAGCATTAAAAAGCCACTTCTTTGGCCTCTAATTTGACAAGCATAGAGTTTACTTTTAGAATTAAGAATTGCTCCATGAGAAGCATCATTTGAATATAGAATAGGTAATAGGAATGACCATTCTTTGTTGATGGAGAGAGATATATGCTTAAAAATATTTTAATTTAACAACTTTATGTGATTTATCACTAAAATCATTAGAGAGCTTCATTTGCATTGAAGAATCATTCAATTGAATACTTCTCAAGCGTTGCGAAGTGAAAAACATTTAGAAGATTAAGAAGAAGACCATAAAGTCACACTTTACCTCTTGTTTTGCTTGATTTTTTAGTCTTAGGAGAGCCCCCCAACCAATCAATTGGTTTAGTATGTTCATTAAGACTCCAAGAAGGTTGAAGGGAGAGAGAACCTCTAATCTCTCTAAATTGTAGAGGATTTTGAGAGGATAATAGAAAATATGTTTATTTTAGAGTAATACTGGCATGGTCTAGTTCACAAATGAGAATACAAAAGAATGAGGGTCTATTTAAAGGTGAGGGAGGCCACTTACTGAGTTCAACTTTTAGTAATATTTCATAATTTTTAACTAATAAATCTTGTACTCAATCAACTCTTCATCTTATGTGGGCATTTACTCATTTTTGGGTATTTTTTTAGTAATATTTTATAATTTTTAACTAATAAATCTTGTACTCAGTCAACTCTTCATCTTATGTGGGCATTTACTTATTTTTGGGTATTTTCTTTTATTCATTGGATTTATCACATCCCAACACTTGGATTAATCTTATTGGTCCATAGGAACCTTAATTGGACCATAATCCAAAAATTTCAAAAAATCTTGATCCTTAAGCTAAGGTCTTTTAAATCATTTTTAATTAATTCCAATTACACCTTGGAAAATTTATTTTAATTTTCTATTTCAGGGAAACATATTTTTTATATTTTTAGAATTTATATATCTAAAAATATCTCAATATTGAATTACCACTCTCTAGAAATCTTTATCTCACTAGGTAAAAATAAGGAAAAATAATATTTTCTTGTATTCAGAAGAAAGAGGGAATGATTACAGGGTATTGAGGTAAAGGCATATTCATTATTCAGGCTGAGGAGGAATCTTACATCCTCTCCTACTTGAAAAATGCGAGATGTCCTCATCTCGCAGGTGGAGTATGATCTCTTTCATCTTCTTCTTCTTCTTCTTCTTCGATTGCTTCTTGCGTTACTGCCTTGGAAGTGGACGGCCGATTTGGGAACATCTCTCTTCGACTTCCCCTATTTTGAGGCGGAGGTCTTGCATTACTTTGGATTGAAACTGCGGGTTAGTTAGAGGCTCTACTGGGATTTCCCTGATTTTGGCAGAAAGGAGCTTGATTACTCTGGAAGGAAGGAGCTAGAATCTGGAATCTTGGTCGTGCTGATTTCCTCGCCCCAAAAACCTTGATCCAAAAGGAGTTGGGAAATCCATACTGCAGTGTCCAAAACCTTAACAATTATAGCATTTCACTTGTTAAAGGGTGGAACTTCTGAAGTTAAATTCTAGGGGATTGAGTTATGGGAAAGGGACATGATTTCTTCCATTGTGGAACTTTCCATACTCTGAGCTTGACCTTGTTATCTCTTAGTAGGCAGTGGAAGGTTGAAATCACCTTCTGGAGCTAGAAATATTTTAAAAGATGATGGTGCTCGCTTCGGCGGGACCTTGACATCAAAGGCCTTGGCGAAATCCTTCACCATCCGCATTGCTTCGGCCACAGAAACTGGCTTGGCATTCTTCACTAGGATATTCAAAGGTTCGTTCAGTCCCCGAATGAACCTGGCCCCATCAGCTGGTCTTCATCTATAGCGGTGGCGAGTATTTGAGGAGCAGAGCGAATGCTTGGTGATACACTTCAATAGTTCTGCTCCCCTGGGTTAACTCTAAGAACTCATTCATCTTGGTTTCCAAAAAGCCAGGAGGACATAATCTCTTCCTTAGGTAAATTTTGAGATCATTCCATGTCTGAGTGTTTCGATCGAGACAGTTTGTCTCGTAGTGGTTTCTCCATGCCACTGGCTGTTTCTACTATCTTTAGCCTTGAAAGAGCCATTTTGCTCTTCTCATTGTACTCTTCGGTGACATCAAAGTACTCTTCCATTGCTTCGATCCACTTCTCCACAGCCTCGCCCAAGTTTTCCCCTTCACCCTTGAAAGGTCTAGTCTGCGATCTATGAAGATTAATATGAACATCCAAGTCAAGCTCTTCCTCATCGAGTTGGGGGTTATCATTCCTACCACAAAGACCTCGATCCATGACCCTATCAATACGAAAATTCTTGTTAAGTCCCTTTATTTATTTTTTAAATCCATCTTTAGATCCAACTAATTCTGGGGTTCTTTAGATTGGTCAGTCTCCCACAGAATCCTAGGATAAAGATCCCTTCTAATAGAAGAACATACAGAACTCATTATCAAAGAATAATTCATTCATATTCTTAACATACTAATGCTCCATCATACCGAAAATTTCATCTGAACATTCCTCCACGGGAATTTCAGTTATGTAGGTTTTCAATTTATCATCCCTTAACTAGAGTCACTGGGTCAAGGTCAACAGTAGCAATCTGTAACAATCCCCTAATCTCATAGTAATTTGCTGAAGTCACAATCATCATTCCAGTTATTATCATCATCTCACTGAGATTCATCCCATTCATCCTCATTGTGGCTTTGTTAAACTTATCTTCTTTCAACTAGAATTCAAGAATCATTATCTTTCAATCAGAATCCAAATTAACTCATCAATTCTCAACTAGAATTCTAAAATCATATCAATCAGCATTCGAATTCATCATTTGGATAGCATTTTTACTTATAACTTCAAGGTCTTAGATTTAGTCATATATATTGCGAGTAAAGAGCTACAGTTATTCCCTCCGTATATGTGGGTGGTCACAGTCCTTGGAATTATAAGGTAAATACCATCATGTCTGGGCCTCAAGAAAGTCAAGGATTCCATATAATTACGGTACTTCCATCTGAAGACCCAATTACGTATTTATGAATCTTCATGCTGAATATCAATTTGTATGAATTTCATCACACAATTCCAACCTTTTACTGCTACTTCATAAATTTTTGACATTTTTGGCTTCTTGGTTGATCCACTTTAACCAATTCGCTATGATACCAGCAAAGCTGAAAGATCCTTGCCTCCTCTGTGTAACAAATTGAGGGGTGCTAGTAGTGGAAGTAGCACTTCTTGCGTGGGGTAGAGCCTCTCACTCTCGGGGCCTCGCCCACGGATATCTGGACAAGAGACTAATCCCTCGGCTCTTCCAAAACCGAACCCGAAAATAAAACTTCCCTCGCCCACAAAGCACAGGCGATTCCTCTAGGATATTTCTACTCTAACGTAATCAAGGTCATCATTGACAAAGTGATCCGACCAAACCTCTAGGTCACTTGGTCAGATCAAGGAAGAAACTTGCACTTGGATCATAGAGACCAACGCTTTTTTCCTCATCAAGAGGCATAGCCGTTGATTCTTTTCCACCATAGAACAATTACTATCTGGGATTTACTTCGTCTATCGTACCATAACAGAATTGAGTCTCATTTTAGGGATCCATCAGTCCAGCCTAACCCCATCCAGTCCGATGGGTTAGCCAACCGCCCAACCACTGTTGTAGTGATGGGATCCATTTAGGAATTTGGTTAGGTTTTGTCCCACGTACCAAGGAAAAGAGTTCCCAGGCCCCCTAGCCAGATTTTCATGCAAACTTCAAGCTAGTCACACCACTTACACACCCAATATGAAATTGCGTGTTTCACAGATTCAGCTATCTTTAAAACAGCCTTTTAATGAAACCATAGAATCACAGATCATATTCCTCCAAAATATCCGATTGAATTCTAATTTCCAATCATTCCTTCATTGGTGTACCTATGGCATCATTGGCAACCAGAATGCTCACTACTTCTCCACTCAGGGGCCTTTTCAATAGTTCCTAGCTCATAGTACCCGGCAATATAATCACATAAGAAAATCCAGATGGACTCTTCATTGAAGATCAGCAAAAGATCAACCAATAGATCCATATAAAAGAGCCATGGACTCATCTGTTTTAAGGACCGGCAAGGTCAATCAACCAGATCCATGCCTGAATTTAGAAAACAACTCTTATTCCTTGTTCCAATATCTTCCTCGACACACGTGTGGGTATCTTCGGTGACCGAGAGCCCAAGAACCATATGGCTAGCACCCTCTAGGATCCTTCGCAGGTCACCTAGCGCTTCACTCATAGGTTGCTTCCTTGGTCCCTCATCCACCGTACCAAAATCTCACCATTTAAATCGAACTGAGGCTGGTCAAGAAGACCTTGGCAGTTGTTGCAACTTTATGAGTTAGGTCTCCACGACCTCATTCATAAGATGGTCAAAATGCTTCCCCAATATTCTTGACATAAAACAATCATTTAAAAATAGGTCATAAATACAGTTTCTATAACAAACGCTCATATTTTCACATTGTTCCACATCAATCCACATTACTTAATCCACGTCCATTTCATATGTATTTCCATTCTTATCCAATCACATCATTTTCCATCTCATCATATCTTTCCTCATTTATCCTCATCACATCTCATCCACTCGCATCTACCCATATCCACATCTCATCACATCACATTCATTCACATTACATATCATCCATTCCTCCCCAGCCTCTCATGATGTCTAGCATCTTTCCCTGTAGTCAAATCCCTCTTTAGAAATATAAAAGATCTTGTTTCTACTAGTTTTGGCAGCCTAGAGAGAGAAAATCTTCTAGAGAGTGGTAATTCAGTTTTTAAATATTTTAGGATGGAAAAATATCTCTTCTTATTAAAATAAGTTCCCCTAAAACAGAAGTTCAAAAAGATTTTTAGAAGGTGCATTAGAAATCAAGTATTAGAAGGTGCATTAGAAATCAAGTATAATCTGTTCAAGAGGCCTTATCATGAGGGTCAAGATTTTTTCAAAATTTTAAATTAATGTTCCTATGTGCAAATAAGATTCATCCAAATATGTGGAGGAGATAAATGAAAGAAATAAATAAAATCCCCCCAAAAATGAGTAAATACTCACATAAGATGAAGAGTTGACTAAGGACAAGGCTATTAGTTAAAAAAGAGAGATATTTAGAAGAAATGATGCATTTTTGACACCTCAGTATGGGGGAATTTCCCTCATGAAGGAGGCACCTATTTCACATATGGGGGAGAGTTTTAAACTCCCAAATAATGAGATATTTTTATCTCTCCTCTCTCCTGTTTCAACTAGATCCAAAAGTGAGCCAAACTGACCTAAAAATGTTCAAAAATTACCAAACTGATCTGGAAAATTCTAGAATCAATTTGCTTGGTTAGAGGCTTACTTTTTCCTATAAATAGAAGCCTCCTCATTTGTTGAAGCTTAATAGTGTTTTTTGCACTGTTACCCTGCTTCTCCCAAGAGCCAAAAACTGTGAATTTACTCATAATTCATTAGTTTTTGACCTTTCCTCTTCTAAAGATTGGTGGCCACTCTTGTTTCAAACAAGAGTAGATCCCTCAAACCATCAAGCCAAAGGAAAGCTCTCAAATTCTCCTTGTAAGTTGGAGATTCTTCTCTTTTCTATTTCATTTTATGGTTTTTATGATTTTTGTCTTCTCTAAAATGATTATGATGTTATGTCTCATTGAAAAAAGGCATTCCCCTCTCTTCTTTAGTAAATCCAACCATTCTTTATCCTAGATGAATGATTAATGGATAAAATCAAGTTTTTCATAATGTTTCGCTTTGATAAGTAGAAAATGTTTACATTAGAATGATTTAAATACTCTTGGTGAACTTCCAATTAATTTTAGAGAATTAAAAATTAAAAAATGATCAGCCATACAAAGGAGGTTATGGCAAAATTTTTTAAAATTGTGAAAAATAAGTTTTCATTTTTTTAATTCAAAAAGAGTAATTCCCATTGTATATGTATTCTTAAAGTGTTAATTTTCATCCTAGGTATAAGAAAATGCATACTAAAAATATTTTATTAAAAAAGTGTTACTTTCTTTAGAATTAAATTCCATGCATAGAAGAAAGTATATTGAAATTGTTATTTTGCTTATAAAAGTGTGATTTTTATCATAAATGATTTTTATACATAAATAGATGTATAAAAGAAATTCTTTTATATTAAAAGAGTGATTTTCATCATAAATGATTTGTATGCATGACTGACCCAAAAATAGTCAAAAATTGACTAAACTGATCTGAAAATTTCTAGAATCAGTTTGCTTGGTTACAGGCTCACTATTTTCTACAGATAGAAGCCTGCCCCTTTGTAAAAGCTTAATGGTTTTTACGCACTGTTACTCTAATCTTGCCCTGAGCCATCTACATTGAATTTTTTAATAATTCAATTGTTTTTGGCCTAATCCTCTCCAAAGTAAATTGGGGCCACTCTTGCCTCAAACAAGAGTAGAACCCTCAATTCCTCAAGCCAAAGGAGAGCTTATAATCTTCATGTAAGATAATTTTCTTACTTGTTCACGAATTTTAATGAAAAATCTATGGTTTTCTTATTTTTTATATTTTAAAAATGATTGAATAAAATTCAAATGCTATGCCTTTGATGGAAAGGCCACCCCCCTCTTCTTTACATTATTCCAATCTTTCTTAATCCTAGAAAGATTAACTAAGTGATTAATTAAACTCTTCTTATTATTTCTCTCTTGAATTTAGAAAATTGTGTAGATTAGAGTTCTATAATTCTAAATTGGGTTAATTAAGTTAAATAAAGAAAGCTAAAAATGAGAAATGGTCAGCAATACAAATGAGGTTATGGTAAAGTTTTCCAAAATTTTGTGAAAAAGAAAGTTTATTTTTTTATGCTATTCTAAAAGGGTAATTCCCACCATTTTTGCATGTAAAAGAAATATTCTAATTACTCCATGTACATATTCACCTATGAATATGCATGGATATCATTGATATTAATTATTAAAACTAATTTCTATACATAGAAAGATGCATAATGAATTTTTTTAATTACAAAAGTGTTATTCTTAAAGGAAGTTTTTTATTATAAAAGTGTTATTCTTATTAAATTTGATTTCTATGGATAGAAAGATGCATAAAGAATTTTTTTTTAATTATAAAAGTGTTATTCTTATTAAAATTGATTTCTATGCATAAAAAGATGCATAATAGAATTTTTTTATTACAAAAGTGTTATTCTTATTAAATTTGGTTTCTATGCATAGAAAGATGCATAAAGAATTTTTTTTTAATTACAAAAGTGTTATTCTTATCAAATTTGATTTTTATGCATAGAAAGATGCATAAAAGATTTTTTATTATTATAAAAGTGTTATTCTTAATAAAATTGATTTCTATGCATAGAAAGATGCATAATAGAGTTTGTTTATTACAAAAGTGTTATTCTTATTAAATTTGGTTTCTATGCATAGAAAGATGCATAAAGGAGTTTTTTAACAAAAGTATGCATAGAAAGATGCATAGAGGAGTTTTTTAACAAAAGTATTATTCTTATTAAATGTGGTTTCTATGCATAGAAAGATGCATAAAGAAATTTTTTTAAATTACAAAAGTATTATTCTTATTAAATTTGATTTTTATGCATAGAAAGATGCATAAAGGATTTTTTTATTACAAAAGTGTTATTCTTATTAAATTTGTTTCTATGCATAGAAAGTGGCATAAAGGATTTTTTTTATTACAAAAGTGTTATTCTTATTAAATTTGATTTTTATGCATAGAAATATGCATAAAGGATTTTTTTAATTACAAAAGTGTTGTTCTTATTAAATTTGGTTTCTATGCATAGAAAGATGCATAAAGGAATTTTTTTTAATTACAAAAGTGGTATTCTTATTAAATTTAATTTTTATGCATAGAAAGATGCATAAAGGATTTTTTTATTACAAAAGTGTTATTCTTGTTAAATTTGGTTTCTATGCATAGAAAGATGCACAAAGGAAATTTTTTAATTACAAATGTGTTATTCTTATTAAATTTAATTTCTATTCATAGAAAGATGCATAAAGGATTTTTTTAATTATAAAAGTGTTATTCTTATTAAAATTGATTTCTCTGCATAGAAAGATGCATAATAGAATTTGTTTATTACAAAAGTGTTATTATTATTAAATTTGGTTTCTATGCATAGAAAGATGCATAAAGGAGTTTTTTAACAAAAGTATTATTCTTATTAAATGTGGTTTCTATGCATAAAAAGATGCATCAAGGAATTTTTTAAAATAACAAAAGTGTTATTCTTATTAAATTTGATTTTTATGCATAGAAAGATGAATAAAGGATTTTTTTATTACAAAAGTGTTATTCTTATTAAATTTAATTTTTATGCATAGAAAGATGCATAAAGGATTTTTTTATTACAAAAGTGTTATTCTTATTAAATTTGATTTTTATGCATAGAAAGATGCATAAAGGATTTTTTTAATTACAAAAGTGTTATTCTTTTTAAATTTGGTTTCTATGCATAGCAAGATGCATAAAGGAATTTTTATATTATAAAAGTGTTATTCTTATTAAATTTGGTTTCTATGCATAGAAAGATGCATAAAGGATTTTTTTTATTACAAAAGTGATATTCTTATTAGATTTGATTTTTATGCATAGAAAGATGCATAAAGGTTTTTTTATTATAAAAGCGTTATTCTTATTAAATTTGATCTTTATGCATAGAAAGATGCATAAAGGAATTTTTTGGATTACAAAAGTGTTATTCTTATTGAATTTTATTTTTATGCATAAAAGGATTTCTTTTATAAAAGTGTTATTCCCATTGAAGTTGATTTTTATGCATAAATCGATGCATAAAGAATTTTTATATCAAATTTAGAATTCTCTTTAATTCTATGTTAAATTCTATGAGTATTTGATAAATAAATAATTAAATACTCCAAGAGAGAAATTTCTATCGTTTTATATTCACACGGATTGTAAAAAGAAAATTCAGAAAATCTATCGAGATCGAAATATTCAGATAGATGTGAATGAATGGATGAGATGTAATGTGATGTGAATCCGGATGTGAATGGATGATATATGATGTGATGTGAAACAGCATAGATGTGAATGAATGAGATGTGATGTGAATCAAATAGATGTGAATGAATGGATGAGATGTGATGTCATGTGAATCGGGATGTAAATGAATGATATGGGATGTGAGTGGATGATATGTGATGAAAATGGATGTGAATGTATATGTAAAGAATGGATGTGGATGTGTATGTGATGAAAATGGATGTTAATGTATATGTAAAGAATGGATGTGGATGTGTATGTGATCAAAATGAATGTGAATGTGTATGTGAAGAGTGGATGTGGATGTGTATGTGAAGAATGGATGTGGATGTGTATGTAAAAATAGATGTGGATATGTATGTAAAAGAATGGATGTGGATGTGTATGTGAAAGAATGGATGTGGATGTATGTGAAAGAATGAATGTGAGCGTGTATGTTAAAGAATGGATGTGGATGCGTATGTGAAAGAATTTGATGTGATGTGACATGAATATACGTGGATGTGAAGTGACATATATGAATGTATGGATAGATATGTGGGTAGTCATACATGTGAACGATTGGATGGATGTGGATGAATGAGATGAGATGTGTATGAATGAGATATGATGTGGATAGATGTGTGTTCCACGGGAACACTCACGAGAACACGGATTATGGAAGGAGGCCGGAAGCAATTAATACGAGAGAGCAGGATTGCAGCCATGGGAACATAAAGACGCATATAATTTTTTCATATTTTTTGTACCGAAGTGTAATGTAAATCGTTTTAGGCCAATGTGGGTTCTAAATGAGAGTTCTAAGTGTAATAAGCAAGGCTCACTTATGGGGTTGTCCGCCCATGTGTGAAAGAGGCCTAGGGTTAGGGTTAGTGACATCTCTATAAAAGAGATGTTAGCTAAAGAAAGAGGACGTTTTTGGCCATTCTCATAAGCTATTGAGTGAAGCTCTTGAGCTCTCAAGCTATGGCAACTCTCTAACTCTCTCTCTATTGTACTCTAATGAGCATCAAGCTCCAATGAGTATAGCTCCACTTCTTTCTCTTAATCTGTTTTAGCATCATTGAAGTAGATTAATCTATGATTAGTTGAATGCTTCTTTCTTTCTCTTGTGTATGCTGCATGCTTGTAGTGTGTGTGTGTGTAGTCTCCATTGATGCAAGCTCTTGCCCACTTCATTGGCAATGAGTTATTCATAGATAGACTCTCTCTATGAGCTTGTGGGTTTGTGAATGTTACATTCTATGCTTGCGTAAGCTTGTGGATTAGTAGATGCACGCTTATGGATTTGCTGGCATCAGGGAAAGCTAAGATTTAATCAATGTTTGAATGGGATTAAGAGATTGCCATGCATTGCTTGTTCTCTTGATTAGTGTAGTGGGTTCAAGGGATTGAGAGATTGACTGAGGTGTTGAATGGTTGAATCGTCAAGTGGTGGTTCGTGTATGGGTCGAGTCCTCAGATTGACATTGTGTTTCTTAACACATATGTTGATCGGTAGTACTCTATGAGCACTATATTGCACAGTAGAGAGAACCGCTCTACAATGGCACCGCTGTCGGGGAGCGAGTGCCTACATTAGTTGAGCGCCATACACACACTACCACTCCTTGTTAAGCTCCAATCGGTTGCAAAACAGTTGGATAGGAGAGCAGGCTTTGGGATTAATTTTGGTACTTATTTAAGACTAATCTGTTGTTAAATTCTCTTTATTGTCTTGCAATTTGAGTGCGATTGGCTAGCTACGCCTCTCCCTTGAGGTCACGACAAGGATTCAACACACACGAATGATTGGAGGTAGGCGCTAAACCTGCCAATTTCAATTTGTGTGCGAAAGAGAGACCTATTTTTACATTTCTGTCATTCTGTTTGAGGATAATTTTTATTGTCTGAGGTTAATTTTTACAGTTTCAATTTTCTGCATGTTCGTTTTATTTTCTATTCTTAGCTTAGTTTAGTTTTCTGCATCTTTAATTTTGTGCATTTTAGTTCTCTGTTAAACTTGCATTTTAGTTCTCTCTTAAACCTGCACCTGTAGAGAAACTAAAATCTGTACACACACATGAAGACTGAACATTTCGAATTCGTTGCAAATCTCACACTGCACACGCATTGAATTCGCTGCCTGTAAATCTCACAGCTGCACACGCATTGAATTCGCTGCAAATCTCACAACTGCACACGCATTGAGTTCACTACACACGCACTTCAAAAAAGAAAAAAAAATAATAATAAAAGAAGGCGACTATGCGTGAACAGCGCACCGCGCGGAGAGACCCACACACCGCACCATAAAGACTGCCACCGCACTGGATAAGGGGTGCAAAATTTTTTTTAAAAAAAATCATTTTCTACCACAAAAAATTGGGAGATTATCTAACTTTTCGAGAGGAGTTAGAAAACACCCATCGTCGAAATTTTGGTCCCCGGAACCATTTTCCCATAGTGAGTTTAGTATGGGAAACTGGTGAATTTTAGGCAATTTTTGATCCTGAAAAATACACTTTTTTTAGCCTAATGTGTTTGAGGGGGTTCAAAATGGGTTCTGGTAAAGTTTGAGCCAACTTGAAAATTTTTGGATTAAAAAGAAAACCTTAAAATTTGACCTTATGCACTTGCGGTCAGGACGTCATATAGACACTACCATAGGGTCTAGGGCACCTTCTAGAGTACCTACGCAGGAAAGTGGGACCCAATCGGTAGGAAATTTTGCAGATATTGCTGAAACCTTTTTTGAATCCCAATCTGATACTCTTTCCAAGACAACTAGCTCATTGTCTATGGACATTATAGGACTGTCAAATAGTCATCCCTTAGCCCCAAATAGGACACCCACAAGATCTTTTAATCCATTTGAAGCCGAAATCATGGGGTTACCACCACTGAATGTGAGACTTCAATATGTCTACAGGAATGCTTAAGGAGCTGAGATCACAACAACGGTATCTCATTTAAGATTGCGGACTTTTTCTGAGAGCTTGATAGAGCACCTCTAGTCAATGACTAGAGTAACATGTACATGGGTGGAGATGGTGTTCTATGAAGTCACCTATCATCGAGAGAATGTAGACAAATTAGGAGAGCTCTCTAAGAGTGAGTTCGTAGATGTATCAAAGCCTTCAGGAGAAAGGGAGTCTAGAGATGATTGGCTCATTGAGCCGGACATGCCTCAACCATCCAATGCCCAGTCCTCAAAGCCATCCATAGATGATTTACTTTTTGTAGATCTAAATTTGGAAAGGGACAGGAAAGGCAAGAGCAAAATGGATCAGGGGACTAAGAACCAATGGGAGTTTGTACGACAAATTCCAGTGACAAAGGTCTTTCAGGATGACCCACTTCAAGAGGTCCATAAGGACTCTTTAGAAGGATATTATGCCACAACTAGATTGCGAGAGCTAGATCTTCCTCTAGCACTTGTGGTGGTAGTCGAGAAGCTTGCAGGATACGTGAACCGAATCGTTGATAAATGGGCCAATGAATACCGCGAACCTTAGATTGGAAGGAGATTCGTGAGCTTACGTGTAGAGGACAACCATTATTCATGGAAGTGTTCTCAACTAATACAGCTAAACCAGGAGAGACAACGCTTCCTGGAGAAACTATTGCTCCTCCCCTACAAGAGTTCACTAGAGAGGGGCCCTCAACATCAAAGTGGACCACTGCAAGTAGCCCAACTCTAGCACCAAGATATTATCCTACACCAAAAGCGCGACCACAGATCACACCACAACAACGTTTCTCTCACTATGACAATCGGAGGGTAGGGGAGCCAACTCGGCCTCCCATAAATGCACCTCCTGAAATGCGCGTAACAGGATCTTTGGAGAGGGTTGGTGAGGCAGGTAATAGGGAACCCACACCAATTTGGGATGCATATGGACCACCTTACCAAAGAGAGGAACCACTGAGAGTGAGAGGCCGTAGGCCTGATGATGAGTATTCAAGATGAGTAAGGCCATCGACTCTTTAGAAACTGGTAAAGAAGTATGAAGGGTCGGGAGATCCATACGACCATGTAGCAGCATTTAGGCAAGCAGTTCAAGCTGACTGACAAGCATATGCGAATTGAAGGATTTGGGCTCACTCTTGAGGGAAAGGCCCTTGCTTGGTTTTCAGACACTAGAGGCTTCAGACAAATCTTCTTTACGATTTCTGGAAGAGAGATTCATTGTTGCTACTTTTTTGTTGATGGGGATTCAGCATGACACAGTAGCAAACATCTACTCTTTCAAGCAAGGTGAGACTGAGAGTGTTAAAGACTGTGTAAATAGGATGAAGCAGTACATTAATCGTTGCCCAGAAGATGAGAAGCCCACCCAGAGTCGATTAATTTCTCTCTTCTTATTAAAAGGACTCAAAAATTCAACACTGCACACACCTCTATGCAAAGAAGCATACAAATTTCAATGAGTGTTGCCATGATGCTATGGATTTCACAGATAACTTCAAATTCCAAGATGGTACTGGCCCTGAGGTGCAACCTAGAGATCAGTGGGGCGATGACCAAAGTTTAAGGTCTAGCGCACCAGTAAATCTAGACCAGATAGCTAACCTAGTACTAAGGAGATTGGGACAAACCTATTGCCCACCCATGCAGCCACAACAACAACAGCAATGCATGAGGAGTGTACTACCTACAGGTCCTCATCTTTGTGGAGCATGTGGCGGTAACCATAAAACCGAAGAATGTAATACCTTTTCTCCTCTAGTCACAAACCAACCCACAAAGAAGTGGTGCCAGGCTTGTGCTTGGAATTTTACCCACACCACATAGGAATGTACTCGCATTGCAAGAATGAGACAAGAGCGTGAGTAGCAAAGGGGTACAGTGGCTCCACAAATGCATCAACACTATACTAATTTTGAACATAAGCCACCAAAGGCACAAGAGCAAGCACAACCTGTACTTGAAGCTCAACCTCCTGCTCCTGGGACTGCTCCTGTGAGGTTTGTTGACTATGACAATCCAAATATGTGTAGAGACTTGGTAAACCCCAAGCTATGTGGAGGAGGAATATGCATCATATTCATCCAAGGATAATCTCTTTGAAAGTCCCGCATATCCAAGCCAAGCACTGGAGCCTCCGGGGGAACAAAATTCTTTGATGTTGCTAGGTGGCTACCAACCTAGGACTCCATGCCCCTCACGTCAATGGCAACAAAGGAAAGTAGAAGCCAAACTAATGGGCCCCGTTATGAGTGCGGAGAACCCCATTGGGCTCATGATTGTCCACATCGCCAAAGGCAAGCAGCTTGATCCAATACAGCAGTACCACAGTTTCCACCAATTGAAAGATGTTGTCTAGGGTGTTGTGTAGAACACTTTCCAAAGGATTGTTTGCTGAAACCACATGAGGAAGGCACCTCTCAACCAAAGGTCTCACTCAACTTTGTAGAGGCAGTTCCATCGCCACCTTCATCAGAGAATGAGGATGTTATGCCACTTAGAGTCATGACTAGATCACAGACACGAAATGCAGACTGATGAGACACCTCGAACTAGGGATGCAAAGGCAAATCTAGTGGACAAGACCCTACATTCCAATAGAAAAAGGACCACTACGAGGAAAAAGAACCGCAACAAGCAACCTAAGAGTGCATCCACTAGTTCTCAAGAAGTCTCTAAACAAAACATGAAGGATCAAGCTTTTACATCCCAAAAAGTGCATGAGGAGCATCAACCTCAAGCTGGGCCTAGTGCTAAACAAGATGAGGCTAGTACAACCAAGGATAGTTCAGGGGGTTCTGTTTTTGTGGATAAGGTGAACAAGACTCTAGATGCCATCATTGATGCTCCTAAAAGTCGCATTGTAGCTTTATCTGAGCTACCCAAGAAGCTTCAAGAATACCCAAACCCTCGTGAGGAGAAGATCAATCTAGCTGTACATCAGCAACTCATTAGGGAAGCTCAATCAATACTTGAGGGCCCACCTCCACCTCAGGGCCCAACCTCTATTAAGCCAACATTAGAAACCATACCAGAAGTGTCATCAAGTTGGGAAATGAAAAGTGAGCTGATCTCACAAGCTCATAGCGAGAAGTCTGCACCAATTGACACCCCATTGAAAGAAGGCATTCCGCCACCACGTAGTCTTGCCTTCCCATGCAATGATGAAGTTATTGGTGCTAACGAGGACATGGAAAATGAGATGTGGGTAGCAGTTCATGAGAAAGTTAATGAAAATATGTCCTCTATTATTTCACCTCCATTCTCTGAAGTGGATTTTACCAAGGGCACAAAAAACAACTTTAGACGCCCAAGCATCCAGGAGGAAGTTCAAACAATTGTTTCTCCTATAAGTAAGCATACAATGAAAACCTTACCATCTTATTTGGGAGAATATGAGAACTGTTCTCAAACCTTGAGGATACCCTCCATGCATAGAAGATTGACAAAGGAGATGGATATGGGTATCGTGCGAGCTATTTTGTCAGCACCAGTGGCTTGTACCTTACCTTTGCTTGATTTGATAAAGCTTCGACCAGAGTTGTGGAATGATATTGCCACATGTTTGTCAGAGTAGGTATTGCTACAAAAGGGTCACCATCAATGTACTATACACCCTGAGACAAAGCATGTTATGCCAGTTCTATCAAAGTAGGAAAATTTTGTGAGGACGATCAGGGAAATGCTACCCTCCCATTAAAAGTGCAAAAAGTAGCTTCAATTGCAATACTTGATAGTGGTGCAGGAGTGGGCATTGTGACAAGGCCCGTTTGGGAAAAGTGGGGCAAACCATCTATTAAGAGTACCAGGATGCACTTGCAGCTAGCAAATGGAAGCTTAGAACATCCCATTGGGCTGCTTGAGAACATATTGGTCACCACATATGGGATTGAATATGAGCACACATTTGCAGTAGTGGATTTTGGAAAGCATCCAAACTATGAAGTTATATTGGGGGTAGACCATTCATGCGACAATTTCAAATGATTCAAGATTGGGGATACAATTATTTGTACCTCTGACATGATTCTGTCATCACAAGGGTCAACTTAAAGAATCACTCATATCATGATATAACAAGGTCTCCAATAGATGAGTTTGATTCTGCTTCATCTGAGGGCTCAAGAGTTACATTAACAGATGGGTGAGAAGATCTGTGGATGTGTGGAGCCTCATGTAAGGATTTCAACACTGAGAGACTTAAGGGTAATCAAAGTGTATCAGATAGTCATACATTCCACAACCCTTCCTTGAGCACTTAATTGATCCCCTAGAATGGAGTCATGTCCTTGTAATATTATCGACATTTGCTTTACCTAAGCTAATTCAATTTTGTGACTCAGATGGATATGACATTATTCCTATATGAATGGTACAACCACGTGAACTTCTAGATGATTTGTACTATGGGGATGCATCCACAACATTGCATGTAGAGGAAGTCTCAGTGGAGGATTTAACACTTGAATCTGCTAATGATGCTCATAAAGAAGATGGATGGGACTCTGATTTTGATGATGATGTGATAATCCCCGAGGAAGAGTTAGGAAAGGCACGCCTACTCTTGAGAGGAAGGGAGGTTCAAATAGAGATCCCTCGAAGCGGACCTAAACGTAAATGCTGTAAGAGCCATAAGAGAATCTGTAAACAAGATTAGAGGGAACGATGTGAGAGAATACAAAAAGAAGATGAGGAGTTTAAGAATGAACACTCTCGACCACCACCTCACTTCTCAGGAAAGAATGGATATCTATACTATGTCCAAGCACAAGATAGTATCAAAGACCAAGTAAAACGATCAGATGGATTCCAACCAGGAGAAAAGCTAAAAACAAAAATTACAAAAAAACAAAGAGACCAAAACAAAAACTCAAGTCTCTAATAGTATCAAAGACCAAGTAAAACGATCAGATGGATTCCAACCAAGAGAAAAGCTAAAAACAAAAATTGTAAAAAAACAAAGAGACCAAAACAAAAACTCAAGAGAGTGTCGGAAGTGTAAAGATAAAGGTTGAACGAAAAACTCTGATGCAAGATTGCAAAAGAGAGCTCAAAACCGCATGGTCTTCAATTAGTGATGACTCAAGTGGACAAGAACAAGGTCTCAATGTTCCCCCCAACTTCACACAGTACACTCTTCAAGATCGGAAGATTGTTCTTCAACAGCCCATGCGATAAAAGCCAAGCACGGACTTGTCCTTAGATGAGGAGAAGTTATTAATTCAAACAATAAAGGAGTATCGCGATGTTTTTGCTTGGAGTTATAAAGACCTCAAAGGAGTTGATCCAAACATATGTCAGCATATACAATTCCATTGCGAGAGGATGCAAAGCCTTCCAAGCAACGTCCTTATACTTACAATGAGAATTGTGCACGAAAGATAAAAGAAGAAATAGACAAGCTCTTAGAGGTAAAATTTATCTATGAGATTGAACACACTGAATGGGTCTCCCCTATTGTAGTGGTGCCCAAGAAAAATGGAAAACTTCGAGTATGTGTAAACCTCCAGAAGGTAAATGCAGCTACTGTACGTGATCATTACCCACTTCCAATCACGGATCATGTTTTGGAACGTGTTGGAGGGAAAAAGGCATATAGTTTCTTAGATGGATTCTCCAGTTACAATCAAGTGTCAATTGATCCAAAGGATCAACACAAGTGTAAGATCCCTGTTCCCACCGAGCAACGGATTCGGGGTACTGGCAGCGGAAGTAGCGCTTCTCGCGCGGGACAGGGGTCCCACACTCGGGGCCTCGCCCACGGGTATCCGGATAAGAGACTAATCCGTCGGTTGTTCCAAAACTGAACCCGGAAAAACTTCCTTTACCGGAAAGCACGGGCGATTCCACCAGGATAACTTTTTACTCTAACGTAGTCAAGTTCATTTCTGATCGAGATGATCCGATTACATCTATAAGATACTTAGTCAGTTCAAGGAAGAAACTTGCACTTGGATCATTGGGATCAACGCTTTTTTCCCCATTCAAGAGGCACAGCCGTTGATTCCTATCCATAGAACAGTTTCTGTCCGGGATTTTTTTTTTCTATCGTAAAAACAAAAGTTTGAGTCTCGATTTACGGATCCATCAGTCCAGCCTAACCCCATCCAATCCCATGGGTTAGCCAACCGCCCAACCACTGTAGTGATGGGATCCAATTAAAAATTTGGTTAGGTTTTGTCCCGGGTACCAAGGAAAAGAGTTCCAAGGCCCCCTAGCCGGATGTTCATGCAAAATAAAACTAGTCACACCACTCACACACCCAATATGAAATTGCCTTTTTTCAACCAGATTCAACCAGTTTAAAACAATCCTTTAATAAAACCATAGTATCATTGATCACCATCTTCCAATTTATCCAATTGATTCTTAATTTCCCATCATTCCTTCATCAGAGTATCTATGGCATCATTGGCAACTAGAACGCTCAGGAGCCGTTTCGATAGTTCCTAGCCCATAATACTTGGCAATATAATCACTTAACAAGATGGACTCTCGTTGAAGATCAGCAAGATCAACCAACAGATCCATATAAGGAGCCATGGACTCATCCATTGAAGACCAGCAAGGTCAATCAACCAGATCCATGCTCGATTTCAGAAAACAACTCCAACTCTATTCCAATATCTTCCTCGACGCACGCGTGGGTATCCTAGGCAACCCAGAGCCCGAGCACCGTATGGTCAGCACCCTCTAGGATCCTTCGCAGGTAACCTAGCGCTTCACGCATAGGCCGCTTCCTTGGCCCCTCATCCACCGTACCGGAAGCTCACCATTTTAATCGCACCGAGGCTGGTCAAGACCTCGGCCGACCTTGCTACGCGAGACGTCCTTCATTGACTCCCCGTCAGCAGTTGCAACTTTACCATCACGACTTTAATCACAAGACGGTCAAAATGCTCCCCCCAGCATTCTTGACATAAAACAATCATTTACAAACAGCATTTACAAACAGCATTTACAAACAGTTTACAATACAATTTCTATTTTAACTTTCATTTTTCCACATTAACCCTCCTCAATCTACATTACTTAATCCATATTCCATTTATATGTATACTCATCCCATCACATCATTTCCATCTCATCACTTCAGATTCCCTCACCTCACAATCGTATATTCACATCCATACATCTACAACTATATGCGTACATTCACATCTACATGCATACATCTACATCCCTATGCATACATCCACATCCACATTCACATTCACCTCCATACATCTACATCTACATGCATACATCCACTCCACATTCACATCCACATCTATACATCTACATCTACATGCATACATCCACCTCTACATCCACATCTACGTCTATACACCTACATCTACATGCATACATCCACATCTCCATTCACATCTACATCTATACATCTACATCTACGTATACATCCACATCTCCATTCCCATCTACATCTATACATCTACATCTTCATGCATCCACCCACCTCCACATCCACATCTACATCTATACATCTACATCTACATGTATACATTCACATCTCTATTCACATCTACATCTATACACCTACATCTACATGTATACATCCACATCTCCATTCTCACCTACACCTATACATCTACATCTACATGCATCCACCCACCTCCACATCTACATCTACATCTATACAACTACATCTACATGCATACATCCACCTCCACATTCACACTCACATCCATACCTCTACATCTACATGCAAACATCCATATCTCCATGCATAATAATATTCTTTTAATTAATCTAGGATGATAGTTCCTAGGATATGGTAGGAAGTCCTCTTTTTATGCTTTGAATGAATTTATTTTATGCGTGATTTCTATAAAAATTTTTCCATAGCTCCGCTACTATGACTGATAAATCTCAATTTTTTTTCTAAGGGATAAAGCTCATTATTAAAGAAATAATTAGAATGGTCTCTAATTGGATCATCAATCCATAATGGTCTCTAATTGGATCATTAAGAAAACAATTAGAATGGTCTCTAATTGGGTCATTAAGAAAACAATTAGAATGGTCTCTAATTGGGTCATCAATCCATAATGGATTGAATCATCAATGTGCATAAACTAAAAGCATAGCAAAAGCCATTAATTTGGCCTCAAGCATAGCTTAATCTTGGATTAAGGAAAAGCTTTATGAAAAGCTTCATTTGGATTGAGAATGGGTCATGAGTATGACCATTTCTTGAGTGAGAGAGAGAAATTATAAAAACCATTAGAATTTAAATATAAGTGGAAATTAACTTCTATAGCATTTATTAAATTATGTAACTCTTCACTACTATTCACCAATTTACTTCAATAGCATTTAAAAAAACCATACCAATTAAACTTCTCAAGCTTGAGAGGGGTTGAGAAGAGAGAATCATTGAGAAATCATAGAAAAGATCAAAATTCAATATACTTACCTTATGATTTGCTTGATTCTTTATTCACGGTAGAGGCCCCCAACCAATCAATTGGTTTAGTGTGTTGATGGAGCCACCAATGGGGATTGAAGAAAGAGAGAAGTATCAAAAACTAGTGAATTATTAAAGAATTCACAGTTCTTGGCTTAGGTAGAGTAGAGTAACAATGCCTAAGACACTCTATATTTTGGCTTAGGTGGAGTAGAGTAATAAAGCATAAGACACTCTATATTTTGGCTTAGGTGGAGTAGAGTAACAAAGCATAAGACACTATCTAATTTGGCTTAGGTGGAGTAGAGTAACAAAGCATAAGAGACTATATATTTTGGCTTAGGTAGAATAGAGTAACAAAGCATAAGAGACTATATATTTTGGCTTAGGTAGAGTAGAGTAACAAGGCATAAGAGACTATGTTTTTTTCAACAAGGGGAGGCTTCTATTTATAGGAAAATTTGAGCTCCTAACCAAACAAACTGATTCTAGAATTTTCCAAGTCAGTTTGGTCACTTTTTGACCATTTTTAGGTCAGTTAAGCTAACTTTTTGGAACTAGACTTGAATGAGGAGAGAGGAGAGATGAAATATCTCAATTTTTATGAGTTTAAAACTCATTCAAGCATGTGAAATATGCACCTCCTTTAAAGAATTCCCCTTCCTTACATATGTGTCAAAATTGTATTGCTCATAGTTTTTTACTAATAAACCTTGTACATTTTCAACTCTTCATCTTATGTGAAATATGCACCTCCTTTAAAGAACTCCTCTTCCTTACACATGTGTCATAGTTTTTTTACTAATAAGTCTTGTATATTTTCAACTCTTCATCTTATGTGAATTATGCACCTCCTTTAAAGAACTCCCCTTCCTTACATATGTGTTTATTTACTAATAAACCTTGTACATTTTTAACTCTTCATCTTATGTGAAATATGCACCTCCTTTAAAGAACTCCCCTTTCTTACATATGTGTTTATTTACTAATAAACCTTGTACATTTTCAACTCTTCATCTTATGTGAGCATTTACTCATTTTTGGGTATCTTCTTTTACAATTTGGATTTATCTCCTCCCTACACATGGATTGATGCTATTGGCCCATAGAAACCTTAATTGGACCATAGTCTAAAGATTTCTGAAAATCTAGACCCTTAGGCTAAGGTTCTTTATACCTATTTCCAATTAATTCCAATTGCACATTGGAAAATTCTTTTTAAATTTCTGTTTCAGGGAAACTCATCTGAATTATAAGAGATATTTTTCTATCCAAAAATATTCAAAATCTGAATATTCTCTCTCTAGAATATTTTCTCTCTCTAGGTTAAAACAGCCACAAACAAGATCTCTTATATTTTAGAAAAGGAAATTGATTACAGGGGAATATACTAGACATCAAAAAGGGGGTTGGGGGAGGAATCTTACATTCTACCCCACTTAAAAAACGCGAGATGTCCTCATCTCGCAACTTGGAATAATTTCGCAAGATGCACGAATATGAGACTTAGAGAAAAATTTTAATCACGATTAACCACCAAGAAAAGTCTTAAAGAGAGCAAGATTCAAAATAAGAACAAGATTTAAACTTTATTCATTCACGGGACTTATACAGTAAGATAGAAGAACTCTTTACACTTCCATAAGCCCGTCCATCATATGGTCACAAAAGCAGTCCTCACAAGCTGCACAAGTATAGGGTAACTCATCTATGGGAATGATTCTGCTGGTTATTGCCGCACCTATCTCAGTGGTATGAGGTGATCTAACAAAAGGACCTCTGAGAGGCAAGCCAAAAACGGGGTAAAGGCATATCTTCTCATGAGGAAGAAAACATGCCAGTAAGAAGACCCGCTCAGAAAACCCAAGATGCCTTGATCTCATGACACAGTAGTATCGGGGACCCAAACCCAAAGCTTCAATAACCATGGCCAAGCGGACATTGTTACGAAAGTGTTGCTGACCCCAGGGTGTTACCCTAGTTATGTTTTGATAGGTCCGCCATTTGGTCTGCGCTACAGAAGTTCCTAGGTGAGGAAAAAGTGAGTGCTCATACTGTTCTATAAAGTCTTTCTTCACAGACTCTCTTGCGTCTTGAAGGTGAGAAATCATCAGGGATAAAACTAATTCCTGTTGCCAGGCCGCCATGAAGGAGATTAAGAAAGAAAGGAGATTGATGGGAGTAAGATTACTGTGAGCGGCAAGTAAAAGTTACGACTTATATAAAGGAAGGAGCCAGCGTAACCTAGAAGCCAACGGTAACTTGCCACTGAAGTTTTACCGTCTTTCCATGATTTGTGTTTGACACATTTTTCTATAGAAGGCATTAAGAATTTTGAGATGAGGAGATAAAAGAAACTTGTAGGCTAAGTCACCTACTTTCATTGAATTCAGATATAAGGATCACAATATCTGGGGGATAACTTCTTATACTCCCCAAGAGATAAAGAACTTCTTTTGGGCCATACTCAAATGAAAACCAAAACCTTGGTATCCAAAACACCGATTCTCACTTCTAAACTCATTGTTCTAAATCCTTAAAATAGGCGTGACTCCTGAGAAGTATTTTAGGAAAAGGGTATTCCTTTTTTAAACAGAAACTTTCTTTTATTTTAGAGAGGAAATAATTATAAGATCAGAAAGGGAGATTCTTACTTGTGTATACCTCGAAGGCTGGGGAGGAATCTTACATTCTACCCCACTTAAAAAGTGCGAGATGTCCTCATCTCGCAAGGTAGAGGACAGCTCTTTTTCTTAAGATCCAAATTTTATTCTGGGGTTCCTTATATTCTGGTCAACCCAACAGAACACTGGGATAGTTATCCCTTATATAGAACTCATCATTAAATAACAATTCATTCAGATTATATCATTCATATCTTTAACATGATAATGGTCCATTAGACCGAAAAGTTTCCTTCGGAACATTCCTCCACACGGAAATTTCAGTCAAGCAAGTTCTCAATTTGACATCCCTTAACTTGATCTACCGGTCAAGTATTAACAGTAGCAATCTGACAGCACAACCCACTAATCTCAAAGTGATTTGCTGAATTCATTATCATCATTCTAGTTATGAATATCATCACAGGGACTCGTCCCATCCCCCCTCATTGTGGTTTCATTATATTTCAACTAATTTTTAAAAATCAACATTTTTCAATCAGCATTTTCAATCAGAATCCAAATCAATTCATCCATTCTCAAACAGAATTAAAAATCATATCAATCACATTCAAAATCATCATCTAGATAGCATTAACGCTTATAATTTCAAGTCTTAGATTTACTCGTATATACTGTCAGTAAAGAGCTGCAGTATACTCTCGGTATATACGGGTAGTCACGGCCCTTGGAATTATAAGGTAAATACTATCATGTCTAGGCCTCAAGCAAGTCAGGGATTCTATATAATTGCGGCACTTCCATCTGAAGACCCAATTACCAAAATTACGAATTTCCGTTTGAATATCAAATTGTATGAATTATCTCACACAATTATAACCTTTTTGTGTTTCTTGATAAATTTTTGACATATTTGTCTTCTCAGTTGATCAAAGGCTCTGATACCAACTGTAAGATCCCTGTTCCCACCGAGCAACGGATTCGGGGTACTGGCAGCGGAAGTAGCGCTTCTCGCGCGGGACAGGGGTCCCACACTCGGGGCCTCGCCCACGGGTATCCGGATAAGAGACTAATCCGTCGGTTGTTCCAAAACTGAACCCGGAAAAACTTCCTTTACCGGAAAGCACGGGCGATTCCACCAGGATAACTTTTTACTCTAACGTAGTCAAGTTCATTTCTGATCGAGATGATCCGATTACATCTATAAGATACTTAGTCAGTTCAAGGAAGAAACTTGCACTTGGATCATTGGGATCAACGCTTTTTTCCCCATTCAAGAGGCACAGCCGTTGATTCCTATCCATAGAACAGTTTCTGTCCGGGATTTTTTTTTTTCTATCGTAAAAACAAAAGTTTGAGTCTCGATTTACGGATCCATCAGTCCAGCCTAACCCCATCCAATCCCATGGGTTAGCCAACCGCCCAACCACTGTAGTGATGGGATCCAATTAAAAATTTGGTTAGGTTTTGTCCCGGGTACCAAGGAAAAGAGTTCCAAGGCCCCCTAGCCGGATGTTCATGCAAAATAAAACTAGTCACACCACTCACACACCCAATATGAAATTGCCTTTTTTCAACCAGATTCAACCAGTTTAAAACAATCCTTTAATAAAACCATAGTATCATTGATCACCATCTTCCAATTTATCCAATTGATTCTTAATTTCCCATCATTCCTTCATCAGAGTATCTATGGCATCATTGGCAACTAGAACGCTCAGGAGCCGTTTCGATAGTTCCTAGCCCATAATACTTGGCAATATAATCACTTAACAAGATGGACTCTCGTTGAAGATCAGCAAGATCAACCAACAGATCCATATAAGGAGCCATGGACTCATCCATTGAAGACCAGCAAGGTCAATCAACCAGATCCATGCTCGATTTCAGAAAACAACTCCAACTCTATTCCAATATCTTCCTCGACGCACGCGTGGGTATCCTAGGCAACCCAGAGCCCGAGCACCGTATGGTCAGCACCCTCTAGGATCCTTCGCAGGTAACCTAGCGCTTCACGCATAGGCCGCTTCCTTGGCCCCTCATCCACCGTACCGGAAGCTCACCATTTTAATCGCACCGAGGCTGGTCAAGACCTCGGCCGACCTTGCTACGCGAGACGTCCTTCATTGACTCCCCGTCAGCAGTTGCAACTTTACCATCACGACTTTAATCACAAGACGGTCAAAATGCTCCCCCCAGCATTCTTGACATAAAACAATCATTTACAAACAGCATTTACAAACAGCATTTACAAACAGTTTACAATACAATTTCTATTTTAACTTTCATTTTTCCACATTAACCCTCCTCAATCTACATTACTTAATCCATATTCCATTTATATGTATACTCATCCCATCACATCATTTCCATCTCATCACTTCAGATTCCCTCACCTCACAATCGTATATTCACATCCATACATCTACAACTATATGCGTACATTCACATCTACATGCATACATCTACATCCCTATGCATACATCCACATCCACATTCACATTCACCTCCATACATCTACATCTACATGCATACATCCACTCCACATTCACATCCACATCTATACATCTACATCTACATGCATACATCCACCTCTACATCCACATCTACGTCTATACACCTACATCTACATGCATACATCCACATCTCCATTCACATCTACATCTATACATCTACATCTACGTATACATCCACATCTCCATTCCCATCTACATCTATACATCTACATCTTCATGCATCCACCCACCTCCACATCCACATCTACATCTATACATCTACATCTACATGTATACATTCACATCTCTATTCACATCTACATCTATACACCTACATCTACATGTATACATCCACATCTCCATTCTCACCTACACCTATACATCTACATCTACATGCATCCACCCACCTCCACATCTACATCTACATCTATACAACTACATCTACATGCATACATCCACCTCCACATTCACACTCACATCCATACCTCTACATCTACATGCAAACATCCATATCTCCATGCATAATAATATTCTTTTAATTAATCTAGGATGATAGTTCCTAGGATATGGTAGGAAGTCCTCTTTTTATGCTTTGAATGAATTTATTTTATGCGTGATTTCTATAAAAATTTTTCCATAGCTCCGCTACTATGACTGATAAATCTCAATTTTTTTTCTAAGGGATAAAGCTCATTATTAAAGAAATAATTAGAATGGTCTCTAATTGGATCATCAATCCATAATGGTCTCTAATTGGATCATTAAGAAAACAATTAGAATGGTCTCTAATTGGGTCATTAAGAAAACAATTAGAATGGTCTCTAATTGGGTCATCAATCCATAATGGATTGAATCATCAATGTGCATAAACTAAAAGCATAGCAAAAGCCATTAATTTGGCCTCAAGCATAGCTTAATCTTGGATTAAGGAAAAGCTTTATGAAAAGCTTCATTTGGATTGAGAATGGGTCATGAGTATGACCATTTCTTGAGTGAGAGAGAGAAATTATAAAAACCATTAGAATTTAAATATAAGTGGAAATTAACTTCTATAGCATTTATTAAATTATGTAACTCTTCACTACTATTCACCAATTTACTTCAATAGCATTTAAAAAAACCATACCAATTAAACTTCTCAAGCTTGAGAGGGGTTGAGAAGAGAGAATCATTGAGAAATCATAGAAAAGATCAAAATTCAATATACTTACCTTATGATTTGCTTGATTCTTTATTCACGGTAGAGGCCCCCAACCAATCAATTGGTTTAGTGTGTTGATGGAGCCACCAATGGGGATTGAAGAAAGAGAGAAGTATCAAAAACTAGTGAATTATTAAAGAATTCACAGTTCTTGGCTTAGGTAGAGTAGAGTAACAATGCCTAAGACACTCTATATTTTGGCTTAGGTGGAGTAGAGTAATAAAGCATAAGACACTCTATATTTTGGCTTAGGTGGAGTAGAGTAACAAAGCATAAGACACTATCTAATTTGGCTTAGGTGGAGTAGAGTAACAAAGCATAAGAGACTATATATTTTGGCTTAGGTAGAGTAGAGTAACAAAGCATAAGAGACTATATATTTTGGCTTAGGTAGAATAGAGTAACAAAGCATAAGAGACTATATATTTTGGCTTAGGTAGAGTAGAGTAACAAGGCATAAGAGACTATGTTTTTTTCAACAAGGGGAGGCTTCTATTTATAGGAAAATTTGAGCTCCTAACCAAACAAACTGATTCTAGAATTTTCCAAGTCAGTTTGGTCACTTTTTGACCATTTTTAGGTCAGTTAAGCTAACTTTTTGGAACTAGACTTGAATGAGGAGAGAGGAGAGATGAAATATCTCAATTTTTATGAGTTTAAAACTCATTCAAGCATGTGAAATATGCACCTCCTTTAAAGAATTCCCCTTCCTTACATATGTGTCAAAATTGTATTGCTCATAGTTTTTTACTAATAAACCTTGTACATTTTCAACTCTTCATCTTATGTGAAATATGCACCACCTTTAAAGAACTCCTCTTCCTTACACATGTGTCATAGTTTTTTTACTAATAAGTCTTGTATATTTTCAACTCTTCATCTTATGTGAATTATGCACCTCCTTTAAAGAACTCCCCTTCCTTACATATGTGTTTATTTACTAATAAACCTTGTACATTTTCAACTCTTCATCTTATGTGAAATATGCACCTCCTTTAAAGAACTCCCCTTTCTTACATATGTGTTTATTTACTAATAAACCTTGTACATTTTCAACTCTTCATCTTATGTGAGCATTTACTCATTTTTGGGTATCTTCTTTTACAATTTGGATTTATCTCCTCCCTACACATGGATTGATGCTATTGGCCCATAGAAACCTTAATTGGACCATAGTCTAAAGATTTCTGAAAATCTAGACCCTTAGGCTAAGGTTCTTTATACCTATTTCCAATTAATTCCAATTGCACATTGGAAAATTCTTTTTAAATTTCTGTTTCAGGGAAACTCATCTGAATTATAAGAGATATTTTTCTATCCAAAAATATTCAAAATCTGAATATTCTCTCTCTAGAATATTTTCTCTCTCTAGGTTAAAACAGCCACAAACAAGATCTCTTATATTTTAGAAAAGGAAATTGATTACAGGGGAATATACTAGACATCAAAAAGGGGGTTGGGGGAGGAATCTTACAACAAGACAGCCTTTGCTACTGAAGATGGCATCTTTGCCTATCGTGCTATGCCATTTGGTCTAACAAATGCACCTGCAACCTTTCAGCAGTTAATGAGTCATGTATTCAAGGAGTACCTTAGGCTATTTCTTGAGATCTTCATGGATGATTTATGTGTTCACTCACAAGAGCATGATGATCATATAGAACACCTCAGACTTGTGTTTCAAAAGTGTCAAGTTTATCGTATATGCTTGAATCTTGACAAGTGCAAATTCATGGTAAGACAAGGAAAGATTTTGTGCCATATTGTTTCTCACAATGGTATTTCAACAGATATGGATAAAATTGATGTCATTGTCTCATTACCTCAGCCTATCAACCCTAAAGGGGTACAAATATTCATGGGACATTATGGCTATTATCATCGATTCATCTACATGTACGTTGTCCTAGCCAGACCATTATATGCTCTTCTTGTAAAGTTTAATTGGACTGACGAGTGTGAGGAATCCTTTGAAAAGTTGAAGCAAGCATTAGTGTCTGCACCCATCTTACGGGCACCAGGTTGGAACCAAATCTTTCATGTCCATATTTTAAACTTTGCAATTGGATGTATTTTGGCTCAATCGGGAGAACATAATAAGGATTTTCCAATCTCATATACTAGTCGACAGTTGAACAATGCTGAGAAGAATTATACCACAACAGAAAGAGAAGGTTTGTCCATAATATATGCAGTGAAAAAGTTTCGCCCTTACCTTTTGGCAAACAAATTTATATTTTTTGTGGACCATCAAGCACTGCTATATTTGGTGAATAAGCCTTGGGCAACTGGAAGGATTGTGAGGTGGTTTGTCATCCTTCTTGAGTTTGATTTTGAAGTGGCAGTCCGAAAAGGAACAACTCATCTTAGGGCAGATCATTTGTCTCCAATCACCTTTGGAGAAGCTCCTGTGGGTGTGGATGATGATATGTTAGATTCAACACTTTTCCTTGTAGAGACAGTTACTAAATGGTCTGAACCCATCTTCGAAATTTTGACAAGTGGGAAGATACAACTAGCGGGTCCTAATGTGGACCTATGGCGACCATTCAAGTTAATCTCACGGAGATTATATCGTCAGGATAATGATGGAGTGTTGCAGCTTATACCTAACCCTGACCAATATGAGGAGATCTTGGAATGGGCACATGAGAGTATTGGTGGAATCCATGCATCAGCAGCAGCAGCTACTACTTGTGTGCGACGTATAACTCAGGATGGGCAATAGTGGCCTACCATGCATGCGGATGCTGAAAAATTTGTTCGTAACTGTGCTTCATGTAAAATTCAACAACCAATTCATAATGTCACATTATTCCAAATTTCAACTACACCAAGTCGGAGTAAGTATATTGTGGACTATCTTCAGCATGGTGATACTGATCAAACAATTCCTAAATATCGAAAGCATGCTATTGAAGTTGAAGCGGCTAACTATATGATGATAGAGGGCCAACTCTACAAGAGGGGCAAGGATGGCAACTTACGCATATGTGTATGTGAAGCTGACTACTTGAAAATCTTGACTCATGCACATGCAGGTGTTGGGGGTGGACACTTTTCGGGCAATACCATAGCTAAGTTGATTAGGTGGTCTGGGCTTTGGTGGCCAACCTTATAAATGGATGCCGAAGAATATGTAAAACGTTGTGACGATTGTCAAAGGACCAAACCTCCCATCACAAAGGAGAATATATGCCATTGCGGCCTATGTTAAGCACACGTGCTTTTGCCAAATGTGGTATTGATTTTGTCGGTCCCATTAAAATCCAGCTTGTCACACGCATGCCAAATATATTATAGTCGCAAATGACTATTTGATCAAATGGGTAGAGGCAAAGGCTACAATAAAAAATGATGCCAGAACCATAGCCAAGTTCTTGTATGAGTACGTGTTTACACGCTATGGCTTACGTATTGAAATCGTTAGTGATCAAGGTGTGCACTTTGTGAATGAGGTCATAGAGTTTTTACTTCAAGAATTTATGGTAATTCACAAGCGTTCTGCACCCTATCATCCCCAGACCAATGGTCAAGCTGAGAGTACTAACAAGATTCTCTGCACAGCACTCACAAAGATTGTTGAGTTTTCGACACATGGGTAGCCTTGGGACAACCAACACTTGTGCACATTCCTATTGACTTACGAAGCTTCTCAGGTGAAGATAACCCTATAGAGGAAAAATGTGTCATTATGATATCCATTTAGAATCACCAGATGTCAGCTCCCTTTTATGTGGATAGTAAGTCCAAGGCAGTGGTAGAGGTTGTTCTTGGTCGATCATGGTTAAGTGCTACCAATTGTTCATTAGATTGGAAGAATAGACAATACAAATTGCAAATTGATTCTGATTGCATCTTGGGATCTGCTGCTCCACGAGTTTTATCATGTCAAAAGGGTGGTAGTTCTACCTTACACAACCCACTTTCAACATCTGCTCTTCAAGCTCCAACACAAATGATGTGGATAATCGATGAGTCCTCAAGTGAGGGCCATGGATGGCATGTTCCAACTACTCTTGTCACTGCTCAAAGAAGGCCAGGCAAGAAGGAATCATCAATTTGGCTACCCAAAGATGCGTACAAACTTATACCATCTAGCCTAGTTGCTAAACCTCCTAAAAAGCATATCTTTTCCAAGCCTAAGTCTCAGATTGTTACTCATTGGGTCCCAAATCATGTTCTTAAAGCACAAGGCTATCATGAGGGTGCAACAGCACTTTGGCTTCCCAAATGCCATGGTTTGCTAGAGCTAGAAGAGTGTATCAATAAGATTCCAAAAGCCACTCTTGGTTTTTCATATCAGTGGGTACAAAGGAAATCAACACAACCTCTTAAAGATAGGATAGGTGGTTGTGGTAGCACCTACAAATCTCCTTGTGTTGACCTTCCCCAAACATGTATTGAATCACGAGTTGTCCCAACTTCTCCTTGTTACACACTTCCACCATCAACTTGTGTACCTAAGACAAATCCAACTTTACATGAGTCTCCTTTGAGCATAGATTCTAGCACTTCACTGCCTAGATCCTCTTATCTTGCTCAAATTCCTCGACAATTGCTATCCTTTCCACCTCTTAAGAAGGACATGGCATTAACACTACAATTGAAGCTCTTTGGTAGATCAGTGTTTGAATAGTCTCACTTTTACTAATGTGGTTCCTTTTGCCTTTACAGGATTGTGTTCTTTTTGAGATGATCTTATCTACATTGTCTTTGATAGGGATTGTATTGATGGATATGAGTGTATAAAGTTTGAAGTTTCTAAATTTCATTGTTCTATGCCCAGATACCTCCTGATGGATACTTGGCGAGATACATGTCCACCATGCATTGACCCTGATAGTACTCAACCTAAACATTGTGGGGGTTATAGTGCTCCTTCTTTTCAAACTCATTCTAGGTACTTTTATTCTCCCTTAGGTGAAATTTGCTGTGGGCATCACTTTGTCCCTTTATTCTATCAACAACATCATCCATTTCCACATTGTCAAGAGTGTGCACGACTCGTATTAGGGGAAGCTTCACACATTTGTTAGCTATGCCACTTTTACTTTCGACGATATGGCATCGGCTTAATGAAACAAATTGTGGGAATTACACCCCAATGCCATAACCTTCTTGATGTGAGAGTACCAGACCGAGGACCAAATCAACATAGATTACCTATAAGGAGTTTCAAGCACAACAATGGAGGGATACATGCATAAATGACTTGCAACCACCTATCTTGCAAGCCCTTCTTTCCCCAGCCTCAACATGTCAATTTTGGATCACTATGAGCACCTATATTGAGCAATTCCAAAATTGGAATTGTGTGCTTAATCTTCCCATAGAACCAATGCCATATTTTAGCGAGGAAGCAATCCTTCCTCTACCACCTTCTCTAGAGGCCGGCTTTTGTACAGGGTTGTCCTTGCATCCTGAAGTGATTGATACCATCTTTCCAACAAAAGTGGACACGGATCCACCGCCAGTGCAAGGATAAGCTCATCATCTCCACAATAAGATCAACAAGCCAGGGCACTTTTCTCCCACTGGGTTTTTCCCCTCGGCTATATTCGGTGATTGGCACCAATAACAAATTTTATTCTTTTCTTTTCTTGTTTGTTAATAAGACATTTTGCAAAAACACGCTCCAACAGTCCACCTACTGTGCACATAAATTAGGAAGGGGGGAGACATGCAATGCCTACAAAGAGCAAAGAGAAGCAATCTGCACATCAGCAATGCATCAAGACAAACGCGCCACATCAACGAGCACTACAACAGGTGTATTCAAATCATAATCTTTTGTTTTTTATGTGCTTTTCACTTTTACATATATTGTTTGCATGTTCACACACAGTTGGCTGGTTTAAGTTTTAAATTAGTTGTTACTATGTGGCGAGTGATTTCTAGATTCTTAGAGGACTTAGTAGAAGGTATTTCTATTTGAAGACGATGTAAGACATATACCAATGGAGTATGCCAAGTTCTTATGCTCTCAAAGTATATTAGTTATCCCTAGCGGTAGCTACCTCTTAGGTATGGGGGTGCTACGATAAACAAAAATTTACGAAACACATGCCCTAAAAAATATATAGAAGTGACTTGAGACATGACATGTCTACGGCTATGTGGAATGCTTGGTAGGACCTTGGGTTGTTTTAGCACCTTGGGGCCGATGCCTTGGTTTCCATGGGGTGAACACTGACGTCTAAAAGATTAAGAAGAAGACCTACAAGGAATCTATCGCTTTGATAGATGCTGGTAGGACTCTTGGGTGCATTATGGGCCCTCGAGACACCGATGCCCTCATCTTCATGGGGTACTCCTTATGTCAAAAAGAAAGAAAAGGGTCTGTCGCCCTTGAGATACTTAGTAGCCTTTAGATTCTCTTGGCGGAGGTCTCTTGGCCATTGCTTGGGTCTCATTGGGATGGAACCTTCTTCTTTATCAAGCTAAAAATAATAATTCTCTTTAATCTTCTGCTCTTTACACAAAAAAAAAAAGAAAGAAAGAAAGAAAGAAAGGTCCAATCACGATGGCTTATATTTAGGAGTAGGGTTGCCACTTAGGAATAACTTAAACACTTGTAGGCAATTAGGTCTACGGTCATAACCTGCAGTGTACAAGCACACTTGCCTTTGCATAGAACTATCTACCACTTAGTCTCACTTTGACTAGTCTTTACTCGCTTCTTTTAGCACTCTTTAAAACTCTAATCGGCCTTAAACTTGCATGCTCACGTGTGAGATTGTCATTGGTGGTTTTTTTTTCAATAAAAGGCTTTACTTGTCTTCCATTGTTTTTTGCAGCTTTTGTTTCTACCGTGCCCGAGGACGTGCGTGATTTAGGAAGGGGGGGGAACACTCACGGGAACACGGATTATGGAAGGGGGGAATGTTCCATGGGGAACACTCACGGGAACACGGATTATGGAAGGAGGCCGGAAGCAATTAATGCGAGAGAGCGGGATTGTAGCCATGGGAACATAAAGATGCACATAATTTTTTCATATTTTTTGTGCGGAAGTGCAATGTAAATCGTTTTAGGCCAATGTGGGTTCTAAATGAGAGTTCTAAGTGTATTAAGCAAGGCTCACTTATGGGATTGTTCGCCCATGTGTGAAAGAGGCCTAGGATTAGGGTTAGTGACATCTCTATAAAAGAGATGTTAGCTAAAGAAAGAGGACATTTTTGGCCATTCTCATAAGCTATTGAGTGAAGCTCTTGAGCTCTCAAGCTATGGCAACTCTCTAACTCTCCCTCTATTGTAATCTAATGAGCATCAAGCTCCAATGAGTATAGCTCCACTTCTTTCTCTTAATCTATTTTAGCATCATTGAAGTAGATTAATCTATGATTAGTTGAATGCTTCTTTCTTTCTCTTGTGTATGTTGCATGCTTGTGTTGTGTGTGTGTGTAGTCTCCATTGATGCAAGCTCTTGCGTACTTCATTAGCAATGAGTTATTTATGGATAGACTCTCTCTATAAGCTTGTGGGTTTGTGAATGTTACATTCTATGCTTGCTTAAGCTTGTGGATTAGTAGATGCATGCTTATGGATTTGTTGGCATTAGGGAAAGCTAAGATTTAATCAATGTTTGAATGGGATTAAGAGATTGCCATGCATTGCTTGTTCTCTTGATTATTGTAGTGGGTTTAAGGGATTGAGAGATTGATTGAGGTGTTGAATGGCTGAATCGTCAAGTGGTGGTTCGTGTATGTGAGCTCTCCCTCAAGGGATAAGCCTTCAAGCACTAATCGGGTCGAGTCCTCGGATTGACATTGTGTTTCTTAACACATTTGTTGATCGGTAGTACTCTATGAGCACTATATTTCACGGTAGAGAGAACCGCTCTACAATGTGATGTGATGTTATGTGGATAGAATGTATGTGATGGGATGGTGATGAGTATGAATGTGATGGATATGAATGAATGTGATGAAATGGATGTGAATGGATAGAGGTGATGTGATGTGAAATGGATAGATGTGAGTGAATGAGATGTGATGAGAATCGGAATGTGAATGAATGAGATGTGATGTCATGTGAATCAAGATGTGAATGAATGATATGGGATGTGAATGGATGAGATGTGATGTGATGTGAAATGGGATAGATGTGAATGAATCAGATGTGATGTGAATGGATGAGATGTGATCGGGATAGATGTGAATGAGATGTGATGTGATCGGGATGGATGTGAATGAATGAGATGTGATCGGGATGGATGTGAATGAATGAGATGTGAGGTGAAATGTATGTGATGTGATGTGATCTGGATCAGGGTAGATATGAATGGATGAGATGTGAATGAATGTGATGTGATGAGATGTGGATATGGGTAGATGCGAGTGGATGAGATCTGATGAGGATAAACGAGGAAAGATGTGATGAGATAAAAATGGTGTGATTGGATGAGAATGGGAATACATATGAAATGGATGTGGATTAAATAATGTGGATTGATGTGGAACAATGTGGAAAGACAAGAGTTCGTTATAGAAACTGTATTTATGACCTGTTTTTAAATGACTATTTTATGTCAAGAATGCTGGGGAAGCATTTTGATCGTCTTGTGAATGAGGTCGTGGAGACCTAACTCATAAAGTTGCATCAGTTGACAGAGAGTCAATGGAAGATGTCTCGCATAGCAAGGTCGATTGAGGTCTTGACCATCCTCGATTCGATTTAAATGGTGAGCTATGAGTGAAGCTCTAGGTGACCTGCGAAGGATCCTAGAGGGTGCTGACAATACAGTGCTCGGGCTCTGGGTCGCCGAAGATACCCACACGTGCATCGTGGAAGATATTGGAACAAGGAGTAAGAGTTGTTCTCTGAATTTGGGCATGGATTTGATTGTTGAAATATACAAGTGAATAGGGTGTGCGCGAGAACAAGCCCTTGGCAAGAGGCTGTAAAAGAGAATTTGTAAATGTGAGAACTTGTGATTGAAAAGGTGAGAAGAATCTACTGGGAGAGAATAAAGGGTAGCATATGAGAAGTGTAAGATTCCTCCCCCAACCCCTTTTTGATGTCTAGTATCTTCCCCTGTAATCAATCCCTGTTCAGAAATATAAAGACCTTGTTTCTAACTGTTTTAGCCTAGAGAGAGAAAATTATTCTAGAGAGAGAATATTCAGATTATGAATATTTTTGGATAGAAAAATAACTCATCTTATTAAAATAAGTTCCCCTGAAACAGAAATTCAAAAAGAATTTTCTAATGTGCAATTGGAATTAATTGGAAATGGGTATAAAGGACCTTAGTCTAAGGGTCTAGATTTTTAGAAATTTTTGGATTATGGTCCAATTAAGGTTCCTATGGGCCAATAGCATCAATCCATGTGTAGGGAGGAGATAAATCCAATTTATAAAAGAAGATACCCAAAAATGACATTAGGAAGTGAATGGGGTCTTCTTGGGTCCTTTAATTTGTCCAAGCCTAATCAAGGTGATTAAGGAATAGCCAAATGGGGGGTTGCCATGTGGACTGAAATGTTGGGTTTGTAAGAGAGGTGTAAGAGTGGTCAAAGGGTGCACTTTTTCTCCCAAAAAGGGGGGAGGCATTTTTACAATTTTCGGACCTCCATAACTTCTACATACAAGCTCCGATTTGAGCGGAGATTATAGATCCGTGATCTACGCATCAAGAGCTTTCCATAGATATGTTACATGATATGGTTTTGTCCGCTAGATTTTAAATTCCATTTTTCCTCCAAAATTCAAATTCGAATAAAGAAGCCGTTTTGAAGCTTCTAATTAGAAAACGTTTCTTCTTAAGAGAAAAGGTTTGACTCCTTAAATTGCCAAATAAAAGGGCCCAAGAAGCCTTCCATTGAGGTCCTAATGAGTAAATGCTCACATAAGATGAAGAGTTGAAAATGTACAAGGTTTATTAGTAAAAAACTATGAGTAATATTAAAAATATGAGATATTTTGGGTATCCAAAAATGAGTAAATGCTCACATAAAATGAAGAGTTGAAAATGTACAAGGTTTATTAGTAAAAAACTATGAGCAATATTAAAAATATGAGATATTTTGGGTATAATGATTCCATTTTGACACATATGTAAGGAAGGGGAGTTCTTTAAAGGAGCTGCATATTTCACATGCGTGAATGAGTTTTGAACTAAAAAATAATGTGATATTTGTATCTCTCATCTCTCTTGAACCAAACCAAATCAAAATGGAACCAAACCGAATCAAAAAATTTTCCTCTTTCTTAAATCCTCATTGGTGGCTCCATCAACATACTAAACCAGTTGATTGGTTGGGGGCCTCTACCGTGAATAAAGAATCAAGCAAATTATAAGGTAAGTATAGTAAATTTTGATCTTTTCTATAATTTCTCAATGATTCTCTCTTCTCAACCCCTCTCAAGCTTGAGAAGCTTAATTGGTATGGTTTTTGAATGCTATTGAAGTTAATTGATTAATGATAGTAAAGAATTACATAAATTTTCATTTATGTTTAAATTTAATGGTTTTTTCTCTCTCTCACTTAAGAAATAGTCATACTCATCATGACCCATTCTTAATCCAAAGGAAGCTTTTCATAAAGCTTTTCCCTAATCCAAGACTAATCTATGCTTAAGAACAAATTAATGGTTTTTTTAATCTATGCTTTTAGTTTATGATTATTTTTTATTTAATCCATTAAGGGTTAATAATCCTACTAGGGATCATTCTAATCATTCCCTTAAAGATAAGCCTAATCTTTTAAAATAATTAAGATTTATTAGTTATAGTAGCGGAGCTATGGCAAAATTTTATAAAAATATACACATAAAATAATTTCATTCAAAGCATGAAAAGAGGATTTCCTACCATATTCTAAGAATTATCATCCTAGATTAATTGAAAGAATTTCATAGTAATCATGGAAAAATTGAATTTTTATATTATGCATAAAAGATAAATATTTTATTATAAAAGTGTTACTTTTAGCATAATTGAAATTCATGCATAGAGGTATGCATAAGAGATGAATATTTTATTATAAAAGTGTTACTTTTAGCATAGTTGAAATTCATGCATAGAGGTATGCATAAGAGATGAATATTTTATTATAAAAGAATTACTTTTAGCATAATTGAAATTCATGCATAGAGGTATGCATAAGAGATGAATATTTTACTATAAAAGAGTTACTTTTAGCATAATTGAATTTCATGCATAGAGGTATGCATAAGAGATGAATATTTAATTATAAAAGAGTTACTTTTAGCATATTTGAAATTCATGCATAGAGGTATGTATAAGAGATGAATATTTTATTATAAAAGAGTTACTTTTAGGATAATTAAAATTCATGCATAGAGGTATGCATAAGAGATGAATATTTATTATAAAAGAGTTACTTTTAGCATAATTGAAACTCATGCATAGAGGTATGCATAAGAGATGAATATTTTATTATAAAAGAGTTACTTTTAGCATAATTGAATTTCATGCATAGAGGTATGCATAAGAGATGAATATTTTATTATAAAAGAGTTACTTTTAGCATAAATAAAATTCATGCATAGAGGTATGCATAAGAGATGAATATTTTATTATAAAAGAGTTACTTTTAGCATAATTGAATTTCATGCATAGAGGTATGCATAAGAGATGAGTTAGGATGTGATAAGATGAGTTAAGAAGTGATAGGATGTGTATGGGATGAGGTAAGAAGTGTATGTGATGGGATAAGATGTATATGGGTTGTGATAGGGTGAGAATATGGGTGTAAATGTGGATGTGTATGTATGGATGTATGCATGTAGATGTGAGTGTGAATGTGGATGTATGGATGTAAATGAGGATGTCGATCTAGATGCATGGATGGGATGTGGATGTATGCATGTAGATGTGAATGTAAGCATATAGATGTGGATGTATGGATGTGAAGGTGCATGTAGATGTGGATGTATGGATGACGATACATGAATGTGCATGTAGATGTGGATGTGAAAATAGATGCATGGATGTAGATGTGGATGTATGGATGTGGATGTGGATATATGTATGGATGTGAATATATGATATGTGATGTGAAGGAATCTGAAGTGATGAGATGGAAAATGATGTGATGAGATGAGTACACATATAACTGGAATGTGGAATAAGCAATGTGGATTGATGAGGGATAATGTGGAAAAATGAGAGTTAATATAGAAACTGTATTTTGTGACTGTTTGTAAATGCTGTTTGTAAATGACTGTTTTATGTCAAGAATGCTAGGAAAGCATTTTGACCATCTTGTGATTAAGGTCGTGGAGACCTAACTGATGACGTTGCAACTGCTGACGGAGAGTCAATGGAGGACATCTCGCGTAGCAAGGTCGACCGAGGTCTTGACCAGCCTCGATGCGATCAAAATGGTGAGCTTCCGGTACGGTGGATGAGGGGCCAAGGAAGCGGCCTATGAGTGAAGCGCTAGGTAACCTACGAAGGATCCTAGAGGGTGCTGACCATACGGTGCTCGAGCTCTGGGTCGCCCAGGATACCCACGCGTGCGTCGAGGAAGATATTGGAACAAGGAGTAAGAGTTGTTTTCTAAAACCGGGCATGGATCTGGTTGATTGACCTTGCTGGTCTTCAATGGATGAGTCCATGGCTCTTTATATGGATTTGTTGGTTGATCTTGTTGATCTTCAACAAGAGTCCATCTTGATAAGTGATTATATTGCCGAGTATTATGGGCTAGGAACTAGGAAACGGCCCCTGAGTGGACAGGTGGTGAGCATCCTAGTTGCGAATGATGCCATAGATACTCTGATGAAGGAATGATGGAAAAATTAAGAATCAACCGGATAAATTGGAAGATGGTGATCAGTGATACTATGGTTTTATTAAAGGATTGTTTAAAAACTAGTTGAATCTGTGAAAAGGCAATTTCATATTGGGTGTGTAAGTGGTGTGACTAGTTTTATTTTTGTATGAACTTCCGGCTAGGGGACCTTGGAACTCTTTTCCTTGGTACCCGGGACAAAACCTAACCAAATTCTTAATTGGATCCCATCACTACAGTGGTTGGGTGGTTGGCTAACCCATGGGACTGGATGGGGTTAGGCTGGATTGATGGATCCGTAAATTGAGACTCAAATTCTGTTATTATGATAGATAAAGTAAATCCCGAACAGTAATTGTTCTATGGATAGGAATCAACGGCTGTGCCTCTTGAATGGGGAAAAAAGCGTTGATCCCAATGATCCAAGTGCAAGTTTCTTCCTTGATCTGATCAAGTATCTTGAAGATGCAATTGGATCAGCTTGATCAGAAATGATCTTGACTACGTTAGAGTAAAAAGTTTTCCTGGTGGAATCACCCGTGCTTTCCGGTAAAGGAAGTTTTTTCGGGTTCGGTTTTGGAACAACCGATGGATTATTCTCTTATCTGGATATTTGTGGGTGAGGCCCCGAATGTGGGACCCCTGTCCTACGCGAGAAGTGCTACTTCCGCTGCTAGTATCTTGAAACCGTTGCTCGGTGGGAACAAGGATCTTACAGTTGGTATCAGAGCCTTTGGCTAATAAAGATTAACTGAGAAACCAAATATGTTAAAAATTTATCAAGAAACACAAAAAGGTTGTAATTGTGTGATATAATTCATACAATTTGATATTCAAATTGAAATTCGTAAATTGGTAATTGGGTCTTCAGATGGGAATACCGCAATTATATAGAATCCCTGACTTGCTTGAGGCCTAGACATGATGGTATTTACCTTATAATTCCAAGGGCCGTGACTACCCGTATATACCGAGAGTATAACTGCAGCTCTTTACTGACAGTATATATGAGTAAATCTAAGACTTGAAATTATAAGCGTTAATGCTATCCAGATAATGATTTCGAATGTGGTTGATATGATTTTTAATTCTGTTTGAGAATTGATGAATTGATTTGGATTCTGATTGAAAAATGATGATTTCTGAAATTAAGTTGAAATATAATGAAACCACAATGAGGAGGAATGGGACGAGTCCTTGTGATGATATTCATAACTAGAATGATGATAATGAATTCAGCAAATCACTGTGAGATTAGTGGGTTGTGCTGTCAAATTGTTACTGTTAACACTTGACCGGTAGATCAAGTTAAGGGATGACAAATTGAGAACTTGCTTGACTGAAATTCCCGTGGAGGAATGTTCAGAAGGAAATTTTTCAGTCTAATGGACCATTATCATGTTAAAGATATGAATGCTATGATCTGAATGAATTGTTATTTAATGATGAGTTCTATTTAAGGGATAATTATCCTCGTATTCTGTTGGGTTGACCAGAATATAAGGAACCCTAGAATAAATTGGATCTTAAGAAAAAGAGTTATCCTCTACTTGGAGAGATGAGGACATCTCGCACTTTTTAAGTGGGGTAGAATGTAAGATTCCTCCCCAGCCTTTGAGGTATAGAGGAGTAAGAATCTCCCTTTCTGATCTTATAATTATTCCCTCTCTAATTTTTTTAAAAAAAAAGGATTCTGTTTAAAAAAGGAAGACCCTTTCCCTAGAATACTTCTCAGGAGTCACGGCTGTTTTAAGGATTCAGAACAATGAATTTAGAAGTGAAAATCGGTGTTTTGGATACCAAGGTTTTGGTTTTCATTCGAGTACGGCCCAAAAGAAGTTCTTTATCTCTTGGGGAGTATAAGAAGTTATCTCCCAGATATTGTGAGCCTTATATCTGAATTCAATGAAAGTAGGTGACTTAGCCTACAAGCTTCTTTTACCTCCTCATCTCAAAGTTCTTAATGTATTTCATAGAAATATATGCCAAACCCAAATCATGGAAAGACGGTAAAACTTCAGTGGCAAGTTACCGTTGGCTTCTAAGTTACGCTAGCTCCTTCCTTTATAAAAGTCGTAACTTTTACTTATCGCTCATAGTAATCTTACTTCCATCGATCTCCCTTCTTCTTAATCTCCTTCATGGCTTGGCAAGAGGAATTAGTTTTATCCATGATGATTTCTCACCTTCAAGACGCAAGAGAGTCTGTGAAGAAAGACTTTATAGAACAGTATGAGCGCTCACTTTTTCCTCACCTAGGAACTTCTGTAGCTCAGACCAAATGGCGGACCTATCAAAACATAACTAGGGTAACACCCTGGGGACAGCAGCACTTTCGTAACAATGTCCGCTTGGCCATGGTTATTGAAGCTTTGGGTTTGGGTCCCCGATACTACTGTGCCATGAGATCAAGGCATCTTGGGTTTTCTGAGCGGGTCTTCTTACTGGCGTGTTTTCTTCCTCATGAGAAGATATGCCTTTACCCCGTTTTTGGCTTGCCTCTCAGAGGTCCTTTTGTTAGATCACCTCATACCACTGAGATAGGTGCGGCAATAACCAGCAGAATCATTCCCATAGATGAGTTACCCTATACTTGTGCAGCTTGTGAGTGCTGCTTTTGTGACCATATGATGGACGGACTTATGGAAGTGTAAAGAGTTCTTCTATCTTTACTGTATAAGTTCCGAGAATGAATAAAGTTTAAATCTTGTTCTTATTTTGAATCTTGCTCTCTTTAAGACTTTTCTTGGTGGTTAATCTTGATTAAAATTTTTCTATAAGTCTCATATTCGTGCATCTTGCGAAATTATCCCAGTTTGCGAGATGAGGACATCTCGCATTTTTTAGTGGGATAGAATGTAAGATTCCTCCCCCAACCCCTTTTTGATGTCTAGTATCTTCCCCTGTAATCAATCCCTCTTTAGAAATATAAAGACCTTGTTTCTAACTGTTTTAGCCTAGAGAGAGAAAATTATTCTAGAGAGAGAATATTCAGATTATGAATATTTTTGGATAGAAAAATAACTTATCTTATTAAAATAAGTTTCCCTGAAACAAAAATTCAAAAAGAATTTTCCAATGTGCAATTGGAATTAATTGGAAATGGGTATAAAGGACCTTAGTCTAAGGGTCTAGATTTTCAGAAATTTTTGGATTATGGTCCAATTAAGGTTCCTATGGGCCAATAGCATCAAACCATGTGTAGGGAGGAGATAAATCCAATTTGTAAAAGAAGATACCCAAAAATGAGTAAATGCTTACATAAGATGAAGAGTTAAAAATGTACAAGGTTTATTAGTAAAAAAACTATAAGCAATATTAAAAATATGAGATATTTTGGGTATCCAAAAATGAGTAAATGCTCACATAAGATGAAGAGTTGAAAATGTACAAGGTTTATTAGTAAAAAACTCTGAGCAATATTAAAAATATGAGATATTTTGGGTATAATGATTCCATTTTGACACATATGTAAGGAAGGGGAGTTCTTTAAAGGAGGTGCATATTTCACATAAGATGAAGAGTTGAAAATGTACAAGGTTTATTAGTAAAAAACTATGAGCAATATTAAAAATATGAGATATTTTGGGTATAATCATTCCATTTTGACACATATGTAAGGAAGGGGAGTTCTTTAAAGGAGGTGCATATTTCACATGCTTGAATGAGTTTTAAACTCAAAAATAATGTGATATTTTTATCTCTCATCTCTCTTGACCCAAACCAAATCAAAATGGAACCAAACCGAATCAAAAATTAACAAAACTAGGTCCAAATCTAGTCCAAATTCAACCAAACTGACTTGGAAAATTCTAGAATCAGTTTGTTTGGTTAAGAGCTCAATTTTTCCTATAAATAGAAGCCTCCCCTTGTTAAAAAAAATATAGTGTCTTATGCATTGTTACTCTACTCCACCTAAGCCAAGAACTGTGAATTCTTTAATAATTCACTAGTTTTTAACACTTTTCTCTTTCTTTTAAATCCCCATTGGTGGCTCCATCAACATACTAAACCAATTGATTGGTTGGAGGCCTCTACCGTGAATAAAGAATCAAGCAAATTATAAGGTAAGTATAGTAAATTTTGATCTTTTCTATAATTTCTCAATGATTCTCTCTTCTCAACCCCTCTCAAGCTTGAGAAGCTTAATTGGTATGGTTTTTGAATGCTATTGAAGTTAATTGATTAATGATAGTAAAGAATTACATAAATTTTTATTTATGTTTAATTTTAATGGTTTTTTCTCTCTCTCACTTAAGAAATAGTCAAACTCATCATGACCCATTCTTAATCCAAAGGAAGCTTTTCATAAAGCTTTTCCCTAATCCAAGACTAATCTATCCTTAAGAACAAATTAATGGTTTTTTTAATCTATGCTTTTAGTTTATGATTATTTTTCATTTAATCCATTGAGGGTTAATAATCCTATTAGGGATCATTCTAATCATTCCCTTAAAGATAAGCCTAATCTTTTAAAATAATTAAGATTTATTAGTTATAGTAGCGGAGCTATGGCAAAATTTTATAAAAATTTACACATAAAATAATTTCATTCAAAGCATGAAAAGAGGATTTCCTACCATATTCTAAGAATTATCATCCTAGATTAATTGAAAGAATTTCATAGTAATCATGGAAAAATTAAATTTTTATATTATGCATTAAAGATAAATATTTTATTATAAAAGTGTTACTTTTAGCATAATTGAAATTCATGCATAGAGGTATGCATAAAAGATGAATATTTTATTATAAAAGTGTTACTTTTAGCATAATTGAAATTCATGCATAGAGGTATGCATAAGAGATGAATATTTTATTATAAAAGAGTACACTTTTAGCATAATTAAAATTCATGCATAGAGGTATGCATAAGAGATGAATATCTTATTATAAAAGAGTTACTTTTAGCATAATTGAAATTCATGCATAGAGGTATGCATAAGAGATGAATATCTTATTATAAAAGAGTTACTTTTAGCATAATTGAAATTCATGCATAGAGGTATGCATAAGAGATGAATATCTTATTATAAAAGAGTTACTTTTAGCATAATTGAAATTCATGCACAGAGGTATGCATAAGAGATGAATATTTTATTATAAAAGAGTTACTTTTAGCATAATTGAATTTCATGCACAGAGGTATGCATAAGAGATGAATATTTTATTTAAAAAGAGTTACTTTTAGCATAATTGAATTTCATGCATAGAGGTATGCATAAGAGATGAATATTTTTATTATAAAAGAGTTACTTTTAGCATAATTAAAATTCATGCATAGAGGTATGCATAAGAGATGAATATTTTATTATAAAAGAGTTACTTTTAGCATAATTGAATTTCATGCATAGAGGTATGCATAAGAGATGAGTGAGGATGTGATAAGATGAGTTAAGAAGTGATAGGATGTGTATGGGATGAGGTAAGAAGTGTATGTGATGGGATAAGATGTATATGGGTTGTGATAGGGTGAGAATATGGGTGTAAATGTGGATGTGTATGTATGGATGTATGCATGTAGATGTGAGTGTGAATGTGGATGTATGGATGTAAATGAGGATGTCGATGTAGATGCATGGATGGGATGTGGATGTATGCATGTGGATGTGAATGTAAGCATATAGATGTGGATGTATGGATGTGAAGGTGCATGTAGATGTGGATGTATGGATGAGGATGCATGAATGTGCATGTAGATGTGGATGTGAAAATAGATGCATGGATGTAGATGTGGATGTATGGATGTGGATGTGGATATATGTATGGATGTGAATATATGATATGTGATGTGAAGGAATTTGAAGTGATGAGATGGAAAATGATGTGATGGGATGAGTACACATATAACTGGAATGTGGAATAAGCAATGTGGATTGATGAGGGATAATGTGGAAAAATGAGAGTTAATATAGAAACTGTATTTTGTGACTGTTTGTAAATGCTGTTTGTAAATGACTGTTTTATGTCAAGAATGCTAGGAAAGCATTTTGACCATCTTGTGATTAAGGTTGTGGAGACCTAATTGATAACGTTGCAACAGCTGACGGAGAGTCAATGGAGGATGTCTCGCGTAGCAAGGTCGGCCGAGGTCTTGATCAGCCTCGATGCGATTAAAATGGTGAGCTTTCCCGGTACGGTGGATGAGGGGCCAAGGAAGCGGCCTATGAGTGAAGCGCTAGGTCACCTGCGAAGGATCCTAGAGGGTGCTGACCATACGGTGCTCGAGCTTTGGGTTGCCCAGGATACCCACGCGTGCGTCGAGGAAGATATTGGAACAAGGAGTAAGAGTTGTTTTCTAAAACCGGGCATGAATCTGGTTGATTGACCTTGCTGGTCTTCAATGGATGAGTCCATGGCTCTTTATATGGATCTGTTGGTTGATCTTGCTGATCTTCAACGAGAGTCCATCTTGATAAGTGATTATATTGCCGAGTATTATGGGCTAGGAACTAGGAAACGGCCCCTGAGTGGACAGGTGGTGAGCGTCCTAGTTGCCAATGATGCCATAGATACTCTGATGAAGGAATGATGGAAAAATTAAGAATCAACCGGATAAATTGGAAGATGGTGATCAGTGATACTATGGTTTTATTAAAGGATTGTTTTAAAACTGGTTGAATCTGTGAAAAGGCAATTTCATATTGGGTGTGTAAGTGGTGTGACTAGTTTTATTTTTGCATGAACTTCCGGCTAGGGGGCCTTGGAACTCTTTTCCTTGGTACCCGGGACAAAACCTAACCAAATTCTTAATTGGATCCCATCACTACAGTGGTTGGGCGGTTGGCTAACCCATGGGACTGGATGGGGGTTAGGCTGGACTGATGGATCCGTAAATCGGGACTCAAATTCTGTTATTACGATAGATAAAGTAAATCCCAGACAGTAATTGTTCTATGGATAGGAATCAACGGCTGTGCCTCTTGAATGGGAAAAAAAGCGTTGATCCCAATGATCCAAGTGCAAGTTTCTTCCTTGATCTGATCAAGTATCTTGAAGATGCAATTGGATTAGCTTGATCAGAAATGATCTTGACTACGTTAGAGTAAAAAGTTTTCCTCGTGGAATCACCCATGCTTTCCGGTAAAGGAAGTTTTTTCGGGTTTGGTTTTGGAACAACCGATGGATTAGTCTCTTATCCAAATATCCATGGGTGAGGCTCCGAATGTGGGACCCCTGTCCTGCGCGAGAAGTGCTACTTCCGCTGCTAGTATCCTGAATCCATTGCTCGGTGGGAACAGGGATCTTACAAGAAGATTTAGGAAGTGTGGAGATATTCTAGGAGAGGTGGAGAGAATCAAGCAAAAGAGGTGGAGTGAATCAAGGAGAAATCAGTGGGATTAGATGCTTTGATGTAAACACTATAAATTGAGACATTGGCCTAATGAGAATTTGCTGATGCTAATCACTTTGTTAATGATATTGATTCTAGTATTTGATCCCACCATAGCTCATCACATTGCTATAATTTCAACATGGTATCAGAGCCATGCCTAGAATCCATCAAGTTTATGAGCCCATTATCTAGTTAATTAGGATTAGTAGAGATAATTAGAAAATAATCAAATTTTTAGTTATTTTTCAACTAGCCTCTGTACCCCCAGCTGGTGGAGGAGCTCTATCTCCTTGTACACTCAACCATTTCCCAAGCCCTTTTAGATACTCATAGTACGCTCAAGGGACTACACACAACTCAAGGGGTTTGAGCCAATTCAGCGCAGAACGTCGATGGCAGTCCGATTTGCAGGTGCATTTTTTTTAAGAAAATTTATCATTTTAGCTGCTCCAAATCAAATTAGTCTAATTCCTCTTAGCCCCAAGAGTTTTCAAGCATGCTCTACAAGCTGGTGAAGTCTGAATTCAATTTGATCAAGCCTACAGTGAGATCCAAGCTCTTATCAAATCTGCAGGTGACTTTGGTAAAACAGAGATTAAGCATTCAATGTTTGGTCAAATCTTGTGTTTCTTGGCTTAATCCTCTACTAGACTAATTGATATTGATGGCCTTGAAAGCATTTGAGCTCATTTGAAATCTAAGGCACCAGATCTAGGCTCCCTGCCACATACTCTATTTTCTGCACACAAAATAGAGGATTAATTTGCTAATCAATGATTAATCAATGGTAATCACCATATTTTGGTGTAATTGAGGATTCAAATTAACCATTAGGTATCTCATACAGATCCCTATAACTTCAGAGTTGGTTTGATACTCCAACCATTCCGTGCAAATTGGTTACCCTTGATTTAATGTAATTTCTGGTAAAATTGTGTTGATAAATTTGTGGTAATCATCATTTTGCATTTAACCCTTTGTTAATGCCTGCAAATCTCACTCAAATTCAAGATTATTCAGAGCCAGAGTTACATGTGGGAATGTGCATTAGAATGAATGCTATACGCATTATGTATTGGGCACACTACATCAGTGTAAAAATGGGATCAAACACCGTCCTTGTCCAGAATAAGGCAGCAAGATGTAAGACCTCCCACATAGATTTGGGTTTTCATTGCATAATGACACAAGATAAACATCAAAAACCCAAAGGAACTGTCAACAAAACATTTAAACATGTTGCTCACATGGAGCAAGAAGACTTGACGGACAAGCTCATGGCCCCAGCCCATGAAAGAAGAAGAACATCTCTTTCCAAGAGGAAGATCCACACCAAGAAGATCTAAAGGATGCATTGAAGGAAGACATGGATACGTGAAGAGAAGTTGCCACAAGAAGAGTGAAATAAGAGGAAGACATGGACACGTGGAGAGAAGCTGCCCACGAGAAGAAGACTGAAGACAAGAGAAGTCAGGCTCCAAAGAGTGAGTGAAAATCTCTGAGAGAGAGAGAGAGAGAGAGAGAGACCCCACAACCCAATGTAACCTGCCCCAACAAAGTAAAACCACCTCTGAGCCACCGATGATGTAGGCCATGTGGTAGATGTATGTGTGAGTACTTTAGTCAAGGCCGCGGGCACTTATAGAGTAAGCCTTGGACACATAGAGAGAGAGAGTGTCAAGGACTATGAGTTTAGGGACTTGAGGCACTGATCGCGGGCTATCAAGTAAGAGAGAAACTTGGTATAGGGTCCAGGTGTGCTAAGTTAACTTGAGGGGAGGTGTGCTAAGTTAACTTGAGGGGAGGTGTGCTAGGCACTGGTCGCGGACTATCAAGTAAGAGAGAAACTTGGTATAAGGGGAGGGTGTGCTAGGCACTGGTCGCGGACTATCAAGTAAGAGAGAAACTTGGTATAAGGGCCGGGTGTGCTAGGAGTATTCACTTGAGGGGAGGTGTTGAAATATATAAGTGAATAGGGTGTGTGCGAGAACAAGTCCTTGGCAAAAGAGGCTATAAAAGAGAATCTGTAAATGTGAGAGAACCTGTGAAAAGGTGAGAAGAATCTACTGGGAGAGAATAAAGGGTAGCATGAGAAGATTTAGGAAGTGTGGAGATATTCTGGGAGAGGTGGAGAGAATCAAGCAAAAGAGGTGGAGTGAATCAAGGAGAAATCAGTGGGATTATATGCTTTTATTTAAACACTATAAATTGAGGCATTGGCCTAATGAGAATTTGCTGGTTATTGATTATTCATGCCTACATTAAGCTATTTATTAATTTCTCACTAATTACATCTTAATTATTTGCTAATCACTTTGTTAATGATGTTGATTCTAGTATTTGATCCACCATAGCTCATCACATTGCTGTAATTTCCACACTGATTGATTGACCTTGCTGGTCCTCAACGGATGAGTCCATGGCTCTTTTATATGGATCTGTTGTTGGTTGATCTTGCTGATCTTCAACGGAGATTCCATTTTGATTTTTATAAGTGAATATATTGCTCGGTGCTATGAGCTAGGAACTATCAAAAAGACCCCTTAGTGGACAGGTGGTGAACGTTCTCGTTGCCAATGATGCCATAGGTACACCGATGAAGGAAAAATTAGAAACTAGGATTCAACCGGATATTTTGGAGGATTATGATCAATGATACTATAGTTTCATTAAAAGATTGTTTTAAAGACAGCTAAATCTGTGAAAAAGGCAATTTCATATTGGGTGTGTAAGTGGTGTGACTAGTTTTAAGTTTGCATGAATATCCAGCTAGGAGGCCTGGGAGCTCTTTTCCGTGGTACCCGGGACAAAACCTAACCAAATTCTTAAATGGATCCCATCACTACAGTGGTTGGGCGGTTGGCTAACCCACGGGACTGGATGGGCTAAGGTTGGACTGATGGATCCCTAAATGAGACTCAATTCTATTATGGTACGATAGATGATATAAATCTCGGATAAAAATTGTTCTATGGAAAAGAATCAACGCCTGTGTCTCTCAATGAGGAAAAAATCGTTGGTCTCTATGATCCAAGTGCACGTCTTTTCCTTGATTTGACTATGGGACTTATGGGTTCAGTTAGATCACTTCAGTTGGTTAAGGCTCTTTACTACGTTAGAGTAAAAATATCACAGAGGAATCACCCGTGCTTTCCGGGTGAGGGAAGTTTTTCCGGGTTCGGTTTTGGAAGAACCGAGGGATAAGTCTCTTGTCTAGATCAAGAAGTGCTACTTGTGCTGCTAGCACCCCAACATTTGTTGCGTGGTGGGGACAGGGATCTTTCAGATTCGAGGAGCTTCTATGCTTTTATCCATGGTTTTATTAGGATCTTTTGATCTTTTGGATAATATCCTGTGCTTTGAGGGTAGCATTTGCCTTCGTTTTTGGCACGTAATTTTGGACTATGTTCCTTGTACTTTTGTACATATTCCAACTTAGATACCTAGTTGCTTATATATCTAGGTGAATTGTTATTTTTTTACCCTAACTTTATTGAGTTTATTGGGTAGTTATCATTAGAAAGGTGCCAATAATTCAAAATTCTTTTCTAATGATATACTCGGAAAGAGTTATTCTTTGATGTGGTCTCAAGAATATAGAGACAGGTTTTAGTATGTGAAAGTTTGGGATAAGGCCATCTTATTTCTTTTATAAAGGATTTTATTCATATCTCTTCTAGGGAGTTTCAAATTGGTAAGGTATGTATGGATGGTATCATGGTGGTATGGGATGCTAGAGATCCCTCACGTATATTATCTTATGGGATAACTTGGGCTCAAGATTGTTGCTTTGCTTACATCACTTAGCATGTTGACCTCAACATTCAAAGACTATGTCATTTTTTGAATTCATTTAAAGTTGTTGTGTGGGCATTCTCTAGATAAACTTCTTTTATCTATAGCCTGCATGTATTGATGAGTGTAATCTTGTCCGAATTTTCACTTCTTGAAATATCTTTCTTTAGATTTCAACGAGTTTATCTCGTTGTGTTCGGATTAAGGAAATTTGGATTTTTTCTTTGTTGGCATTTCTTTCTCTAGTTCCGTACTTTAGGTGATTTATACAGTCAACCTGATGGTTTACGGATGGACATATGTGACTCATTGAGACGTTGATGACTCTCTATGTTGATATGGGTAACTCGGGATGCCGATAATTCCATGAGAAGATGTGGGGTACATCGGGCCACTGATGGATACCTGGTGTCAAAAATTCCAGACACGGAATCACCTGCCTCTATAGCTGTCCATCCAATAGCCTTGGAAAACACCACGAGCCTGGGGCGCCACCAGCACACTGGCTGGAACACTTCTCACAAAATTCACCACACCACCCACACCAGAAGGACAGCACAAAACAAGGGCACCATAGAAAAAATAATTACCCAACAAACACATACAGTCTTGTTCCCATGTGTAAACATACACAGCACCATCCACAAACAGTGCTAAAACCAAGGTTGTTTTCCACAACAAACTCTATGCTATCTTCACAGTCTCAAAGAGCCCTCGCTGAATTGCATAGGCTATCACAAACTGTAAATACATGAACACAGCATTCTGACCAGGTCCCTTGATTCTCAAGACAAGGAGTGCCAAACAGCCTCGAGTTCACAAGGGCCAGAGGAGAACCTCCAAGACAACCAAGAGCCAGCAAAAAGAGGAGAGAAAATGCTGCCAGTTGAAATGCTATCTTTTGTTGCGCTGCCTTCCATGGGAGAGAGAAAACAATCTTACTCTTCCTAGAGCCCGCCTCTCGAGAGCCTACTATCGCCAACGTCCAAAGCCAACCAAAGCAACACCTACCCAAAGCTCACCCTCAAGAGGCGGCCAAGTCAAAAAGAATTCCTTCTCTCTGTCGCCACTATCCACTGCGCCAACACAACAAACCAAAACCCAACCACCCCTTCTGTCATCGCCAGCACCTACTTTTCTCTTTGCTTCGCTGCAATCAACCTCCAGCTTCTCTGCCTGCTGCAGCTGCAGCAACATACAAGGCGGCACCCCCAACAACCACCGCTACCAGAGGCGTCTCCTTAGCCTTTTTTCTTCTCTACCAGCGTGCTACCATTGCAGTCGGTGCCTCTCTACTATCCCCGGCCTACAGCCATCGCCAGCCTTTGCTATCCCAGGCAGCCACCCTCCACAACAAGCTCCTCTGCCTGCAGTCACTGCCCACGTCCAAGCAAGCCCTTCAACTGAAGGCAACCCTCTGCTCCTGCAATGAGACGACAACCCTCCACAACTAGAAAACAAGCTCTCTGATGTCGCTACCAGCCACACCGCAGTAGCCTACCAAAACCAACGCAACCCTTTTCTTTTTTGCATCCAGCGGCGGTCTCTCTTGCACTTGGCGAAGCTGCCGTCAGAATAGCGGGGACCTGGAAGTCAACTTTTTTGCCAGCCATGGGGCGTCTCGCGAAGGGCGTGGAGGATGGCCACGTTAGTATCTTGAAAGGTGGCCTTCATGCATTACACCCACGATGCCAAGAGGGCCCCTCTATGATCCCTCGTGCTTCACCTTTATGTGTGGCGCCCACGACTTCCCAAAACAAATGCAAGAGCTACCACACACTCTTCATTAGCCACACCATAATTTTCCAAAACATGACTATTGCAGTCGATGCCATGCACTACCGATCATCATCACATGCTTGCTAAAAATGGAGCACCATCTCTGCATCCAGAATCAGCCCCAGATTGACCAACCATCATCACATTCGGGATTCTCATATATTTTCAAGTGGAAGCATTACCAAAATCTTGAAAAAAAAGCATGAAATCACCCTATTCCAACATGCATGCATCAAAGCCCAAAGGCTACCAACATCAAAGGCCTTCCAGAAAGCTTTCCACACATTGGAGACCAACCTTCCTCAAGGCCACGCGCACAGCTACAATGAAAAAAACTTCAAACCTCAAGCACTTGTTCCCAAAAAAAACCATGCATGTACTAGCCTACTGCAAAACCATCCACTCTGTACATCTACCAGGGCATTCAGAGTAAAGCTTTTTACATGCCATGCATCCCATATGTACACAAGCCCAAAAAACCTTACAAAATTTTGCCTGACACGTGGTTCCTACTGTTATAATGCCATGTTTTCCTACTTTATTCCGAATAGTTTACTATGAGTATGAATTCCTCTGATCATTCGTAGTCTGATGGGCAAACAGAGTGTATGAATTAGATTATAGAGGATATGCTTCATGCATATGTCTTTGGAAAAGCATCAATTTGGGAAAAATATCTTCCAATGATGTAATTTGCCTATAATAGTTTTAAACATACGGCTATTGGTTTTAGTCCGTTCATGCTTACGTATGGGTATCAACCCAGGGCATCTATTGATGTCGGTCTTAAGGACATCGAGCTTGATGCATCGAGGGATTTCTTACGTGATATGCAAGAAATGCTGACCGAAGCTCAGGATTCTATCAGGAGTGCTCAGGATAGTGCACGGTTCTAAGCTGATAGAGGATGCTCAACTTGGTCTTTTGAACCATGATCGTTGGTTTATTTTAATGTTCCTAAAGATTCTGAGACTTTGTCAATAGAAAAATGTTCAAATTTATCTCCTAGATATTGTGGTCTATTTCGAGTTATACATCGGATTGGCACAGTTGCGTATGAACTAAAACTAGCTCCAATTGTTAGAGTTCATCTAGTCTTCATATCGATAGATTGAAAGGAAAACTGGGAGGTGAGGATAACATAGTTACTCCTCAAGAACTCGTTGAAGTTAAAGAATTATCCTATGTTCCACATGAACCATATAAGGTACTTGAATTCAGGGAAAGGAAACTTTGTAGTTGACTAATCCTTGAGGTTAAAATTAGGTGCAAAGATAGGGAAATAGAGGATTCGACTTGGGAGTCGGTTGAGATTGTTTAGCATAGTTCTCCTTCTTTTCGTTGCAAGATGTAATGTTTTGAGAGAGGGGAAAAATGTTATATGCACATTATGTGTGCATATACTAGGAGGCTAACCCACATTAGGCTTGTGAGCATGGGAGCATGGGAACAAGCTCTAGTGGAGCATGGGTTAGGACTAACCTTAAGGATTATGGTGGTTAGGGTCAGGCATCCAAGGGTTACACATGGGAGATGGAGAGTCAAGAGTCACTTGAGGGCTCTCCTATATAATAGGGGCATGGGGCACACTCAACGGAGGGTCTCTTGATGTTATCTTGAGGCTAAGGCTATGTTATCTTGAGGCTAGGTTATGATATGATGTTCTCTTGTATAGAGGATTATATCTACTCATCTACCATTTCACTCTAAAGCTACATGCTATTGGATTGGAGTTATACCTCTTGATGGTATGGGACATCAAGGTAAAGGTATGATGTACTTCATTATAATTCATGTGTGCATCCCTTGGGCTCGGGGATGGTCGGGTGGATGAGTTTATGCCTGATTTATGCATGTTTATGCATAACAATTATCTAGAGAGATCTCAAGGTTTTAAAGTCAATGTGTAGAAACTCTGACATCCATAAGAGATCTATTTATGCATAGACCACTATTTCTGCTATGAGGATCAAGAGAGGACCCGTGTGGAAACGATGAGGAAGAGGAAAATGAAGATACATAGTTTACCTCCTTCCTCCCACTAATTATGTTTTTCTGGCATTTTTTTGTATGCCAATGTTGACTCCTATTTGGAGCCATTGATACACTACCAGTTCTATTTTTTCACCTTTTTCATAATCCATTGGCTTTGATAGGAAATCCTTATAATTGTAATATGCATTGTCAATATAAATATAATACTTACATCATCGATCCATGTCTTCTCTATTATCTTTATTCGACGTGTTCTTGCATTAAGTACCTTTGAGTACTACTGTAAGAGTATTAAACACTATCTAAATACTTCTACAGGTACTATGGAAAGGATAGGACACATTAGGGCTTCTAGCCCCAATCTACCCTATATATATATATATATATATATATATATATATATATAGTCCATAAAAGCATTAGTATCATTTTTACATAGAGTCAATATAGTTATCAATAATAACAGATGACTATTGTTGTGTAGTGAAACAAATTGAAATTAAAATAATGAAATTTTCACTTCAAATAATAATTTGTAAGAAAATAAAGTATAGAGACATAAACACCATATTGGGTCTTATTTGCCCCCCCATGTGTGAGACACGGTCTCACACATGAGTATTTCAAATTTCAATGATTTATTAAGATATTAAGTAATTTGGTACAATCAATCTCTTTGGAGACATCTCATTGGAGAAGATGTCCACGAGACTATAGAAAGAAAGGAAAGCTTCATCCAAGGAACCTGCAATTCTTACAAAACATGCTTAATAGAGTTCTCTCTCTCTCTCTCTCTCTCTCTCTCTCTCTCATGAAATAATTAAACCATACTAGAAAAACAATAAAAAATTTGATACTATTATCTGTAGACGTTGATGTGTTGGGGAGACCTACCTCTATAGCCTATCTGAAACACACCACTGTGAGGAGGGAACTACCACCTAGCACCACAATCCAACACAAACACCATATGAAGGAACCAATACACTCATTTGATGTCCCTTGATCTTTTGCTCACACATGAGGATACTTGAGCACCCTCCACACTCTTCAAGCTAACCCAATTGACAACTCCAAATGTTCTCCCATGTTAGACCTGTTTGACCTCCCAGAGCTTAGCTCTTCACTTACAAACCTTCAGCGGCCCTTATTTGACCACCAGCTGACCATAATCACTTCTAGATCACACCAACTTATCAGATTTTGACTGTATACTAGATCGAACAGCTGTTGTTGACTCTAGTTAGAAATGCATCTCCCAGTCTTCCTCTAAACTCCTCCAGTATTAGCTAAATTCAAGAATGTGCTTCTAGACTCCTGAGAGCCTGGTATTACTTCCCTCGTGACCTCATGTTGATTGTTGATTGGGAACTAACCCACTTATCCGCTTTTCAATCAACCCAGTTTTGAGTCAAACTTTTGCCTTGCATCGTCTACTAACACCTCTAATCCTTTAAACACTTCAAAACCCACCAGGTCTCAACTCTCTACAGTCACATCTAAATAGCAGCTGATGGTCTTATGACTCAAGAATACCTTTCCCTTCAATTCTGCGCCTGACTGCTAAAAGCTGATTGTCAGACCTGACTTAAAAATTTTCCCTTCAACACAAAGAGACCAAAATGACCCGTGAACACAGACGACTAACTCCTACTAGGCTTCAACTGATCCTAGTTGACTCCCTTCTGACCTATCATAGTCCTCAACTAACACCTAGACCACTAGTAGTGCTGAACCTATCACAGTCCTCAACTAACACCTAGACCACTAGTAGTGCGCTAAACCTATCAGACATTCCTTTGATTGGTTTTGATTGTTAGCCGAGAACTCACAAGTGTAAAACAAGACCAGACCAATACTTTAACAACCTTAGCTGACCTATCCTAATCAACCTGCCTTTGTCAGAACTTGTTGACTCAAGCATAAGCTAACTGACACAATTTTGGTTCAACACAAGTTAGCTCTTCATTCACAGTTGTTTCTTTTTAACAAACTCCATCAAAATAACACAGCTAAAACCAAAGAATAATATTTTGATCTATCCACACAATTAGACCTTCTGTATAAATAAACAACTATGGAAATCTCAACAACCTTGAGATTTTGGGATTGAATAGATAAGAGTGAACACCATAAAACCAAGGGACCTCCATAGTTTATTCCCCAACAAAAACCTTGTATCTTTTATTCCACAAGACCAACAACAGCAACAAGAGCTAAAACTATACTCAGCAAACACAACCAACCAACACTGTAGACGAAGATTGTTGAGCAAGGCTTTGAGCTGGTCCAAGTTTCAACAGAGTTGTAGCCTCGGAGGTTGTAGAGGGAACCCACCTCCTACAAGACCCTCTATCACCGATGCAACCTATTCTCTAGGAAAACTCAAGTCTACTAAAAAAAAACCATGTCATCTTCTTCTGTGGCAAAAAGTCACAACAAACTTCCACATAATTGCTTCACCCAAGCGTCTCCTGGCTTCCTCACGCATCACCTCTCTCTTCATGACTCTCTTCTCTTTACAACCAAGGGACCTCCAATTCCAATCTTATCTCCTCCGCTTCCCACAACTATTTCCCTCCTCTTTGCGATCGCCCCTCCTCTATTTCATACAAGTGTTCTTTCTCTTTTGGCTATTCCTAAGGTGTCTACACATACTTGACAATTTATTTCTTATCCTTGGGGTTGGGGTGGACATATCTATTGGGAATTAGTTTTGGGAACAAAGAAACCTATCATAGTTTTCCCGACTCCCCATGGTTATAGAATTTATGCTTAACCACTTATTTGGCAGCACAACTTTATCAAAATATCGCACCTAGCTGAAGCTCCTGTGGTGGTTGAATCTCCACCTAGATCAAGGGGGCACCTCATCCCTCTCCATAGTCTTCTAACTGAAACTTCTCTTCCTCCTGGATCAAATACCTGTAGGCATCCTATAAACAACATCAATGTTGTGCTTCTATCAAATGGCACAATCCAACCAGTCCTCCTATTAGCCCTTCTCTCAATTCCTCCATCTATAGACATCCTCGTGTCACCATATGACCCAGAACCTCTTCCCAATATGTGTGCCTCCATCTGGCATTCATCTTGCTCCCCATAAGCATCTGTATTCCCAAGAAAAATATTCTTCTCTTCTCCAAACACATCCTTGTGATCATCACAAAAAAACTTCCCAACCATATTATCCTTAAGAACCTTCTAAAAGAGTATACCACCATAACTATCTTCAACAGCAACATTACCATCCTTTAGCATAAAGACAAAAATATCCTTAGAGAACTTCTTCTTATAAAGTTGGATCTTTATCACACCCACTCTTCTCATCACTCAAACTCTGAATGTCGTGCAAGCATTCCTTAGGAAAATCATCACTACTCTTCACAACACACAGGTTTTGAACATTCCCCAAATATTATGCATCATGCAAGTGACAAGTTTGATCCAATTCCTCAGAGCCATCTGGCTGGATTCCCATACAATCCACAATCAAGGGTTGCACAACATTAGCAACAACATCCCTACCATCATTAGAGAGATGCCCATTCAAACCACCTCCAAGAACCTTAAGTATTGAAATCTCATTAAAAGAATCTTCAAAAACAAGGTGATTACCCCCCAGCATAGAGCTATAGATAGGTCTTCTTAGACCATTCTTCCTCCTACAAAATAGATTTAGCAAAAGTACCATCATCATGTCCACTTACCACATCATCCAAACTCTAGATCATCTTCAAGCGATTTGCATTACGTAGGATATATCCCTCTTTAGTCACATCATCTCATCACCATATTGCATGGATACAACAAGATAAGGATGCGTGGGATGAACTTAATAAATTATTTAGCACTCAAGCAAAAAATTCAAAGATAAATCTTCTAATTCAATTCTACAAACTAAACATGAAGGAAAGCGAACCTCTAACCACACACTTGAACAAATTCAAAAGCATTAGGCAACAACTAGCAGCCATTGAGAAGAAGGTAGAGAATGATGAGGCACTAGCAGTGCTTTTGAAGAGTGTGGACAAGAGAAAGTATGAGAACATTGTGGCAACCTTAAAGAATGTACCGGAATTGAAGTTGCATGAGATAGAAGGAGCTCTACTAGAGCAAGAGAACAACGTCAAAGAGAAGAAAGGGTTGGACCAAACAACTGGAGAGGAGAGAGCATTCTACACCTAAGGAGGACTCTCACGAGGACAAGGATGAGGAAGAGGTAGGGGAGGAGGAAGGACCTTCACTTGTCACAACTGTGGTGGGAAGCCAGTACACATGAGATAGAAGGAGCTCTACTAGAGCAAGAGAATGTCAAAGAGAAGAAAGGGTTGGACCCAACAACTGGAGAGGAGAGAGCATTCTACACCTGAGGAGGACTCTCACGAGGACAAGGATGAGGAAGAGGTAGTGGAGGAGGAAGGACCTTCACTTGTCACAACTGTGGTGGGAAGCCACGACACATGGCTAGAGACTTCTACACAGCAAATCAAATGAAGAAGGATCGACATTGGCAAACCTCATGGAGACTCCTAAGGAAGAGGAGTCACAGGACATTTTTTCTTAGAGAGAAAGAGAGAGAAACCCCAAAACCCAATGTAACCTTCCCCAATAGAGTAAAAGCACCTCTGAGCCACCAATGATGTAGGCCATGTGGTGGATGTATGTGTGAGCACTTTAGTTAAGGTCACGGGCACTTGTAGTAGCGTTGGATACATAGAAAGAGAGTGTCAACAAGGAATATGAGTTAGGGACTTGAGGCATTGGTCATAGGCTACCAAGTAAGAGGGAAACTTGGTATAGGGTCCAAGTGTGCTATAATTATTCACTTGAGGGGAGGTGTTGAAATATGCAAGTGAATGGGTCTGTGCACGAACAAGCCCTTAGCAAGAGACTATAAAAGTGAAAGATCCTTGTCCCCGCCCCGCGCAACGAATTCAAGGGTACTAGCAACGGAAGTAGCACTTCTTGCACAGGGCAGGGTCCCTCACTTGGGGCCTCGCCCCACGGATATCAGAACAAGAGACTAATCCCTCGGTTCTTCCAAAACCGAACCCGGAAAAACTTCCCTCGCCCGAAAGCAAGGGCGATTCCTCCACGATATATTTTTCTCTAACGTAGTCAAAAGCCTTAACTAACTGAACTAATTTGACCAAACCTGTAAGTCCCATAGTCAGATTAGGGAAAAGATTACACTTGGACCATAGAGACCAATGCTTTTTTCCTCATTGAGAGGCATAGCGGTTGATTCGTTTCCATAGAACAATTTTTGCCCGAGATTTACTTCATCTATCATACCATAACAGAATTGAGTCTCAACTTAGAAATCCATCAGTCCACCCTAGTCCCATAGGTTATCCAACTGCCCAACCACTGTAGTTATGGGATCCAATTAGGAATTTAGTTAGGTTTTGTCCCGGGTACCAGGGAAAAGAGTTCCCAGGCCCCCTAGCCAGAAATTCATGCAAAATTAAAACTAGTCACGCCAACTCAAATAAAGCTCCATAAGAGCTGGCTATATCTCATTCATACACATGTCATCTCATTGTACGATTACCCACATCTATTTATACATTCATATCTATCACTTCACATCCACATATATTCATGTAACATAACGTCACATTCTTTCACATACACATCTACATCCATTCTTTCACATACACATCCATATCCATTCTTTCACATACGCATCCACATATATTCTTCACATACACATTCACATCCATTCTTTCATATACATCCACACACATCTCATATTATTTATTTACATCGTGATTCACATGACATCACATCTCATCCATTCATTCACATCTATCTGATTCACATCAATCTAATCACATCTATTCACCTCACATCTTATCACCTCTATTCACATCACATCCATCCATCCATTCATTCATCCATTCATTCACATCCATCCATCCATTCATTCACATCTATCTAATTCACATCACATCTCATCATATCTATTCACCTCACATCTCATTCACATCCATCTGATTCACGTCACATCTCATCACATCTATTCACCTCACATCTCATCACATCTATTCACCTCATATCTCATCACCTCTATTCACATCACTGTCCATCCATCCATTCATTCACATCTATCTGATTCACATCACATCTCATAACATCTATTCCACCTCACATCTCATCACCTCTATTCACTTCACATCCATCCATCCATTCATTCACGTCTATCTAATTCACATCACATCTCATCACATCTATTCACATCACATCCATCCATCCATTCACATCACATCTATTCACATCACATCCATCCATCCATTCATTCACATCTATTTCATAGAATTTAAACATAGAATTTAAGAGAAATCTAATTTTGATATAAAGACTCTTTACACATCTATTTATGCATAAAAATCAACTTCAGTGGGAATAACACTTTTATAAAAATCCTTTTATGCATCTATTTATGCATAAAAAGCAACTTTAATGAGAATAACACTTTGAAATAAAAATAAATCCTCTATGCATCTTTCTATGTATAAATTCAATTTTAATGAGAATAACACTTTTAAAATAAAAATAAATCCTTTATGCATCTTATGCATAAAATAAAAATAATTCTTTTATGCATCTTTCTATGCATAAAATCAATTTTAATGAGTAACACTTTTGAAATAAAAATAAATCCTTTATGTATTTTTCTATGCATAAAGTTAAATTTAATGAGAATAACACTTTTGAAATAAAAAAAATCCTTTATGCATCTTTCTATTCATAAAATCAATTTTAATAATTAATATCCATGCATATTCATAGGTGAATATGTACATGGAGTAATTAGAATATTTCTTTTAGAATGCAGAAACGGTGGGAATTACTTTTTTGGAATAACATAAAAACAAACTTTCTTTTCCACAAAATTTTGGAAAATTTTTGCCATAATCTCCTTTGTATGGCTGACCATTTCTCATTTTTATCATTGTAATTTCAACTTAAATTAACCCAATCTAGATGTATAGGACTTTAATCTACTCAATTTTCAGAAATCAAGAGAGTAAACAATAAGAAAAGTTTAATTAATCATTTAACTAATCTTTCTAGGATTAAGAAAGGCTGAACTGTAAAGAAGAGAAGGGGGTGGCCTTTTCCTCAAATGCATAGCATTTGAGTTTAATTCCAGCAACTGTAAAACAAAAAAATAAAAAAAAACCATAGATTTAAAATTAAAAAAGTAAGAAAATTTAGCTTGCATGGAGTTGTAAGCTTTCCTTTGGCTTGAGGGATTGAGGGTTCTACTCTTGCTTGAAGCAAGAGTGGCCACCAATTTCTTTGGACAGGATTAGGCCAAAAACAATTGAATTAATAAAGAAATTCAATGTAAATGGCTAGGACAGGCGGCGCAGAGTAACAGTGCATAAACACCATTAAGCTTTTACAAAGGGGTAGGCTTCTATTTATAGGAAAAAGTGAGTCCCTAACCAAGCAAAATGATTCTAGAATTTTCCAGATCAGTTTGGTCAATTTTTGACTTTTTTTTAGGTCAGTTTAGCTTACTTTTTGGATCTAGTTGAAACAGAAGAGAGGAGAGATGAAAATATCTCTTTATTTTTTAGTTTAAAACTTCTCCATACATGTGAATTAGGTGCCTCCTTCATGAGGGGAGATCCCCACACTGAGGTGTCAAAAATGTACCATTTCCTCTAAATATCTCTTAATTTTTAACTAATAAACCTTGTACTCAGTCAACTCTTCATCTTATGTGAGAATTTACTCATTGTTGGGGGTTTTTTTTTTACTATTCAATTTATCTCCTCCCTACATTTGGATTAATCTTATTGGTCTATAGGAACCTTAATTGGAGCATAAATCAAAAATTTCTAAAAATCTTGACCCTTAGGTTAAGGTCCTTTATACCTATTTTTAATTAATTCCAATTGCACATTGAAAAGTTCTTTTTGAATTTTTGTTTTAGGGGAAATCATTTTAGACACTAGGAGGATTTTATATCAAAAAATATCACAATTTTGAATTACCTCCCTCTAGACATTTTTCTCTCCACGCCAAAACAGGATAAAACAGGATCTTTCTTTTGTTTCTGAGAGGGGAATAATTATAAGATCAAAAGGGGAGGTACTTACACCTGCATACCTCAAAAGCTAGAGGGAGGAATCTTACATCCTACCCCACTTAAAAAACGTGAGATGTCCTCATCTTGCAAACTAGAGGACAACTCTTTCCCTTAAGATCCAACTAACTTTGGGGTTCCTTATAGTCTCGTCAACCCAATAGAATCCTGGGATAAATATCCCTTATATAGAACTCATCATTAGATAACAATTCTTTCAGATCAAAACATTCATATCCTTAACACAATAATGGTCCATTAAACCAAAATTTCCATCTAAATAGTCCTCCATGGGAATTTTCAATTATACAGATTTTTAATTTGACATCCCTTAACTTGATTCATTGGGTCAAGTGTTAACAGTAGAGCAAAGCATAATTCACTAATCTCATAGTGATTTGCTGAAGTAATTATCGTCATTCCAGTTACAAACATCATCATAGAGAGACTCGTCCCATTCATCCTCATTGTGGTTTTGCTCAGCTTATCGCTTTTCAACCCAAAACTCAGGAATCATCATTTTTTCAATCAGAATCCAATTCAACTCATTAGTTCTCAACCAGAGTTTTTAAAATCATATCAAACACATTCAAATTCATCATCTTGATAGCATTTTTGCTTATAATTTCAAGTCTTAGATTTACTCGTATATATACTGCCAGTAAAGAGCTGTAGCTATACCCTCAGTATATACGGATAGTCACGGTCCTTGGAATTATAAGGTAAATAGCATCATGTCTAGGCTTCAAGCAAGTTAGGGATCCCATGAAATTGCGATACTTCCATCTGAAGACCCAATTACTAATATATGAATTTTAGTCCGAATATCAATTTGTATGAAGTTTATCACAATTGCAACCTTTTACTGCTACTTCATAAATTTTTGACATTTTTGGCTTCTTGGTTGATCCACATTAGCCAATTTGCTCTGATACCAGTAGCTGAAAGATCCCTGTCCTTGCCGCGTAACGAATTCAAGGGTACTAGCAGCGAAAGTAGCACTTCTTGTGCACAGGGCAAGGTCCCTCACTTGGGGCGTCGCCCACCACGGATATCCGGACAAGAGACTAATCCCTCGGTTCTTCCAAAACCGAACCCAGAAAAACTTCCCTTGCTCTGAAAGCAAGGGTGATTCCTCCAGGATATATGTTTCTCTGACGTAGTCAAAAGCCTTAACTAACTGAACTCATCTGACCGAACCCATAAGTCCTATAGTCAGATCAGGGAAAAGATTGCACTTGGATCATAGAGACCAACGATTTTTTACTCATTGAGAGTTAGAGCTGTTGATTCTTTTCCATAGAACAATTATTGCCTAGGATTTACTTCATCTATCGTAGCATAACAGAATTGAGTCTCAATTTAGGGATCCATCAGTCCAGGAGCCTAACCCCATCCAAACCCATGGGTTAGCCAACCGCCCAACCACTGTAGTGATGGGATCCAATTAGGAATTTGGTTAGGTTTTGTCCCGACCGGGTAAGAGGGAAAAGAGTTCCCAGGCCCCCTAGTCGGATATTCATGCAAAATTAAAACTAGTCACACCACTTACACACCCAAATATGAAATTACCTTTTTCACAAATTCAGCTGTCTTTAAAACAATCATTTAATGAAATCACAGTGTCATTGATCATAGTCCTCAAAATCTCCGGTTGAATCCTTATTTCCTATCATTCCTTCATCGGTGTACCTATGGCATCATTGGCAACCAGAACGCTCACCACCTATCCACTTAAGGGCCTTTTTAATGGTTCCTAGCTCATAGTACTTGGCAATATATTCACATATCAAAATGGAATCTCCATTGAAAAGATCAGCAAGATGAACCAATGGATCCATATAAAAGAGCCATGGACTCATCCGTTGAGGACCAGCAAGGTCAATCGACCAAATCCATGCTCGAATTCAAAAAACAACTCTTACTCCTTGTTCCAATATCTTCCACTACACACGTGTGGGTATCTTTGGCGATGGTCAGCACCCTCTAGGATCCTTCTTCGCAGGTCACTTAGCACTTCACTCATAGGCCGCTTCCTTGGTCCCTCATCCACCGTACCGCAAGCTCACCATTTTAATCGAACTGAGGCTGGTCAAGACCTCGGTCAACCTTGCTATGCGAGATGTCCTCCATTGACTCTCTATCAGCTATTGCAACTTTATCAGATTAGGTCTCCACGACCTCATTCACAAGACGATCAAAATGCTTCCCCAGTATTCTTGACATAAAACAGTAATTTAAAAACAAGTCATAAATACAGTTTCTATAACAAACTCTCATCTTTCCACATTGTTCCTCATCAATCCACATTATTCAAATCACATCCATTTCATATGTATTTCCATTCTCATCCAATCACATCATTTTCATCTCATCACATCTTTCCTCATTTACTCTCATCAGATCTCATCCACTCGCATCTACCCATCTCCACATCTCATCACATCACATTCATTCACATCTCAATTCACATGACATCACATCTCATTTATTCACACCCCGGTTCACATCACATTCATTCATATCCATCACATTCATTCTCATCACCATCCCATCGCATACACTCTGTCCACATAACATCTAATCACATCTATCCACATCATATCTCATTCATACACATCTCATCTCATCTCATCCACATCCATCCAATCGGTCACCTATACGATTACCTACATCTATTCATACATTCATATCTATCCCTTCACATCCACATATATTCATGTCACATCACATCTCTTTACATCACATCACATTCTTTCACATACACATCTACAACCATTCTTTCACATACACATCCACATCCATTCTTTCACATACACATCCACATATATTCTTCACATACACATTCACATCCATTCTTTCACATACATCCACTTACATCCCATATCATTCATTTACATCTTGATTCACATGACATCACATCTCATCCATTCATTCACATCACATCTATTCACCTCACATCTCATCACCTCTATTCACATCATATTCATCCATCCAATCATTCACATCCATCCATCCATTTATTCACATCTATCTAATTTACATCACATCTCATCACATCTATTCACCTCATCACCTCTATTCACATCACATCCATCCATCCATTCATTCACATCCATCTGATTCACATCACATCTCATCACATCTATTCAACTCACATCTCATCACATCTATTCACCTCACATCTCATCACCTCTATTCACATCACATCTCATTACATCTATTCAACTCACATCTCATTACATCTATTCAACTCACATCTCATCACCTCTATTCACATCACATCCATCCATCCATTCATTCACATCTATCTAATTCACATCACATCTCATCACATCTATTCCCCTCACATCCATCCATCTATTCATTCGCATCTATTTCATAGAATTTAAGAGAAATCTAATTTCAATATAAAGATTCTTTACGCATTTATTTATGCATAAAAATCAACTTCAGTGGGAATAACATTTTTATAAAAATCCTTTTATACATCTATTTATGCATAAAAATCAACTTTAATGAGAATAACACTTTTGAAATAAAAATTAATCCTTTATGCATCTTTCTATGCATAAAATCAATTTTAATGAGAATAACACTTTTGAAATAAAAATAAATCCTTTATGCATCTTTCTATGCATAAAATCAAATTTAATGAGTAACACTTTTGAAATAAAAATAAATCCTTTATGCATCTTTCTATGCATAAAATCAATTTTAATAATATATATCCATGCATATTCATAGGTGAATATGTACATGGAGTAATTAGAATATTTCTTTTAGAATGCACAAATGGTGGGAATTACTTTTTTGGAATAACATAAAAATAAACTTTCTTTTCCATAAAATTTTGAAAAACTTTTGCCATAACCTCCTTTGAATGGTTGACCATTTCTCATTTTTATCATTCTAATTTCAGCTTAAATTAACCCAATCTAGACGTATAGGACTCTAATCTACTCAATTTTCAGAAATCAAGAGAGTAAACAATAAGAAAATTTTAATTAATCATTTAACTAATCTTTCTAGGATTAAGAAAGGCTAAATTGTAAAGAAGGGAAGGGGGTGGACTTTTCCTCAAATGCATAGCATTTGAGTTTAATTCAAGAAACTGTAAAACAAGAAAATCAAGAAAACCATAGATTTAAAATTAAAAAAGTAAGAAAATTTAGCTTACATGGAGTTGTAAGCTTTCCTTTGGTTGAGGGATTGAGGGTTCTACTCTTGTTTGAAGTAAGAGTGGCCACCAATTTCTTTGGATAGGATTAGGCCAAAAACAATTGAATTATTAAAGAAATTCAATGTAAATGGCTCAGGAGACAGGATCAGAGTAACAGTGCATAAACACCATTAAGCGTTTACAAAGGGGGAGGCTTCCATTTATAGGAAAGAGTGAGCCTCTAACCAAGCAAACTGATTCTAGAATTTTCCAGATCAGTTTGGTGAATTTTTGACCATTTTTAGGTCAGTTTAGCTAACATTTTGGATCTAGTTGAAACAGGAGAGAGGAGAGATTAAAATATCTCATTATTTTTTAGTTTAAAACTCCTACAAACATGTGAATTAGGTGCCTCCTTCATGAGGGGAGATCCCCACACTGAGGTGTCAAAAATGCATCATTTTCTCTAAATATCTCTTAATTTTTAACTAATAAACCTTTTACTCAGTCAACTCTTCATCTTATGTGAGCATTTACTCATTTTTTGGGGTTTTTCTTTTACTCTTCAATTTATCTCCTCCCTACATTTGGATTAATCTTATTGGTCCATAGGAACCTTAATTGGAGCATAATTCAAAAATTTCTGAAAATCTGGACCCTTAGGCTAAGGGCCTTTATACCTATTTTTAATTAATTTCAATTGCACATTGAGAAGTTCTTTTTTCTGTTCCAGAGGAAATCATTTTAGACACTAGGAGGATTTTTATATCCAAAAATATCTCAATTTTGAATTACCTCCCTCTAGACATTTTTCTCTCCAGGCCAAAATAGGGTAAAACAGGATCTTTCTTTTATTTCTGAGAGGGGAATAATTATAAGATCAGAAGGGGAGGTACTTACACCTGCACATCTCAAAAGCTAGAGGGAGGAATCTTACACCTACACATCTCAAAAGCTAGAGGGAGGAATCTTACAAAAAGGGAGTCTATAATTAAGTGGGTAGCATGAAAAGGTGAGAGGAATCTACTGATAAGAGAATCAAGGGTAGCATGAGTGAATATAGGGATGTGGAACGATTCTAAGAAAAGGTGTCCCCAGATGTAGGGAAGGTGGCACAAATCAAAGAGAAATAAGTGGGATTAGATGCTTGGCATCTTTGTGGATGTAAAACCTATAAATTGAGGCATTGGCCTAATGAGAAATTGCTGGTTTTTGAGTATCCATGCTTACATTATCCTATTAGGTTAATTTATTACTAATCTTATCGTAATCATCATCTTAATTACAAGCTAATGATGTTGATCCTTGCATTTGATCCACCATAGCCCACTCTTGCTTGCCTTTCAAGTGGTCCCCCCCATCGGCCATGATCACCTCATCAAAGGACATGCTCCACTGCCAATCGAGCTACCTTTCGAGGTGACATAGTTGAGGGAGACCTGTCAGCCATACTCATTAGTCCAATGCTTGATATTTTGGAAAGTGGTAGACCATCTACTCTCGGAGCTGATGTTGCTCTCATGTTTCTATGTTCTTAGTATTCCATAATGAGTTTCCATGGACAGTTTTGTATCACCCCAGTGAGATAGCTATGTTTATGTTTTCTTTCTATTTTATTTTCCATTCCATGATGATATATTCCATGGAAATTATTGTATCACTTTGGTCTCATAGGCCCATTGGGTCTTTAGTAGATGCTTAATCTCTCTCTCTCTCTCTCTCTCTCTCTCTCTCTCTCTCTCTCTCTCTCTCATGCACACACACACATCCCTCGGTCTCTTTCACACGTGCACACACACATCCCTCTCTCACTCACCTCTCTCTCTCTCTCTCTCTCTCTCTCTCTCGCTCTCCCCCTCTGATCTCTTTCTCTCACCCACTGACGTGTCATGTAGGAAGGCGGCATGCATGGGCTCAGAAAAGGGTACGAATTAGTGTGGATGGGTTGGGGCAAGTGATCAATGGACTAGCATGGACGAGCGTGGCTGAGATCGATGGCTCCTATGATTTCACGAGAGCCATTTGTTTTGGTTTTTTTTAAACACCCTAGAGCATCGCTTAAGCAATGTTGTTTAATAGACACTTTGTAGTTTCAGAGCATCGCTACCTACATCATTTAAGTGACACCAAAAGAAGCGGTTGGTCATGTGATGGTTTACGCGACACAGTGTTCTTGGCTCACAAAAGTGCCGTAAATTATACGACATTCTTCATCGCATAAATGATGCTTTTGTAAAAACCCATCATTTTGGGCCTGTCGCCTAAGGGGTTTGTGTTGTAGTGAGAGAAAGATAGGTGATTCTCAATTATTGTCACGAGTTTGTTATATCTAACTCACATATGACCCAAAGTTAAAACAAGAATGCCACTGACTATTGTTGGTACCCAAGGAGGTAACCTAGTGGATAGACTTTGGGCTCATTCGAGAGGTTTTGAGTTGGAATCCTATTAGGGACATCGTTTGTAGCGTGTGTTTATATGTAGGTCTAACACTTGTACTTAAAATCTTGAGAACTTCATGATCCAAGGAAAGGACATCAAACTCACTATGAGATTTCACATAACATGTTTTTGGATTTAAGTTTGAACCATGAGGCAAAAAAGTTTGAATATCACAAGTTTATTTTTTGGTTTGAGTTAGACTAAGCGTCTAATAACCATGTAGATCGTCACACTAAAAATGTGAAGCAAGTTGAATAAAAGAATAAGTTAGAGAAGTCATTTGAGATAAAATGGAATGATGAAGAACAAGAAGAGAAATAAAATGCTAGCGGATGAAAACTCAATAACTTAGAACACTAAAGGCATAGAGACACCATTATGTAATCTCTTTACAATGCTGTAATAGATTAAACCCTTAAAGTTAAAGTGTAGTTTAATATTTTACTTAGATATTTGTGAAAATATGTAAGTACAATTTAAACTTTTATTTACATATTTGCCAGAATAGGTATTATTTTCTTCTTCTTTACTGTCTACTAACAATTTAGCTCCCTAACTCATCCTCATTACTTTGACGTGCATACTTGTCCTATATCTCCTCGAGTATAGATAGCAATTTGTTTTATCTAGGTGCCACAGTTGTTGGTCCCCAAGGTGGTAGTTGAGTGGGTATAGATTGGGACTCTCATTAAAGAGGTTTCTCCTTCCTTGTGCTTGTTCGTATGCAGGTGGGCACGATGGTCATCATGATCCCATACATTAGGCAAGTCCTCATTTAGATGTTTGTACCTATTCATTGAGACGATCTTGTGGTGGTGACAACAAAGTGCTATGCTCGCCCGTCAAGCTCCATGCCTTGGATCCAGGATGCGGCTACCATGGACATCGAAGATCATGATTCGATTGTGAAGCCATGAGGAACTAATTATAGCCTTGTAGGTTGTTCACTCTAATTGGCCGAGCGACTCACTTATGAGGCTCACGTTGTGGCTTGAAGTCCATTGGTACCCGCTTGTGGTACTAGAAGTAGGGTGAAGTTCCTTATGCCCCCCATAGGCTAGGCATAGGACTTAAAAGACCATTGTTGTTGGAGAGCTTTCATCTTACCATTGTTGGAGACCATTCCAAAGTGAACACGGTACGCAAGACGAACAGTACATGTGCTGTGCGAGGCGGTGTGCGCAAGCTGTAGCACCGATTGAGTAGGACATTGACGAGCTACTATGCTCGGCTTTTGTTCTGAGCAACAAAGCCTCAACTGGTAACTGTACTTGGGAGGACGATGCCGACGCCAACACCACGGCGATGCTTATCCAAAGTGATCATGAGCTGATTATAAGGAATTTCCTATGGTATAACTTTGTCATGTTTCCTTTCTTTCAAAGGGACCCACCTCACATTGCTAAATTTGAACCCTCCTCACTCCAACATCTGCTTTCTAAAAGAGATTAAAAGACGATAAGGGAATATTGGTCTTCTCGAGAGGGCATGGGCATTGAATGAGAAGGTGTTCACCATAAAGGTGCCATGGATCTACTAACAAAGAAGGAGAGAGAGAAAATGTGAAACTGCATCTACATGACTAATGTATTCCTCTATTTGTTTAATGTTTATCTTTACCTTTATATTTATGTTACTCTTTATATTTACCCTAACATTTATATACTCATTAGAGCTCCTATGTATTGTCTCTATGTATAGTTTACTCTTCAAGTAGGGCTTGTGTAGAGAAGAAACTACAAGAAGGGTGTTATAGTGAGGTATGAATCTTCGCTACTCTTTGCATGTATTTTGCATGATATTATTCTAATTAGCTAAATGTCATTTGAGTTTTTCCCTCATTTCTCGAATACAAAACTCCATTGTAGATATTCTAATAAGGAGATAAATCCTCCATCTATAGAGATGGCTCATCTTAATAGATCCAACATCTATTGAGATGGCTCATCTCAAAGTAATAGAGGTAATGTGTATGAGAAAAGCTAGTAATCTTGATCTTAGGTAGCGAGCCAATTTCATGTTCTGGTGCACTTTGGTGCATATTGTGGTGCAGTTGGTGTGTGAAGTAGCACCTTGTGGTGTTGTGCATGACTTATGGTCGATATTCTTTCTTGTTGCAAGGTTCATGAAAACCTCAAACAATTTGTGAGACAAAGAGCAAGGCTAGAAGAAAGCATGAAAGAGGGTCAATTATTGAAATAGTCTCTTGATTAAATCTCGTGACAAGTTAAAGAAATGCTCTGGGAATAATCTAGAATAAGTTTTTGAAGGGCCCGCTAACACCAGAGATGTGGATCTAAGTGGAAGGTGGTTACTAAAATAAACTTGTGATATTCAAAAAAATTTGCCTCATGGAAGCAATATTTATATACTCATTAGAGCTCTTCTGTATTTTCTATATGCATAGTTTACTCTTTAAGTTGCTCTATTAGTGCTTTTGTGGACACAAGAAACTACAAGAGGCTCGCTCTACAAGATGGGTGTTGTGGTGAGGTATTGAATCTTCACTATTCTACATGTATTTTGCATCACATTATTCTAATTAGCTAAATGCCATTTGATTTTTTTCCTCATTTATTGAATACAAAACTCCATTGTAGATATTCTAAGGAGATAAATCCTCCATCTATAGAGATGTCTCATCTTAATAGATCTAACATCTATTGAGATATCTCATCTCAATGTAATAGAGGTAATGTGTATAATTGAGAAAATGTAATCTTGATCTATACTAATGAGTCAATTGCATGTTGTGGTGCACTTGGTGCACATGAAGTAGCGCTTTGTTGTGTTGTCTCCATAGCTATTGGTGGTTGATATTCTTTCATGCAAGGTTCATGAAAACCTCAAATAGTTCGTGAAACAAAGAGAAAGGCTAGAAGAAATCATGGAAGAGGGTGAGTTGTTGAAAGAGTCCCTTGATTAAATGTCGTGTGACAAGGTTAAGCAATCCTTTGGGGGATGGTTGTAAGCTAATGGTGCTCAGACCTATCTCATCGACCCAAAGATGGGACAAGCACCTTTCACAAAAAATTGCAGGCAGCTTACCTCGATCAAGGTATATCGACAAATCACAACATGCCACCAATCCACCAAGCCTTGGCTTGGATACCCCAACCGAGGTCCAAGTAGCATCCACATATGCCACTGTAGACCTCAATCCAGGTCCAAGTGAGAATCCACATCATGATCATTGGGTGTTGTCATCTGCCATGCAAGATCGTGATCAAGGTCCATAGGTGCCACATCGGAACTCCCTTTTGATGCCATGAGGGACCTCGATTGAGGTCCATGCATGTGGATCTATACATGTATATGTATGCATCATATCATATCCATATCATTTGTACCTCGATCGAGGTCCACAAACTAAACATATTTTGGTTTTAATCACTCCCATCCAAACCTTGATCAAGGTATATATATATCAAATCTTAACTGTCCCAAAGTTACAAATCTCCACTGTAGCTACCTCGATCGTGGTCCTTCATGAAATTTGGATTGTTGTTGAAAATACATCGATCGAGGTACTATTGATTGATCCACACCATGTCTAGTTGTCTTGTGGAAAAGCCCCCTAATTTTTGCCCGCCATTTCATTGGTGCCCTAAACCATCCTCGTTTGAGGTGTTGTAAAATACTGGAAAAAAAAATCTCTCTCACACACAAAGCTCTCTAGCTCTAGCGATTAGTGTCCTCATTATCATGATCCTATTTTAGCCCTTTTTAGGCTTCCTTAAGTGTAATTTTCCTCTTGTCCATTTCAACCTAGTGCTTTCATACTTGACCTTCTAGGTCTCTTGGTTAGCATGCAGACACGCGATGAGCCACGTGACTCTATTGCCGACTTGATAGCTCCCATTGAGCACAAGCAATCTACTATTTGTGCTACTACTATCGATAGTCCACCTACACTACACATTGTGTCAAACCTAGAGGCCCTTTGCGTGTCACTCCACAGCCTTTCCAGCATTTTGTTTGTAGATGAGTGGATAGAGAGGCAACATGTATCTAGTGTGTCACATGGATTATCTTATCATGAGGTAGATAGACTACTTTGGTATTAGAGATGGATTTTTAGACCTTTTTGTCGATAGTAGACAGGGAGTGTGACCTAGGGCGAGGAAGTCCCTTTCTATTTCTAGGTGCTCTTACCCTATTATGGTAGCGCATATCTATAGTTGATATGTCACTACCGATGGAATGATGCCTAACCATCGAAAGATCCCATTGTACTTTGCAAAACAATTATATGCAAAGTTTGTTTTGGGACATCAGGTGAACTACACAAACCACTGACAAAAGGGCGTATGTGGGACCAGGGTCCCACGAGACCTCCACCAGCCCTTTGCATATCTCAAGAGGATATTGTCTTAGTGCCCCTATCTATTGTTGAGGAAATAGGTTCACATGTTAGCGTGGATGTGCGTTCAACTACTATAGAGAGCATCTAGCATGTGGTGTAGCGTTTTATACTCAAATGTTGGCCAATGGTGATGAAAATTTTCAAGCATGTGGAGTTAGGTCCACCCCACATACTTGCAAAGTTTTATCACCATCTGATGATAATTTTTTGGTCATTTGGGCCCGAGTGCCCAAATTTGAAGTCTCTTAGTGCTCGAGAGGCTAGGAAAAATCTCGCTCTTCTGTATGCCATCCCCAAATGTTGTCCGATGATGATGAAACTTTGCAAGCATGTGGAGTTAGGCCTACCCCACATTCTTTCAAAGTTTCATCACCATTGGGTGACATTTGGTTTGTCAATTTGTGCCCATCGCCCAAATTTGAAGTCTCTCATGCTTGCAAGGCTAGGAATAATCCTGGTCATCTGTATGCCATCATACCTATACATTGTCCCATGGTAATGAAACATTGTAGGCGGAGGACCTAGAAAAATATTCTTTAAAGTTTCATCGACATCAGGTGATATTTTGTTGATTAATTAGGGCCCAGGTCTTAAATTTGAAGTCTCTTAATGCTCAAGAGGCTAGGAAAAATCCCTCTCTTCTATGTGCCATCACAACCATACATCGTCCACCAATGGTGATGAAACTTCACAATAATGTGGGAATAAGCCCACCCCACACATCTAAAAAGTTTCATCACCATCAGATGACGTTTGGGTGTGATAGCATATAGAAGAAAGGTATTTTTCCTAGGTTCTCTATAGCACTAAGAGACTTTGAATTTGGGAACTAGGCACCAATTGACCAACCAAATGTCATCCAATGGTGATGAAACTTTGCAAGCATGTGTGGCTAGTTCCACCCCACATGCCTACAAAGTTTCATCATTATCAGACGATGTTTTTGTGTGATGGCATATAGAAGAGCATGATTTTTCGTAGGCTCTTAAGCACTAAGAGACTTAAAATTTGGGAATCGGTACCGAATTGACCAACTAAATGTGACCCGATGATGATAAACTTTGCAAGCATGTGGGGCTAGGCCCACCCCACATGCGTGCAAAGTTTCATCACCATCGAATGACGTTTGCATGGCGAGAGGGGGAGAGAGAGAAAGATAGAGACAAAAGGGCTTAATTGAAACTATGGAAGTAAATTACAAAAATATAAATGTCTTAAAATAATGAATACACATAAGTACAAAGAACCGTCTAAATATATCATGATGAATAAAGTACAAAGCAAAAAAGTACAATATATAATCATGTAGAACAATCCAAATGGACATACATGAGTGAAGAAAATGTCAACATCAATTAATAGGAACTGAAAACAAATAGTTTAATGATGGAGAGATAATTTTCTCTAGCTCTCAAATTCTCAAAAATACTCTCATGGTCATTCTCTACAAGGCAAAAACGTGGTCTAGATCCACGTTTTCTACTATGTGTGCTTCATATGCAACAAAATCTAAGGTTGACTACTGTAATAACTAGATGAGAGTACTAAAACTCCTCTGCAAGGTGAAAATGTGGTATGGATCCACGTTTTCTACTGTGTGTGACTCATATGCGACAAAGTCTAAGGTTGACCATAATAACTAGATGAGAGTATTGAAATGCCTCTAATTCCCACCACCACTACTACTGGAACTCAAGACTCCCTTGACGATGTCCGACATGCTCATAATATTGGCCTACCACAATCATTCTATGGGAATCAAAAGAAAACCCTTAAATATATGTCGTATCCTGGTTAAGAATGCACTTTGACCTAGTGAAACTCCATAGATAGTACTCTACCTCCTCACTATTTCCCTCATCAAAAATAACAACAAATATGTCACCCTCCTAGAGTAAATCTATTAGTGCGTCATAGTATTCCATGAGCATAGGACTAGCATGCTTTGAAGACTCCACTAGTAGCCGAGAATGATGCTTGACCAATGATCTACCTAGTATGACCTAGAATAATCTCCCCAATCACCATCCATACATGCTCCATAGAAGCATGTAAATCATAGTGTGAAGATCGTGGGATCACTCAAGCCTGAACTCCTAATGGAATGTAAGCCAAAGGTACCTACTACTGTATCACAATCATATGGGGCAGAGCGTCAATACTACTAGCATCCACTCACTGAAAAAATCTCGTGAGACAATCCTAGCACCATGTCTCGAGTAGGATGAGGCTACACTCTTGTGCAAGTGCTGAGAACACCACTCGACCCCTTAGCGTGCATGTTGTGAATCATGTCATACCTGATGATGTTGCAAAGCACGTTTCACACACGTGCCTACACCATCATGCTCACCCTTTTCATGTGACTAGTCTGAAAGTAGCTCTAAATCACTGGTTTACTAGACTGCACATGCCACCTGTAAATCCAAAAAAACTCTCTTTGTTTAGTGTTCCATAAAGATAATATATTTGAGCTTTGGCTATGTAAGGACTCTTAGAAAGTATAAGTACTACCTGTAGAGCTAGAACTATCAAAGACTTAAACTGTGCTCCACATCCACCGGACCAGATCCATCATGCTGTCACCACCATGTGATCCCATGAACTTGTAAAAAATCATCATGTGAAGACAAAAGAAATATTGCACAAAATGTGCATCTCTCACTAATGTAGAAATGATACTCTCGAATAATTATGTGGGCCTCGAGTGTGCACATAGGATCTTGAGAGGTCAATATAGAGGAGCTCTCACATCCATAAGAGCTCTATTTTGTTTGTAGACCACTATTTTTGCTATGAGGATCAACACAGTGTGGAAAAGATGAGGAGGAGAATCAAAATGAAGATACGTAGTTTACCTCCTTCCTCCCACTATTTTTTTTTTGGCATTTTTTGTTGCCAACATTGGCTAACATTTTGTGACATTTCTTTGTATGCCTATATTGGCTTCTATTTGGAGCCATTGATACACTACCAGTTCTATTTTGTCACCTTTTTTGTGAGCCTTTGGTTTTGAGCAGTCCTTTGTAATTGTAATACGCATTGTCAATATAAATTATAATACTTGCATCACCGATTCATGTCTTCTCTATTGTTTTTATTCAACATGTTCTTGCATTAAGTACCTTTAAGTACTATTGTAAGAGTATCAAAAACACTATCTAAATACCTCTAAAGAAGGTACTATGGAAATAATAGGAAACAGTAAGGATTCTAGTCACAATCTAACCCATTCTACAAAAAAAAAAATATCGAGTCGAGAGATAAGAATTAGTATCATTTTTACACAGAGTCGATAAAGTTATTGATAATAACAGACAACTATTAGTTGTGCTGGAAGCAAATTGAAATCAAAATATTCATTTTTTCACTTTAAATAATAATTTACAAACAAGAAAATAAGGCATAGAGACATAAACATGATACTAGGTCCAAATCGCATCCCCATGTGTGAAACTTGGTCTCACACATGAGTATTTCAATGATTTATTAAGATATGAAGTAATTTGGTACTGTGACACAAAGTTGAGGGTTTAACTTTGGTCACGTCTCAAACCCAAAGGTTGAAGAAGGGAAGGCGGTCTCAGTGTCAAAGAAAGCAACAGGAACAAACTCTCACCCTCTATCTCCCTCGATCAAAATAAATGCATTGACATCGAAGGTGAGATTGTAGTCCTAAAGAAGAAATAGGAAAAGCTCTAGGGAAGCATTAATTTGGGCCAAGCGATCAGTTGCTCCAAAAGTGAGGGCAAGTCTTTTCTGGAAGATAATCTTTTGGCTCAATATGATGTGAATTGAAGTGAAGGGGTATATTGATACGGCTCATTTGGACGGATCAGATGGTTGGGCTGCATCATTTTAAAAAAAAACCAATAAAACTTCCTAAGCGAATAATCTGCTCTGATCAGACAGCTATATTTTTTTATGTGCTAGTACAAACAAAGTCTCAAAAATATCAATGGATAGAGATTGAAAAAAACAAAGTTTTTGATCTAAGTTTCATAAAAATCGGAGAAGCGAGCATAAAGTTAAAACTGTTTTAGTTAGAAGCGTCAATATTGTCCCAAATACACAGTCTGCTTTGATAAGACAACCATGACTTTTTTGTGCTTCTAAAAACAAAGTATTTAAAACATCAATCACAATAGATGTTGAAAAAGAAAGATTTTTATATAAGATTCATAAAAAATAGAGAAGCGAGCACAAAGTTATGACTGTTTTAGTGAGAAGTGTCAAAAGCATCCCAAATACACAGTCTGCTCTAATCAGACAGCCGTAAATTTTTACATGCTACTCAAATTAGAGTATTGAAAATATTAATGGATAGAGCTTGAAAAAATGAAGATTTTGATATAAGTTTCGTAAAAAATAGAGAAGCGAGCACAAAGTTATGAGACTGTTTTAGTGAACAGTACCAAAACTATCTATACCCCCTACAACAACTGTGGGGAGAGGCAACGATTTCCCTCACTAAAGAAGTAACTTCCAAGATGCATGGTGGGTTGAGGTCACCCAAGGGAGTAGAGGATCCTCTTATTAGCAAACTACTCATGTGGACACACTATGCTTTGAAGCGAAGAGGGAAAAGATAGAGAAAGGAAGCAAAAGCTTGATTCATGAAGCAAAAGAGACTTCCAATTATAGAGGACTACAAGAGTAGGAGAGCCTAATGCGTAAGGGAGATGAAGAAGCATAGGAGGATCTGGATACAAGGCTATGTCATAGCTACAAGGAGAAAAAAAAATGAGGTGCTTGAGAGGGAGGAGAGAGGCCTCTTTTATAGATAAACTCTCATCCTGTTACATTTCCAGCCAGTAAATTCCTTCACCCCTGGTGAAATAAGAACATGGGTCACCATCAATTGTCCTTTTGGGCACATTTTGACAAGTTTCCCATCTAAATGTTCTCATGAATCTTTTAAAATTAAAAAAGTCAAGAGAGTTCTCTCGCATGGAGCCCATAGGGACCCTCTCTTTTAAATTAAAAAAGTCAAGAGAGTTCTCTCGCATGGAGCCCATAGGGACCCTCTCTTTTAAATTAAAAAAGTCAAGAGAGTTCTCTCGCATGGAGCCCATAGGGACCCTCTCTTTTCCACATGTCAACATGTCAACATGCTCCATATTCCACTTAGGATTTGAAGGATTCCTCTTTTCCACGTCAACATGTCAACATGCTCCATTTTGACAAGTTTCCCATCTAAATATTCTCATGAATCTTTTAAAATTAAAAAAGTCAAGAGAGTTCTCTCACATGGAGCCCATACGGACCCTCTCTTTTCCACATGTCAACATGCTCCATATTCCACTTAGGATTTCTAGAAGGATTCCTCTTGATCCCACACTTCTCCACACTCCTCCACATGCCCTTTATGTGCTTGGTTGGTGGTCTCCATATTATTTAAGTATCTTATTGAGTCCATGTAGACATTTGGCCCACCCTAAATACATGACTCATTTCTATCTTCCCAATACAATCCAATAATATTTCACTCTCAAACCACTATTCCCATACCAAGGTATTTATAATTCATACACATGGTATTTACAATGATTCACTCCACTCATAATGTCACGTAGGCTTAATGCCTATGACCGATGGTGGCAGACCGGATGGCCAAGGATGTGGCCATCTGGGGTTCAGTGGGAGAGGACGCCCATGTGGAGTCATGGGTGGCCAGGCTAGTGTGGACGGCAGGCCACACACTATATAGCCTGGGGGATGAGGGGCAATCCTCATTCTTCCTCTATGGGTAGGTGGTGAGCCAGAGGCCGTCCCCTCTCGTGGTAACGCCTGTAGTGGTGTTACGGGTATCTAACACTAGTATCAGAGCGTGAGTTTCGATTGGGTCAGGGTCCGTAAGTGACCGGGGGACCGGTCAATGGTTTTCAACCATTCAAAACACTTATCCTTATCCACACAATGGACTGTGTGGAGGGAGGCGACCATAATCGAAAGGAAGAATTCTCTCTCTCTCTCTCTCTCTCTCTCTCTCTCTCTCTCTCTCTCTCTCTCTCTCTCCATCGCACACACCAAATCGCTCCATTGCAGGTAAGCAATGTCGTTGTTTTTACTTTGGAGCTTGTATGCGAAAGACAAGCTTTTCGCCTAAATTAGAGGGTGTCGACTGCAAAGAGAGCAGTGTCGAAAGAAGAGAGCAGTGTCGATTGTGCCCCCACACACAGTCGACTGAAGCGGGCACCTTGTGCTGCTGGCGGCCTGCCCATGAAAGACAGAACGACTGGCTGTGAAGAAGCGGCTATCCATTGTGTGGGGGGGGGGCGAAGACCAGCCCCATGACCTCTTAACGGGGCAAACACAGGTGGCCAGCCAGCCACACGACCAGACGGCCAGCCACGAAAAGAAGAGCTGAATTGCTGTCTTTGATGTTTTTTGTGTGTGGGGGGTGTGAAGACCAGCCCCAGGACGTGTAAAGAGCTGATGTCCACTTGTGAAGGGGGCGAAGACCAGGCGGCCAGCCCTGACGGTCGCGGCCACCTCCACGACCGGCACAGTCGGCGGCCAGCCTTGACGAGCGACCAGCCTGGTCCAGTGGTGGGCGGCCTATCCAGCGACCGACCGACCTGGCCACAGCGGGCGGCCTGCCCAGCGAGCGGCCTGCCTGGCCCTTAGGCGGCGGCAGCCCATAGGCGGCGGCCAACACACAAGCGGCCACCAAAGACAGCAGCCGGCGGCGGCCAACCACAAGTGACCAGCCATTTTCTTATATTTTTCATTTTTAAATATATATTTTTTATTTTATTAAAAATAAAAATAAAAATCAAATGAACACCTTTCTCTCGGTAGTGGAGGGATAATCCCGGCGGGGTGACGAGGAATAATCCAGGGTGTTTCAGGCACAGCTTCCCGAGGAAATTAATTTTTGTTATGAGTTGCACGCACTTTTATCTCGGATCGGAGCATCCCGGAGTTGCGACGCTTGTAGAGGCTCGCAGCGCAACACAAATCGACAGTCAACGATAGTCGTCGTAGGCAACCGTAAGGGGGGTGACTATTCTCTCTCCACCACTGCTCATTTTATTAGCGTTTTTTTTTGTAATTTCTTAGTTCTCACATTTTTCTTTGTGCAAGAATTAAGGATGTCTGCTAGGCGTAGTGTGTCCCCACCGCCTTCTACTTCTCTAAGGTTTTCAGGCCTCTTGTCCTCTTGACCCCGACTGAATTGTCAGGCCGTATATGCCCGACCGTTGTCCGGTCCGGAGTAACGCGTGATCCGCCAGCGCCCTCCTCATCTGTTGACCCCGCCTTAGGACCCAGCAAGCCCACAGCGGCCGCAATAGCAGATGACCCCTTTTTTGCCGACGAGCCAGATGACATGAACACCGAAGTCGTCGAGGGGACCGAGGAGGACCTCTTGGAATATGAACGACGATTATGACCTATTGGACCCTGCCGATGTCCTGACAGAGACGGAGCTCTCTAGTGGACTTTTTAAATATCTTAATGCCAAACTAAACAACATGGGTAAAGTCCAGGCTGACTTAGTCCTCACGATGCTACGGAGCATCTCCACACGGTTAGATGCACTGATAGCCGCCTCGACTAGTACTCCAACTCCTCATGATAGACGAACTTCTATGGCACGGGTGAGCGTAGCCTCGCCAGTGGTTTTAGGAGTACAGGCCGATGCGCCTGCTGCGGGGCCGTCCATAGAGATAGCTTCGTCCTTATATTGAAAGACTTAAAGCCACCTAGTTTTGGTGACGAGGAGGAGAGAAACAAGGACTCGGTCAACATGTTTCTAGCAAAGTGGTCAGATTTGCATGCGCTGCGGCCTAGCCGGATATAGCCCGTAGAGGCTAGCCTCTCATTAACCAACAAAGCGTACAAGTGGTGGATGAGTTTGACAATTCTTCCTGCCACTTGGACGGAGTTTGAAACGATGTTTCGAAAAGAGTTTTTGTGTGTTTAATGAGGCGGAGAGAAGCCGGGAGTTATGGGACAAGTGCTCGATGGAGAACAAATCCCTGACTCAATACATCTCAGACTATAGGGAGATAGTACTCAAACTAAAGGGGATCGATGCATTCCAGACATTGCAAGGCTTTAAAAGAGGCCTCAAAGATGATTACCTTGAGTACGTAGAGCCCTTACAGCCTAAAGACTTAGCAGAGGCAATTAAGTATGCGTAGATATTCGATGACATCAAGCGCCGTAGTGCACATGGTGGTTCTAGCAGGGCCGAGGGTAGCGAAAAGAGGAGGTCAGGTCTTAAAAGAAAAGGGTTCCGCAATGATAAACAAGGGGATAGGATGGACCAGGAAGGACAGGGTGGTCATTGGTCTAAAAAATCGCAACCATCCAAGAAGAAAAGAGACATCGAAATCCAAAAGAAAGAGCAGTATATTAAAGCGCGAAAGGAAAATCGTTGCTTTAATTGCAATAATGTAGGGCACACGAAGGCTGAGTGTCCAAAGCCTAAAGCCAGCATGAGTGGCAACGAGCCCAAAAAGATGGTAAATCCTCTAGGCAGTTGCGTACAGTGCAGAGACTGCCTCTCAATTCTGTCGAGTTCAGAGAGGTGACAGTGTGTCATTGTGATGAGCATCACGCTTGTTCAGTGACACTAGCGATGTGGCAGCCTACTGTAGGTCCGCATGACATGGTGCGCATGTATGGCACCATAGGTGGCCATAGAGTCACAGTTTTTATCGATGATGGTGCTAGCCACAACTTCTTGAACTACTCGTTAGTCAAGAAGTTGGGGTTGACTGAGACCCAGAGCGATCATGAGTATACTGTTGGCCTAGCCAACGGATATGACAAAACGGTATGGAATACCGTAGTATTGGGGGTCCCATTATCTATGCAAGACTACGAGGCTCCGCTTGACTTTCAAGTCATGCACTTAGCTAGAGCAGACATATATCTAAGCAGGGAGTGGCTGTATGGCTTGGACCCTAGTCTAGCTCAAAATTACTTACATAATACACTATGTTTTGAGCATGGAGGTAGAGTCATTACCCTGTAGAACGACCGTACTGTCCCCACCACACCACTTATTTCCTCCATGGAGCTGTGCACAGCGGTCCGCAGAGACCAAATAGCAGAGGTATATGCTTGTTACCCTCTTTTAAATTCTGTTTCCGTAGATGAAGCTTTAAATGATGTTTGCGTAGACAAACAAGGAAAAAAAAATAGCCTTGGATGAGACCCACTGTTTGAAAACCCTGTTTGTTGGCATGCATGCGATTCAAACGAGAAAAAATCCAAGGTGAAAGAGACATTAAAGAAAAAGTACGTAGATACTTTAATGAATTTACTAGAGGAATTTCAGGATGTTTTTCCTGATGATTTGCGAGATGGTTTACCACCATCTAGAGAAGTAGACCATGGCATCGAAGTTATGCCAGGATCAAAACCTATAAGCAAACCTGCTTATAGATTAAGCCACTCCGAGGCATAGGAGGTGGAAAAACAATTGACGGAATATTTGAACAAAGGCTTCATTCGGCCTAGTTCAAGTCCGTGGGCATCGCCTATTCTTTTGGTAAAGAAGAAAGACGGATCTATGCGGATGTGCATAGACTATAGGACTCTTAATCAGATAACGATTAATCACATAATGATTAACAACAAGTATCCGATGCCACGCTTGGATGAGTTGTTTGATCAACTCTATGGATCGAGATACTTCACAAAAATAGACCTGAGATCAAGGTATCATCAGGTTAGAATTAAAGCAGAAGATGTTGCACCGTTTCAAGCATTTTGAGTTTTTGGTTATGCCATTTGGGCTAACCAATGCTCCAGTGACATTTATGACGCTGATGGACAGCATTTTACGTCCATATCTGGGAAAATTTTGTAGTAGTTTTCCTAGATGATATTCTTGTGTACAGTAAGACACGAAAAGAACACATAGAGCATTTGCGTCTAGTGTTCGAGTTGTTGCGAAAGCACAAACTATTTGCAAAGAAAAGCAAATGTGAATTTTTTGAAACAGAAATTCACTACCTTGGCCATATTATATCCGCCGATGGTACATGGATGGAGTCAAAAAAAGTAAAAACTATTCTTAAATGGCCAGCGCCAAAGAATCTCGAGGAACTGCAGATTTTTCTTAGCATGTTGGGGTTCTACCGACAGTATGTGAAGGACTACGCAAAGATCGCAGTCCCATTGACTGACCAATTACGGTCAAAAGCTTTGATAAGCTCAAGGTGACCATAGCAGCTGCACCTGTTTTGACTATTGTTGATCCAAATGAGCCGTTTGTTTTGGAAACAGACGCTAGTAATGAGGCCATTGGGGCCGTACTTATGCAAAGGGGAAGGGTGTATGCCCCCATTGAGGAGTGTTGTTACAAGTTTTCATGATGTGGTCTTATCTAGAATTTCATGGCACGAAGGGTGAAGATGTGTGTGACTTTTTGGAGCAAATGGAGTTGGCATGCATTAGCAATCATGTGACAAATGAAGAGCAAGTTTTGAAGCTGATAAAGATTTTTTTGAAGGGAGATGCTCAAAGCTGGCTTAAGGATTTTGAAGCACAGGATGCGGCAGGTGAGCTACATGGTGTTTTGACCTTAGACAGGTTGAAAGAAGGCCTTTTGGAGCGTTTTCAGCAAGCGGCGGATTCTAGTGTGCTTTGGCAGGAGTTGAGCATCTTGAAGCAGGTCCATGGGCAATCACTGGATGATTTTGTGCAGGTATTTACATGTTTATGGAGTAAGTGGTGTATGACATTGAAGCAGGAAGTTCCTCCTATGTTTTTGAAGAAGAGCTTGTTTATTGATGGTCTGTTATCCCATTTGAAGGTCAGGGTTGAATTGAAGAATCCCAAGTCATTTGATGATGCAGTTAGGGTTGCTAGGAAAAAGGAAGGAAAGATTTTGAAGCAGATGGAGATGGGTATTTATCCGTATGAAGGTGTTGTGTCTGTAAGGGATATGCATGTAAATTTGGTCAAGGTGGATAAGAGTTCTATGCAAAGTTTGATTAGACAGGAGCATGAAAGGCCTATACAGGTGCAAAGGGGGATGTTTTATGTGCCTTCTGATTTTTTTCCAAGTCTTTAAAACATGTGCAGGTGGATGAAAAGAAGGTGGATGAAAAGCAGGATGAGGAATCTAGGCCAAGGTTTGAGACTTTTGCAGATGAGGAGTTCCCAGTGGATTCTTCTTTGGATTTGGACATGGCTGTTCATGACAGTGATTTGGAATGTTCTATTGAAGATCATTTGCATTCGGATCTGGATGATATGCATGTACATGGAAGCAAAGAGGATGATTCCTTGGGATTGGCTGATGATAAGAAGGAAGAGGAGCTAGATACAGAATGTTTTGAGGATGATTCTTTGCCAGATTCTACAAGGGAGGAGGATGGGGTAGAGATTTGTGATGAAGTGAAGATGGTTTGTAGTGCAGATGTGGGGAGCATGGAGGAAGATCCTATTATTATGGATTTTCTTGGACAGCTTGATGGTGATATGGTACCTGCGACGATGAATGATGGGATGTTTTTCCATTTGATGCATTATGTGCTGGGGAGTATTTGGACGATGATACCAGAGGGGTTGGCAACACTCAAGAAGATATGCATGTAGATTTGGCTGATGAAGAGCGTTGTGAGGTGAGTATTGTGCTTGAGGATGATATGTGGAAAGTTGCTAGCCTTGATGAACAGGAGCCAGAGATGGACATGGATGCAAACATGGTTGAGAGTGTAATAAAGGCTTCTTTACGTGTTGCTGAAATGCTAAAGGCAAAGTGCATGGATGACAAGGGTTCTAAACCAGTTGAGCTGTATGGTTGTGAAGAGATGCCTAAATTACAAGAGCTGGAAGTGCTTGTGGACACTGCTGTTGGAAAGGATCTGGATTTTTGTGTGCAGAAAAGTCAAAATGTTGGAACCTGGCCTTCACTGGTGTTGATGAATTGGATGCTAAAGTTTGCAATGCCACAGGTTTTGAAGACGAGGAGGTTTGTTGTGGGTGAAGTGTTCTCTTATGGTTTATTTGAAGAGCAAAGGCTTGAGGGTGATGCTGTGTGGTCAGAGTCTGTGAATGCTTATCAGATGGTGGATGTTTGGTATTATGTAGTGATACAGCCATTGTGTTTCATGGATGCTGGGAAATGGGATGGTGAGTTACAGATGTTTCCTTTTGATCCTGGTGGATAGCTATTGGACTTTATCTTTTTGCTGCTGAGCATGAATGCTCTAGTAGATGGGGGGGTTGGCAAAGTATGTCAGGCATTTTTCTGAAAGGTGTTTTGGGCTTGTGTATATATGGAATGCATGGTGTGTGAAGAGTTTTGCCCTGGAATGCCTTGGCGGCAGATGTACAGGGTGGATGGTTTTGCTGTAGGCTTGTACAGGTTTTGTCCAGAGTGTGATCCGCTAGAGGTGGTATCAGCTATTCGGCCGCTTTGTTTGTGTGTGCGTCCCAAAGAAAGTGGACACTCGTGGGTTTTGTGCGTCCCAAAGAAAGTGGGCACTCGTGGGTTGTGTTTAAGAGTGTGCGGAAGCACGAGTTTTGCCCTGGAAAACCTTGGCGGCAGATGTACAGGGTGGATGGTTTTGCTGTAGGCTTGTACAGGTTTTCCTGAGGTGGTGTGGCCATGATGGAATTCCCTTGGCAGTAAATCCAGGTCTGAGTGAGTGTTTGTATGGTTGTGTGAATGAGGCTTCTGTGTCGGGAGAAGCTTGTATACAATGTTGATTGGGAATATATTACTGGGTGTTTGCTTTGTCTGTGTGGTACCCCCGTTCGTGGTGTTTGTTTCCAAGGCTGTTGGAGTGGACAGCTATAGAGGCAAGTGATTCCGTGTCTGGAATCTCCGATAGCTTTCTGGTGCCCCCACTGAGGAGAGCTCTGGTGTTGTTCTTTGCCTAGAAGGGTGTATGCCCCCACTGAGGAGTGCTCTAGTGTTGTTATAGGTTTTCATGATGTGGTCTTATCCAGAATTTCATGGCAAGAAGGGTGAAGATGTATGTGACTTTTTGGAGCAAATGGAGTTGGCATGCATTAGCAATCATGTGACAAATAAAGAGCAAGTTTTGAAGCTGATAAAGATTTTTTTGAAAGGAGATGTTCGAAGCTGGCTTAAGGATTTTAAAGCACAAAATGCAGCAGATGAGCTACATGGTGTTTTGACCTTAGACAGGTTGAAAGAAGGCCTTTTGGATCTAGTGTGCTTTGGCAGGAGTTGAGCATCTTGAAGCAGGTCCATGGGTAATCACTAGATGATTTTGTGCAGGTATTTACATGTTTATGGAGTAAGTGGTGTATGACATTGAACCAAGAAGTTCCTCCTATGTTTTTGAAGAAGAGCTTGTTTATTGATGGTCTATTACCCCATTTGAAGGTCAGGGTTGAATTGAAGAATCTCGTCATTTGATGATGCAGTTAGGGTTGCTAGGGAAAAGAAAGGCAAGATTTTGAACTAGATGGAGATGGGTATTTATTCGTATGAAGGTGTTGTGTCTGCAAACAAGGGATATGCATGTAAATTTGGTTGAGGTGGATAAGAGTTCTATGCAAAGTTTGATTAGACAGGAGCCTCAAAGGCCTATACAGGTGCAAAGGGGGATGTTTTATGTGCCTTCTGATTTTTTTCCAAAGTCTATAAAACATGTGCAGGTGGATGAAAAGCAGGATGAGGAATCTGGGGCAAGGTTTGAGACTTTTGCAAATGAGGAGTTCCCACTGGCTTCTTCTTTGGATTTGGACATGGCTGTTCATGACAGTGATTTGGAATGAAGATCATTTGCATTCGGATCTAGATGATATGCATGTACATGGAAGCAAAGAGGATGATGCCTTGGGATTGGCTGATGATAAGAAGGAAGAGGAGCTGGATACAGAATGTTTTGAGGATGATTCTTTGCCAGATTCTATAAGGGAGAGGATGGGGTAGAGATTTGTGATGAAGTGAAGATGGTTTGTAATGCGGATGTGGAGAGCATGGAGGAAGATCCTATTATTATGGATTTTCTTGGACAGCTTGATGGTGATATGGTACCTACGATAAATGATGTGGATGTTTTTCCATTTGATGCATTATGTGCTGGGGAGTCGTTGAACGATGATACCAGAGGGGTTGGAAACACTCAAGAAGATATTCATGTAGATTTGGCTAATGAAGAGCGTTGTGAGGTGAGTATTGTGCTTGAGGATGATATGTGGGAAGTTGCTAGCCTTGATGAATAGGAGCCAGAGATGGAAATGGATGCAAACATGGTTGAGAGTGTAATAAAGGCTTCTTTACGTGTTGCTGAAATGCTAAAGGCAAAGTGCATGGATGACAAGGGTTCTGAACCAGTTGAGCTGTATGGTTGTGAAGAGATGCCTGAATTACAAGAGCTGGAAGTGCTTGTGGACACTGCTGTTAAAAAGGATCTGGATTTTTGTGTGCAAAAAGGTCAAAATGTTGGAACCTGGCCTTCACTGGTGTTGATAAATTGGATGCTAAAGGTTGCAATGCCACAGGTTTTGAAGACGAGGAGGTTTGTTGTGGGTGAAGTGTTCTCTTATGGTTTATTTGATAAGCAAAGGCTTGAGGGTGATGCTGTGTGGTCAGAGTCTGTGAATGCTTATCAGATGGTGGATGTTTGGTATGTAGTGATACAGCCATTGTGTTTCATGGATGCTGGGAAATGGGATGGAGAGTTACAGATGTTTCCTTTTGATCCTGGTGGATAGCTATTGGACTTTATCTTTTTGCTGCTGAGCATGAATGCTCTAGCAGATGGGGGTTGGCAAAGTATGTCAGGCGTTTTTCTCAGAGGTGTTTTGGGTTTGTGTACATATATGGATGCATGGCGTGTGAAGAGCTTGGCCTTGGAATGCATTGGCAGATGTATAGGGTGGACGGTTTGGCTGTGGGCTTGTATAGGTTTTTCTGAAACGTGGTTTGCTGGAGATGGTTTCAGTCGTTGGGCCGCTTGAAATGTGTGCATGTCCCAAGTACAAATGGGCACTCGGAAGATCGTATTCGAAGGTGTGTGAAAGGAGTTGGGCAATTAATGGTTGGATAGCCAATTTAAAGAGTGCATGAGTTAGATGAACATGGTGTGAAAAGCATTGGGATGGCCATCTTCTAGGCCTTACAAAAAATAAAAATGATAACGTGGCTAATTTATTGAAAAGCCACTTGCCCGCTTGCTCAATGGCGAGCGCTGCTGCCAGCACGATGCTCTGGAAAGTTGGCGAAGGGCGAGCCGGGTACAAGAAGAGAGATACGCAGGTGAGAGGCGCCGCTCTGGCGTTGAGCAGCCGGAGGTGCTCTTGTGAGCGGACAGAGCCAACGCAGTGGGTTTTCGAAGGGGAGCGGCCAGAGAGCAGAGGCGTGGTGAGAGACCAGAGGGAGGCTGCCTTTTGAAATGGTAGCGTGGCTGACAGCGCAAGGAGAGAAGGATGTGGAAGCTGGTAGCAAAGCTGCTGCAGTTGCTGGCGGCTTAAACAGAGGTGAGGCCAAAGGTGGTCGGGTTGGCGGGCACTGGTGGTCGTGTGGCTGGTGCAAAGAGAGAGAGAAAGAGCTACCTTGATGCCAACGTGTGGAGGCCGCCACTTAAGTGAAGAGCCTTGGTGTTGGAGGGCCGACGTGTGAGCTGGAGAAGAGGAGCCGGAGGGCTGCGAGACCAGAAGTGATCGTGGTTGGCACGTGAGCGTGCGGGGTTGATGAGCAGAGAAGTTGTGGGGCGGCTGCACAGGAGGTCGCCTAGGAGACAAAGGTGTGGACAAGCGAAGAGCAGGGGCTGGTATGTGAGACAAGCTTGACTTGGAGGGCTGTGAACGAAGGCTGGCGAGGGACTGCAACGAGGGAGCCGCCTCAAAGGTGATGCTGCCAGAGTAGTGGTCGTGGTGCTGATTGGCACAAGCGAAGGCAAAGGAGGTGTTCCAAGGGGTCGCCGGTGGTTAGCGATGATCAAACAAGTGGAGGCCGCCTTTGGTGGGTGAAGAAGAAGGTGCTGTGAACTTGTGGCTGCGATGGCAGGTGGTGCCAACGTGTGAGGGGAAACCGTGACTGAATAGAGAAGGACAGAGTGATCGTGCAGAGGCTGGTGGGGCTGATAGCACGCCAAAGAGAAAGAGTTCAAGGGCTAGGTGGTGCTTGGGTTCATTGTGAGGCTGGTAGAGGGTCAGCACACAGAGAGAGAGAGAGAGGTGTTGGAGTAGCTAGCTGCTGGCGACACATACAGAAGTGATGGGTTGCAGAGAGAGTTGAGGGTTGCTGGTGGGGCGCCCTCTGAAGAGAGAGTGGCCGGGTTCTTTCTGGTGTGGTTGGCACAGCACGCAGGCTCTCAGGTTTGCGGCGATTGGAAAAGACGGCTGTGGAGTGAGTGCAGTGCAGAGACTGAAGGGTCAAAGTGTTAATGTGTTTGTGGTTGAAGAGGCTTGGTCGTCAGACGCAAGGTTGTAATTCCTGAGGTGGTGTGGCCGTGGTGGAATTCCCTTGGTAGTAAATCCAGGTTTGAGTGTGTGAGATGGTTGGTGAGTAAGGCTTCTATGTCGGGAGAAGCTTGTATGATGTGTTTACTGGGAATATAATTGCTGGGTGTTTACTTTGGTTGTTGGTGCCCCTGTTTTGTGCTATCTTTCTGGTGTGGGTGGTGTGGTGAACAGTGAGAAGTGTTCCAGCCAGTGTGGCTGGTGGTGCCCCCATTCGTGGTTTGTGTTTCAAAGGTTGTTGGAGTGGACAGCTATAGAGGCATGTAATTCCATGTCCGAAATTTACGACACCGTGTCTTTCGGGTATAGTTGGGAGCCGAGAGTTAGTCCGGAGAGACTAGCCGTATCTTCTAGGTATAGTTTGGAGCCGGAGAGCTTTGAAGTAGGCCCTTCATCACCTTTGACTGCCCCACGGCTTCAAAGGGGAGTGATAAACTTCGTCGGGAGGAGAAATATGCTAATTAATCCATTGACGACGGGTATTTACTCTACAAGGGTAGAGTATGTGTACCAACTATTGGTGACTTTCGGGCCCAAATTCTTAAAGAAAGTCATGATAGTCCAAGTGCGGGTCATGATAGTCCAAGTGCGGGTCACCCCGGGATTTAGAAGACCTATGCACTAGTAAAAAGACATTTTTATTGGCCTAGTTTGTTTAAGGACGTCCAGAATTATGTGCTTAAATGCAATAAGTGCCAGGTCAATAAACATGAACGTCTTAAGGTTGGAGGACTACTCCATCCTCTAGAGATTCCTCAAGGGAAATGGGAAAGCATTTCCATGGATTTCATTACCGGTTTACCCAAGACGAGTCGAGGGAATGACTCGGTGTGGGTGGTAGTGGACAGGTTAACTAAAATGGCAAAGTTTATCGCCACAAAGAAAACTGTTAAAATGCCAGAGTTGGCAAAACTGAACATCTCTACAAGCTATATGGCCTACCCCTACAGATATAGTGTCGGATAGAGATAGAAAGTTCAACAATCATTTTTGGAGGGAAGTCTTCAAAAAGTTGGATACTACTCTGAGTATGAGTATGGCAGATCATCCGGAGTTTGATGGTCAAACTGAAAGAGTTAACCAAAACCAGGACAAAGGAAGAAGTATATGATGATTTGGAGACTCCACCAACCACTTTCACTTTGCATTTTGGTGGAGCCTCTAGCCCTTCCAAGCAATGTGGGGCTGGGAGGATAGTCTTATTTGATCTAGAAGGAAAAGAGGTATGGACCAAGGGTAGGGAATTTCCAAAAGCTATATCAAATAATGTAGCTGAGTACAATGCCTTGATTTTTGGATTAGAAGATTGCCTAAAGGAGCGGGTGAAAGAGGTAGAGGTTAAAGGGGATTCTTAAATAGTCATTAGGCAAATGAAAGGAAAATACAAAGCAAGGAGTTTGAATCTGTAAGATTTATATAAAAGAGCAATGGAGTTAAAAGAATTTTTTGATTTTTGCAAATTTGTGCATATTCAAAGAAAGGATAATCAAAAGGCAGATAAATTGGCTACTAAAGCTTTCGCTTCTTTCAAAGAAGCTACTCTTGCATTGATGAATACAGGTTGGCCATAGCTCCAAGATGTTCAACAATACTTGGATAAAGTATACTTCCCTTATGGATTGACCCCTCAACAGAAGTAAATACTTACAAGGAAAGCTCGTCCTTACACAATCCTTGGTAACGTTCTATACAAGCAAGGTAAGGATAAGGTCCTTAGGAGGGTGGTGAGCTTGGAAGAATCTAAAAGGATTATGGAATTATGTCATGAATGTTCAGGTCACTTTGCTGTAGCTAGCACTAATCAAAAGATCCTTAGCACAGGTTATTATTGGTCTCGACTCAACAAAGATGTCCATGAATGGTGTTGAAGTTGTGAGGTGTGTCAGGCATATGGGTGCAAGCGATTGGTTTGTGGACCTTTAAATCCCATTCCAACATATGGTCCATTTGAAAGATGGGGATTGGATTTTGTAGGCCCACTTCCTCGCTCCTCACATGGGAAGTATTATATATTGGTTGCCACCGATTATGCAACTAGATGGGCAGAAGCAAAGGCCATGGTCAATAATAAGGCAACAACTGTGGTATCATTTCTCAAGGAGTATATATGTGCCTGGTTTGGGTGCCCATTGGAAATCCTTACAAATGGAGGGAGATCTCTTAGGAATGACTTGATTGAATCTTTGGTGCACAAATTAAAAATAAATGATGTCATGTCAACCCCCTATTATCTTCAATGCAATGGTTTAGTGGAAAAGACTAATGGTTTTCTTTGTGGATCCTTGTCTAAGCTAGTGGATGCCATGAAAAGAAAGTGGTATGTGCATGTATAAGAGGTCCTATGGGCTTACAGAAACACTCATAAGCTCTCTCTTGGTTTCACACCTTCTCAGCTAGTATATGGAGTGGAGGCCATTTTGCCAATAGAATTGGAAATCACAAGCCTTCGCAAATCTTTTGCAGCACATCTTTTGCATGATCAAGCAATGAAGAAGAAACTCATGCCCAACACGTGGTACAACTGGAGACCTTGGATAAGAAGTAGATTCAAGCACTTCAACATTTGGAGACAGCACAACAATGGTGCAAGGCAAGGCATGACGCTCTTACAAAAATGAAGAAGAAGCCAGAACTCAAGGAAGGAAGCTTGGTCCATGAGATTTGATGGTCGTGTAGAGAAGCAGCGAGATAAGAAGCTTCTTGGATGCTGGGAGGGCCTCTTTACGATAAAGAAAAAATTCAAAAACAACACCTATATTTTGGAAGATGCAAATGGTCAACAGGTTCCTGGACGTGCCAATGAATACCGGTTAAAGATATTTTATCCTCAGATATTACCATGGCCAACAGACAGGCTTGGGGATCTTCTTTTGGGGGGGGGAGAAAGATGTGACAACAAAAATTGATTTTTTTTTCATAATAACAATAAGGTGGAAACTTGTGGGAGAATCTTGTAGGGCCCACAATCTGATGGAGAAGCTAGCCATGGAGACATGCAAACTGAGAAGCGTGATGGGAGAAGTTGGCGGCGGTGAGAGATGGCTTTTGTTGTGGCTAATCTCGTCGGCTTGTTAATCATTTAATGATGCCTACTTTATCTAATGTAATGACAAATATGGACTTGATACTAATTAGAATAACTAGTAGAACGATTGTGGATGTGATTATGTGTTAGATACCCATAACACCACTACACGCGTTACCATGAGAGGGGACGGCCTCTGGCTCACCACCCAGCCGTAGAGGAAGTATGAGGATTGCCCCTCATCCCCCAGGCTATATAGTGTGTGGCCTGCCATCCACACTAGCCTAGCCGCCCATGACTCTACATGGGCATCCTCTCCCACTAAAGATGGCCACGTCCTTGGCCATCTAGTTTGCCGGCATTACAGCCTACGTGACATTACCTCCCCTTAAGAAGAGTTTTTGTCCTCGAAAACAAACTGGGGAAACCTCTTGGAAATTGCACTACGACGTTTCCAGGTAGCTACCTCCTCATCCCTGTCTGTCCATTTAATAAGTACCTCTTGGTACACTTTATGTCGGGTTTGTCTATCACGATACTCTAGAATCTTTTCAGGTTCATGTGGTATCTTCGGTGGCTCTATCAAGTCCACCAAAATCTCTGGAGAAACTGCGTTCTCTAACCCGTGAACTGATTTCTTCAGTTTACTAACATGGAAGATAGGATGGACTTGAGAACTCTCCGGTAACTCAAGTTTATATGCTACGTCCCCAATCTTCTTAAGGATTTTAAAAGGACCACAATATCTTGGAGAAAGTTTATCACACTTTCTCATTTTCATGGTTTCTGACTGCGCAAGAACCTTGAGGAATACAAAGTCACCTTCTGCAAAGGTCACCTTTCTACGTCCTTTATCCGCATAAGTTTTAGCGCGATCCTGAGCGCTACGAATGCTCTCACATGTGGCTCTAAGCATATCATTCATATCTTCAAGTAAATCCTTGACAGATTGAATCTTCTCCTTTTCTAGGTCTACAGCCATTGGAGGTCTCGGCGATAGGGAGAGTTAATAAAAGACAACTTCAAATCAGCACCTTTCATTGATTTTTCACTCATGACATTTATTGATGAACCTCCATCAATGAGATGACATCAATCACACGAAAATAATCCCCCATGTCTATGTCTACCTTTTGAGCCATACGGGTCCCATTATCCTTCTTCTTCTTTTTCTTGGACACTCTTGTTTTGGAGAGTTCCAATATTTTCCCAAATGTGATTTGTACAGTGTTCTACTCCCTAAGGTCTCTTAAAAGATCATAACTAAGAGATCCTTGTCTAAGAGGAAAATCCGATTGTCCAATTTTCCTTCTAGATGACTTTTTCTTCTTCTTTTGTTTCTCCCCTTTCTCTTGTTCTTCTTTTTCTTCATCACTCCTAGTTCTACAATCGCTTCTTGCCATCAATGGCATCAAGGTTTCTTCTTCTTCTTATTCTTTTGAACATATTTCTTCTAGAAGTGCTACACTTTTATCCTCTCTTTTCCTCAATTTTGGACATTCAGGATGATAGTGTCCCTTTTCTTGACATTCATAGCACGTAACATTGCTTTCATCCCTAGGCTTATCCTCAATACGTGGAGCCTTAGGCGGCCTTGCATTGACTAAGTGTGCAACTTCAAATTAGCAAATTCTGCCATAAGTTATGCAATATTGTGATCTAGTGATGGAGCTCGTAGATGAGATGTTGAGGGTACCTCTACTACTCGAGGTGGTGAAGTTGGCACACTTGTGAAGGTTGGAACACAGCTTCAATTTGAAGGACAGCCTCCTTTTTCAATGCAATAAGAAGCGCCTCTTTGAAATTGCTAAGAACTTTTCCACGCAAGCCAGGATCCAAAGCCATGACCAACTTGCTCATCTTAAGGTGCTCCATTGCCAAAGAACTTTTAGAGTCCCCTATAGAAGATGATGAAGAAGAAGAAACAAAATGTAAAGAATCATGTTGATACTTAATGAACAAGGCCTCATACCTCACTGAGAAGGTAGAAATTGACTTTCCTTCCTTTTGGAGAAACTGATCCAGCTACAATAGTAAAGCATTTGGCGACTCCACTGTCCCAAATCTCTCCTTCATTGCCCCAATCAAGTTGTCCCAATCACTCTTGGTATCTTTTGGAAAAGCCTCATGCCAAGTTAAGGCGAGGCCCTCCACAAGAAGTCTAGAAGAATTTCAACCCGCTCCTTCTCATAGCCCAACCCGTTAAGCAGCATGCTCATTTGAACTCTCGGAGATAACTCCCTGAGTCTTCTCCTTCCAATCCATGGAACACTAAAATGTTGAACATCTTGCACCAAAAGATGAGTAAAAGCCAAAAAAAAAAATCTCCTTCCAATCCATGGAACACTGAAATGTTGAACATCTTGCACCAAAAGATGAGTAAAAGCCAAAAAAAATTTCTTTCTCAAAGATGATCTTCCCTTCTTTCAATCAAGTAGGATCGTGAGGTTATGATCGAATGATTTTAAGCAAAACCTGCCCGCCGTGATGTGAATTGAAGTGAAAGGGGTATATTTATATGGCTCATTTGGACGGATCATTTGGATGGATTGGATGGTTGGTGGGCCACATCATTTTCCAAAAAAGAAAGAAACCAATAAAACTTCCCAAAGTGAATAATCTACTGATCAAATAGCTATAACTTTTTCTACGCTAGTCAAAACAAATTATCAAAAACATCAATGGATAGATATTGAAAAAAACAAAGATTTTGATATAAGTTTCATAAAAATCGAAGAAGCGAGAACAAAGTTAGGACTGTTTTAGTGAGAAGTGTCAAAATTGTCATCATCAAAAACAGAGAAGCGAGCACAAAGTTATGACTGTTTTAGTGAACAGTACCAAAACTATCTATACCTGCCTGCAGTTGTGGGAAGAGGCAACGATTTTCCTCACTAGAGAAGTAACTTCCAAGATGCATGGTGGGTTGAGGTCACCCAAGGGAGTGGAGAATTCTCTTATAACAGATCTATAAGCAAACTACTCATGTGGACACGCTAAGCTCTAAAAGCAAAGAGGGAAAAGATAGAGAAAGGAAGCAAAAGCTTGATTCATGAAGCAAAAGAGACTTCCAATTGGAGAGGTCTACAAGAGTAGGAGAGCCTAATTCTCAAGGGATATTAAGAAGCATAGGAGGATATGGATACAAGGCTATGGAATAGCTACAAGGAGAAAAAAATGAGGTGCTTGAGAGGGAGGAAAGTGGCCTCTTTTATAGAGAAACTCTCACCCTGTTACATTTCTAGCCAGTAAATTCCTTCACCCCTAGTGACATAAGGACATGGGTCTCTATCAGTTTTCCTTTTGGGAACATTTTGACAAGTGTCCCATCTAAATATGCTCATGAATCTTTTAAAATTGAAAAATTCAAGAGTCCTCTCACATGGAGCCCATAGGGACCCTCTCTTTTCCACATGTCAACATCCTCCATATTCTACTTAGGATTTCTAGAAGGGTTCCTCTTGATCCCACACTTCTCCACACTCCTCCACATGCCCTTCATGTTCTTGGCACGTGGTCTCCATATTATTTAAGTATCTTATTGATTCCATGTAGACATTTGGCCCACCCTAAATGTATGACTCATTTCTATCTTCCCAATACAATCCAATAATATTTCACTCTCAAACCACTCTATTCCCATACCAAGGTATTTATAATTCCTACACATGGTATTTACAATGATTCACTCCACTCATACTACTCACATCCATAATCATTCTACTAATTTTTCTAATAAATATCAAGTCCATATTTGTTATTACATGAGATAAAGTAGTCATCATTAAATGATTAAACAAGCCGCAACGAGATTAGCCGCGCCACCAAAAGCCATCTCCCGCCGCTAGCTTCTCCGTGATGCTTCTCGGTTCCCATGTCTCCATGGCTAGCTTCTCCCATCACATTGTGGGCCCTGCAAGATTCTCCCACAATTTTTCACCTTATTGTTATTCTGAAAAAAAGATATCAATTTTTGTTATCATAGTACAATTAATCTCTTTGGAGACATCTCGTTGGAGAAGACAAGAGAATATAGAAAGAAAGGAGACCTTCATCCAAGGAACATGCAATTCTTATAAAACACATTTAATAAAGTTCTCTCTCTCTCTCTCTCACTCATGAAATAACTAAACCATACTAGAAAAACAATAAAAGAAACTGATACTCTCTATAGACATCTTCATGTCTTTTAATTTGAGTAAAGATAATTATAACAATAATCAACCTTAAATTATTCAAACTATCATTTTGGGCACACGTATCTATTGACACCCAAAGTTGAGTTTCAAAAAATATGTTATTGACCACCACCAACTCGCTTCCATTATCACATCCATTGATCTACACTTACATCAACTATGCGAGTCAATTGATATATTAATTAACAAGCCCTTTAGATATGCATAGATCCCTTGAGATCTCAATGCATAGATCCCTTTAGATATGCATAGATCCCTTTAGATATGCATAGATCCCTTGAGATCTCAATGTATAGGAGATCTATTCATGAATTGATCTTATGTATAGAGATCTTGATAGCTCAATGCATATAACTCTCAATTCATAAAGCTCTTCAGATCTCAATGAATATGATCTCAATGCACATGAGCTCTTAAGAGATCTTAACATATGATCTCAATGCACATAAGCTCTTGAGATCTCAATGTATAGGCACTCTATTTGTGAATTGAGCTTACGCATATAGATCTTGATAGCTCAATGCATACATCTCTCAATGCATATAGCTCTTTAGAGCTCAATGAATATGATCTCAATGCACATAAGCTCTGAAGAGATCTTAACATATGATCTCAATGCACATAAGCTCTTGATATCTCTCATGCACAAAGAATACTCTTTTGCATAGAGATCACACATTCATAAGATCTCCCATGCATTGATCACTCTTGCATAGAGATCACACATTCATAAGATCTCAATGCATATGAGCTCTTGAGAGATCAATGCATAGAGCCATGCATAAGAGCTCTCATTCATAAAATCTCAATTCATAAAGATCTTGAGAGCTCTCATTCATAAAATCTCAATTCATAAAGATCTTGAGAGCTCTTATTCATAAAAGATCAATTCATAAACATCTTGAGAGCTTAATGCACAGGATCTTGAGAGGTTAATGTAGAGGAGCTCTCACATCCATAAAAGCTTAGATATTTGTGCATAAACCGCTATTTTTGCTATGATGATCAAGAGGGTGTGTCAAAGATGAGGGAGGAGAATCAAAATGAGGATACATATTTTACCTCACGAGCCCACTAATTCTTTCTTTGGGGGCCCGGGGGGCATGTTTTTGCTTGACAATATTGGCTCACATTTTTTTGTATGCCAATATTGGATCCTATTTGGATCCATTGATACACTACCAATTCTATTTTGTCACCTTTTTTGTAAGCCATTGGATTTGATAAGAAATCCTTTTGTAATTGTAATATGCATTGTTAATATAAAAATAATACTTGAATCATCGATCCATGTCTTCTCTATTGTTTTTTATTCAACGTGTTCTTGCATTAAGTACCTTTGAGTACTACTGTAAGAGTATCGAACATTATCGAAATACCTCTAAAGGTACTATGGAAAGGATGGGACACATTAGGGCTTCTAGCCCCAATCTAACCCATTCTACCCAAAAAATATATATAGAGTCCATAAAAGAATAAGTATCATTTTTACATAGAGTCCATATAGTTATCGATAATAGCAGACGACTATAGGAATTCTTGTGGGTGGCATCGATATGAGCATGGGTATACACCGACATTTAAACTAATAGATACACTAATCTTTTTATAGTAACGATGAGTATATCTAGTTTGATACTAATAATGGGACTAAATTAGATCAAAAAAATTAAATAGAGGTTTAGATTTTCTAACCTAAGTCAAGTATATGCCATTGTTCTTTACAAGCAGTATAATAAGAACTTTCCTTAGATATTAGATCCTTAGTTTATAAAAGTTTAGAATACTAGCTTATTTCTCTTCCAAGGCTCTAAGATTTGATCCCTTTTGTGAAGCCCTTCACTTCCCCACTTCTCTAATAACACCTTACATACCACTACTAAACGTAGCACAAGCATAATGACCATACATATTAGTAAACTATAAGAATAGCTATATAAATTTGGGCTTAAACAAATCATCCTTATGCAGATTATTATTAACAATTTTAGGAAAATGTCTAGTGTTATACCATCTTTGATGGAGCTCATGTGAAATAAGATCCTTAAGAAAAGTACCTTCACTTATGGAGTGACGAGGATTAAAATTTTACAATGTGAGGTGGGTCCCTTTGTAATAAGAAAGGAAACATGACAAAGTTATACCATAGGAAATTAATCACCCTCTCCTAATCAACTGGCAATAAAATGTGTTCTAAATATAGATGAAACCAAGATTTATTGCATGACATTTATTTTGAAGTGAAGTTTGAATGTGGCAAAGGGGGTCAAAAGGAGATAGTTAAAGTTCAAAAATAAAATCCCCACGTCCTTGAAGTTATGCTTATTATCACGGTGGGAGTTGTACTTAGTTTACAATACTATCCAACTCACGTATGCTATTGAGTATTACACTATCCTTAGTACATTATTTCTTGTACTTATTTAATTTAATATATTTTATTGGTGTTCCATAATTTCACATTATTTCTTGTACTTATTTAATTTAAGATATTTTATTGGTGTTCCACAATTTCACATTATTCACCATTGCACAACACAAAAAGTAGTTAGTGTTCCATACTTTCATATGGCTCACCACCACTACACAATAAAAAACGTAGTTAGTGAGCTCCAAAAAGTTTTTAAAATTCATGAAATAACTTTTTAATCTTTTTGTGTGAGGAAGACAAATTGAAAGAAGGGAAAACATTGCAAAGGATCCAAATGGAATAGATGACACGTGATGTTATAAATTTAATTGAAGCATTAAAATTTAAATTCCATTTCTAGCATCACAATTTGTAATGTTAAACAAATCCTATTTTAATTTAGATAGCATAAGTTCTTCTCCCATTTAGTAACACTTTGGATGTGTAGCCTAACCCATACTTTTCTTGTAGCACTACTAAAGAGGCTACTAAAGGGGCTTTCCACGTGAACTTTCTATTTAGATAGATGACAACAACACCGAGGTGAGAGATGTCCTAGAAAATGTATTGAAAACTTTCAAACTTCTAATCAAAAAATTCTAATTACACTAGATTGGTGAATGTGGACAAACTTTATGTGTCTCCATGATGATACGCGTACTCAAAGATAATTATATTTTGATCCAAGGAAATGAAATGATTTAATGCTATTCTTCCTGAATTTAAGCTTCCATGAGGCGAAAAAAGGTTGATTATCACAAGCTCATTTCGGTCACCACCTTGCACTTAGATCCACCTCTTTGGTGTTAGCGTGGATTGCTTAACCTTGCTCCTAGAGGATTACTTATCCTTGTCATGAGATTTAGGAATCTTTCAACAACTAACCCTGTTCCATGCTTTCTTCCAGGCTTTCTCTTTGTCTCACAAATTGTTTGAGGTTTTCATGAACCTTGCACAAGAAACAATATCCACCATGAACTATGGATAACACCACAAACAACAGCTTCATGCACCAAGTGCACCATAACATGCACCGGATGCACCACAACATGCAATTGACTTATTAGTATAGATAAAGGTTAGCTTTTCTTAGTTATACACACTACCTCTATTACATTAAGATGAGCCATCTCAATAGATGTTGGATCTATTAAGATGAGCCTTCTCTATAGATGGAGGATTTATCTCCTTAGAATATTGTCAGGCGTTTTTCTGAGACGTCTTTTTGGCTCGTGTACATACGAATGCATGGTGTGAATAAAAACTTGGCCGTGGAATGCGTGTGCAGATGTTCAGGGTGGATGCTTTTGGTTTTAGGCTGGTTGCAGGCCTGTCCGGAGTGAAGTCAGATGCAGGTAGTTTCAACTGCTCGATGGCCTTGAAGTGTGTATGCGTCCCCGAGTATGAGTGGTCACCTGGTTGTGTTTGAAGGTGTGATAGCATCGGGGCAATTAAAGATGGCATTTGAAGAGGTGCATGGGCAAATAAATATGAAGGGGCCATGTGCCATGGACATAGTGTGAAAGGTTGGAGTGGCCATTTTAGGTAAAATAAATATATTTAATATTATATGGCCAGCTGGCAAGCAGCGTGGAGCTAGTGGTGGCCGCTAGCGCACATGTTTGGAAGCCTTGAGAAGCTGGCGAGTCGGCGTGTGCTGCAGAAAAGCGAAAGGCCATGTTGTTTTTCAATGGGGGGCCTCTGGGTGCGCAAGCAAGAGGCTGGCTGCAGGCGTGGGCACTGAAGGTGTTGTGTGGCTGGCTGGCGAGGAAGTCTGGAGGGAGCGCAGCAAAGAAGCAGAGGAGACAGTGGGCCTCCCGTGAGAAGTGGCAGCTGCTGCAGGTACGTAGCAAGGGTTCGTAAGGTGGCTGTAGAGGAGGGGCCCTCCCGTGTGAAGAATGGGCTGGTGATTGGCGCTTGCAGAGAGCAAGAGGAGCGCAGTGTAGATAAGCTGCAGGTATACGGAGTGGAGACCCTCCCGTGTGAAAAGGTGAGATGCAGAGTGTGCAGCCGGACAGGTGAAAAAGCCGACGTGAGCTGGCGTGTACAGGAAGTCGTGGGCTTTGGAGCGCAGCTGGTCAAGCATGGCGAGTGGCTGGCGTTGAAGGACAAATGGTGAACCGCATAGTAGAAGTGTGGGCTGGTGACTGATGGCGCAGCTGCAGTTGGCAGCATGAGTAAGAAGGAGACCACCGTGTAGGTGATCTAGGCACAGGCGACACAGAAGCCGCCTTGGTGAAGGTGCAGAGGATGTGTGAGAGGACGGGCTGGTGAGCCTATGGGCAAGGTGGGCGACTGGAAACTGTAGAGATGGCCGCCCTGGGATACGAGAACTGGTGAGTGTGGAGGACACACACAGAGAGACAGGTGGGCAGTGACTTTGAAGGCAGAGGGAGCCTGTGAAGTGAGGAGCAGATAAGCTGCTGAGTGACAGGCAGGCTGGTGTGGGCCGCCTAGAAGACAGGGACAGTGTGGACAGAGTGGGTGCCGAGTGAAGCACAGAGGAGACGAGTGTTGCTGCTTGGTGGTGGGCCGGTAGCAAGGCAGATAAGCTGCCTGGGTTTGTGTGAAGCTGGCAAAGGATCAGCACAGAGAGAGTGAGAGAGAGATGATGGTGTAGCTGCTGCTGACGACACATGCAGAGGTGATGGGTCGCAGAGGACTCGAGGGTTAGCTGGTGTGGGCGCCTTCTGGAGCGAGAGTGGCCGGGTTCATTCTGGTGTGGTTGGTACAGCACGCAGGCGAGAGTGTTGTGGTGATCAGGGATGTGGTGTATCCTCGGCTGACAGGCCTGAGTGTTTGTTTGTGAGTTGTGTGAGTAAAGCTTCTGTGTCGGGAGAAGCTTGTATGAAATGTTTTGATCTGGAATATATTGCTGGGTGTTTGCTTTGAGTACGGTGCCCCTGTTTTGGGTTGTCTGTCTGGCGTGGGTTGGGTGGTGAAGTGAGAGAATTGTTCCAGCCGGTGGCTGGTGGTGCCCCCGTTCGTGTGTGTTATTCCAAGTTTGCGAGGTGGAAGGACTATAGAGGCAGGCATTTCTTTCTTTTTTTCACCTCACAAATATCTACACTAGAGTTTTTTATTTGAGAAATGAGGAAAACTCTCAAATGACATCTAGCCAATTAGAATAATGTCATGCAAAATTCATGCAGAGTAGTGAAGATGTAGAGTAATTATAATATGCATTGTCAATATAAATATAATGCTTGCATCATCAATCCATGTCTTCTCTATTGTTTTTTATTCAATGCGTTCTTCCATTAAGTACCTTTTTGTAAGCCAGTAGATTTGATAGGCAATCCTTATAATTGTAATATGAATTTTTAATATAAATATAATACTTGCATCATCGATGTATGTCTTCTCTATTGTTTTTTATTCAATGTGTTCTTGCATTAAGTACTACTATAAGAGTACCAATCACCAGATCTAAATACCTCTAAAGGTACAATGGGAAGAATGGAACACATTAGGACTTCTAGCATCCTTCTAAGACATTCTACCTAAAATATATGGATATAAACCATATAAACATTAGTATCATTTTTATATAGAGTCGATACATTCAGCAATAATAATGGACGACTAAAGAAATTCTTGTGGGTGCGTCGGCATAAGCATGGGAATACATCAACATTTATACTCCATTTATACCAACACATACACTGATCGTTTCATACTTATGATCATGTTGACTTTGATATCGATGATGGAATAGATTAGCCCAAAAATATTTAAACAGAGGTTTAGTTTTTTGAACTAGATTATCCTAAAAATATTTATACAAAGCTTTAGCTTTTTGAGCCTAATTTATGTCAAGGATATATGCCACTGTTCTTTATTAAGGAGTTCAATAAGCACTTTCCTTAGATGTAAGATCCTTAGTTTTTATTATCTTTAGTAAGAGACTAGCTCATTTCTCTTCCAGGGCTCTCATCTTCTATTACTCATGTAACTAGGAAGTGTGTCCGATTAACTGGGGATGTAAGGAGCTCTTCTTGTAATATTATTTATATCTTCTTCAGGGAACTTTCTACCATATTTTCCTTCATGAGAGATGCATTCTCTCCATCCAATGTCAGCTTCTTAGAAATTCATGGGCAGAAGGGGATTCTTTCAACATAAATGTTGCATTTTTTGTGTCTGCTTTCACACATTTTGGGGCTTCTTTGTCCCCTAAATCTACAAATAGTTCTTTACCAATTTTAAAATAAGGCTTTGGGTTTAAAATTAATACTTTGGCTTCATCGAATTTTTTTTCTTCATTGGTCCTTTCGGCAAGGTTCATTTTTCGGAATCCCCACTCAAGAGGAGCACGTCCTTAAAGTTGTGCTTATCATGGTGGGAGTTATACTCAGTTCACAAAATTATCCAGCTCACTTATGTTGGTGAGTATTACACGATCCTTACTACATTATGTAGTGTACCTATTTAATTTAATAAAATTTATTAGTATCCGCACTTTCATATTATTCACCATTGCACAAAAAGTAGTTATTGTTCCATGCTTTGATATTGCTCACCACCACTACACAATAAAAAAGGTAATTTTGAGATCCAAAACTAGCAAAATCCATGAAATAATTTTTAAATCTGTGTGTGAATGAGAGGAAGGTAAATTGAAAGAAGGGAAAATAGAGCAAATGATCCAAATGGAATAGATGACACATCTAAAGATCCTTTAAGCATTAAGATTTGAACGTCATTTCTAGCATCACAATTTGTAATGCAGAACAACTCCTAGTATTTGAATTTAGATAACATGAGTTCTTCTCCCATTAGTGAAACTTTCCATGTGTATCATGAACCATACCTTTCTTGTAGTTCTATTAAAGGCACTAACATCATGCAAAATACATGCAGACTAGTGAAGATTCATACCTCACCCATAACACCCCTCTTGTAGTTTCTTCTCTACACAAGCCCTACTTGAAAAGTAAACCATGCATAGAGACAATACATAAGATCTCTAATGAGTATATAAATGTTAGGGTAAATATAAAGAGGAAAATAGATATAAAGGTAAAGATAAAGAGTAAACAAATAGAGGAATAAATAAACAAATAGATCGATATTCCCTTTTCGTCTTTTGATCTCTTTTAGCGAGAAGATGTTGGAGTGATGAGGGTTCAAATTTAGCAATGCGAGGTGGGCATGACCATAGGAAATTCCTTATAAATCAACATGTAGATGAGCCCAAGATATATTGATTGAATTTGGTGAAGGGGGTCTCAAAAGGAGATGGTCAAAGGTCGAAAGGAAAATACCCCCCACTGAAGAGGCGTGCGTCCTTGTTGAGGATAAGCTTGGCGAAGTGGTTATCACGGTGGGAGTGGCCTAGCTTGGCCTGCTGGCGACATGGGGAGCGTTCGTGTGATTTAAGGAGCGTCGCTTTGGAAAAAAGCGGGCCCTCCTCCTTTCAATCAATCAGCTCTTTGGACTTACTCTGTGTCAGGCGTATTTCTGGGAGATGTTTTGGGCTTGTGTACATATGGATGCATGGCATGTGTGAAGACTTGTCTTGTGAATGCGTTGGTAGATGCACAGGGTGGACGGTTTGGCTGTAGGCTTGTGCAGGCTTGTTCGGAGCGTGGTCTACTGGAGGTCCATTGGATGTGGTATCAGTTGCTCGATCGCCTAGAAATGTGTGCGCATCCAAGCAAGGAAGGCTATATTTGAAGGTGTGGAAGCATGGAGGGCGATTGAATATTGATGCGGCTAAGGTTGCCTTTAATTTGGTGTGAAATGGAAGGCATTTGGGGTGGCCATCTTTTAGGCAAAATAGAAAAAATAATAATATTGAAGTGGCCAACAGAGCAATGACCACGTGGAACTTTGCCTTGATGCCAGCACTGCTGCCAGCAACACTCAAGAAGGTTGGTGAAGAAGTAAAGTCGGCGGGTGATGTGCAGCTGCAGACTAAAAGAGTGGTGGCCGCCTTGTTTGTTTTGGCTCTCGGGCGTAGCCGTAGGCATATGCAGAGGAGTCCGCCTTGTGGTGGTAATGTAGCGTGGAGGCGCAAGGGGCCCGCCAGAGGAGCTGAAGCAAAGGACGCTGAGAATGCGATGGGCTGAGAGACAGCGATTGCTGGGAAGTTGCCGTGAAGAGTTTGGTTTTGAAGAGCTGTGGACAAGCGAAGCGTTGGGGCGCAGAGCAGTCAAGGGTGAGCGTGGAGCAAGCGGAAACAGTGAGGTGCCGCCTTGCAAGATAAAGGGAGTAGAGGGTAGCTGGTGTGGGCGCCCTCTGAAGAGAAAGACAGGTGAGCTGAGGGCAGGTAGCCGCCTTGTGGGCTTCTTTGGGAGTTGCAGCCATAGGTGCAAGAGAGGTGAAGTGGTCGTGGTGTGTGGCTAGGCGCAGGCGGAAGCACTGGAGCGGAGAGAGAGCCCACGTTGGGAGTTGAGGTTGCTTGCTAGAGAGCTGGGGGATTCTCGGACGAAGCGAAGGTGCTGCAGCTGCTGCTGTGGCGAGAGGAGAAGGCCCCAGAGTGCGGTCGAGCTGCTGTTGGTGGCTCTCAAGGTGATGGCCATCTGCAATAGAGAGGAGCAGAGGCTGGGCGAATAGCAGAGGCAGTGTTTGGCACAAAGAAGTGCGTAAGGTGGCTGACAGCACAAGGAGAGAAGGTGTGGCTGCTGCTGGTGTAGCGACGGGGAGCCGCCTAGAGGGCCGATGTGGTTGAGAAGGAGGTTGCGGGCGACTGGAGACGCCGACATGCAGCCGACGGCGGTGACTGGAGCAGCGAGATAGGCTGGCGAAGAAGATCAGGGTGGCGTCAAGAAGTCAGACAAGACAAGGGTGGCGTCAAGGTGACAGGCTGGCAAAGCATTGGCTGGTGTGGGCCGCGTAGGTGAAGCCGACAGTGGACAGCGTGAGCGGGTGCCGAGTGAAGCAGAGAGGAGACAAGTGTTGCTGCTAGGCTGGTGGGGCCGGTAGCATTGCAGAGAAGCTGGAGGACGCCGAAACCTGGAGTAACCGACGGTGACAGCGCAGAAAGGGTGGCCTTTGTGAGTTGGCGATGGCTGGACGCAGAAGGGGTCGCCATCTCCTTTCAGTGGTGTTGGGTTGGTGATACAGGGGCGGTGACTAGAGGAGAGAGAGGGTGTGAAAAAAGGCGCTGCAGAGGAGAGGACAACGACCAGAGTTGGGCTGGATGCAAGAGAAGGAGGGTGCTGCGTTAAGCAGTTAGTGTTGGTGCTGAGAGATTGTGCAAAGGCTGACGAGCAAGTGAAGCTACAGAGGCTCTGTGGTTGGCAAAGCTACTGGTCACGACACACAGAGAGTGAGAGAGCTGCTGAAGTTGGGTTGCTCGTGGGGCGCCCTTTGAAGAGAGAAGTGGCTGGTTTTGTGTGGGTGACGTGACTGCAGGCAAAGAGTGGATGCTGACCAGAGAGAGAGCCTTGGGTTTTGTGTGGGCTTGAGACAGGTGGGACTCGCCTACGACACTTTGCAGGCAACAGCTCGACAAAGAGTAGCCGGGTTACAGAGAAAGTGAAGCTGAGGGTTGCTGGTGGGGCACCCTAAACAAAGACCAGGAGAGACAGAGACTTGGTTGTCAAATGCAAGGGTGAATTCCCTTGGCAGTAAATCCTGGCTAGAGTCCTGGTTTTTGGTGTAATTACCGTGTTTGTACAGTGTGTATGGTGCTGTGTGTTTTTGCTGAATGATCACTGTCTATCGTGGTTTTGAGCTGTATTTCTGGTGTGGGTGGGTGGTGAATCATGAGAAGTGTTCCAGCCGGTGGTGGTGCTGCCTCCGTTGTGTTAGTATTTTCAAAGTTTGGGAGGTGAAGGGCTATACAGGCATGGTCTTTTTTCTTTTTTTCACCTCATGGCAGGAAGGGTGAGGATGTGTGGGACTTTTTGGAGCAAATGGAGTTGGCATGCATTAGCAATCATGTGACAGATGAAGAGCAAGTTCTGAAGTTAGTAAAGATTTTCTTGAAGGGAGATGCCCGAAGCTGGCTTAAAGATTTTGAAGCACAGGATGCGGCAGGTGAGCTACATGGTGTTTTGACCTTAGACAGGTTGAAAGAAGGTCTTTTGGAGCATTTTCAGCAAATGGAGGATTCGAGTGTGCTTTGGCAAGAGTTGAGTATCTTGAAGCAGGTCCATGGGCAATCACTGGATGATTTTGTAAAGGTATTTACATGTTTGTGGAGTAAGTGGTGTATGACATTGAAGCAGGAAGTTCCTCCTATGTTTTTGAAGAAGAGCTTGTTTATTGATGGTCTGTTACCCCATTTGAAGGTCAGGGTTGAGTTGAAGAGTTCCAAGTCATTTGATGATGTAGTTAGGGTATGGAGGAAGATCCTATTATTATGGATTTTCTTGGACAGCTAGATGGTGGTCTGGTACCTGCGATGAATGATGTGGATGCTTTTCCATTTGATGCATTATGTGCTGGGGAGTCTTTGGACGATGATACTAGGGGGGTTGGCAACATTCAAGAAGGTATGCATGAAGATTGGGCTGATGAAGAGCGTTGTGATGTGAGTAGTGTGCTTGAGGATGATATGTGGGAAGTTGCTAGCCTTGATGAACAGGAGTCAGAGGTGGACATGGATGCAAATATGGTCGAGAGTGTAGCTAAGGCTTCTTTGCATGTTGCTGAGATGCTAAAGGCAAAGTGCATGGATGACAAGGGTTCTGAACCAGTTGAGCTGTATGGTTGTGAAGAGATGCCTATATTACAAGAGTTGGAAGTGCTGGTGGACACTGCTATTGGAAAGGATGTGGATTTTAGTGTGCAGAAAGGTCAAAATGTTGGAACCTGGCCTTCATTGGTATTGATGAATTGGATGCTAGATGCTGCAATGCCACAGGTTTTGAAGACAAGGAGGTTTGTTGTGGGTGAAGTGGACGTGGATGATTTTGTAGCACATATGGTTGATGTTTGGTATGTAGTGATGCAGCCATTGTTTTTCATGGATGCTAGGGAATGGGATGGTGAGTTACAACTGTTTCCTTTTGATCCTGGTGATAGCTATTGGATTTGTCTTATGCTGCTGAGCATGAATGCTCTAGCAGATGGGGGGGTTGGCAAAGTATGTCAGGCGTTTTTCTGAGAGATGTTTTGGGCTTGTGTACATATGGATGCATGGCATGTGTGAAGACTTGTCTTGTGAATGCATTGCCAGATGCACAGGGTGGACGGTTTGGCTATAGGCTTGTGCAGGCTTGTTCAAAGCGTGGTCTATTGGAGGTCCGTTGGATGTGGTATCAGCTGCTCGATCACCTGGAAATGTGTGCGCGTCCAAGGAATAGGATGTATTTGAAGGTGTGGAAGCATGGAGGGCAATTGAATATTGATGCGGCTAAGGTTGCCTTTAATTTGGTGTGAAATGGAAGGCATTTGGGGTGGCCATCTTTTAGGCAAAATAGAAAAAAAAAATATTGAAGTGGCCAACAGAGCAATGACCACGTGGAACTTTGCCTTGATGCCAGCGCTGCTCTGCCAACAACACTCAGGAAGGTTGGCGAAGAAGTAAAGTCGGCGGGGTGATGCGCAGCTGTAGACTAAAAGAGTGGTGGCCACCTTGTTTGTTTTGGCTCTCGGGCGTAGCCGCAAGCATATGCAGAGGAGGCCGCCTTGTGGTGGTAACGCAGCGTGGAGGCGTAAGGGGCCCGCCAGAGGAGCTGAGAAGGCGATGGGCTGAGAGACGGCGACTGCTGGGAAGCTGCCATGAAGGGTTGGGTTTTGAAGAGCTATGGACAAGCGAAGCGCTGGGGCGCAGAACAGTGAAGGGTGAGCGTGGAGCAAGCGAACAGTGAGGTGCTGCCTTGCAGGATAAAGGGAGTAGAGGGTAGCTGGTGTGGGCGCCCTCTGAAGAGAAAGACAGGCGAGCTGAGGGCAGGTAGCCGCCTTGTGGGAGATACATGGAGGCAGCTGCAGATGCAACAGTGGCTAGCGGGTGATCTACGAGGGCTGGTGTGGGCCACATGGTAGCCGCTTGGTGAGATGGGAAGGTGCTAAGGGTGAGCCGTCTGGGTGCGAAGGGCTAGTCGACAGCGACGTGAAGGGATGCAGGCTACAGGTGTGGCAACGTCGCAACGGGTGTTGAGAGAGGCTGCTTTTGGAGCTAAAGTGAGCCGCCAGAGACAGGTGGGAGAACAGAGCCGTGGCTAGCAACGTGTGAGAGGACGGGTTCGCCACAAAAGGACTGTCTAGAGGCTGGTGGGGCTGATAGCACGTTAAAGAGAAGGGGTTCAAAGGGCAGGTGGTGCTTGGGTTTGTTGTGAGGCTGGCAGAGGGTCAGCACAGAGAGTGAGAGAGAGGTGTTTGGGTAGCTGCTGCTGGCGACACATACAGAAGTGATGGGCTATAGAGAGAGTTGAGGGTTAGCTGGTGGGGCGCCCTCTGAAGAGAGAAGTGGCCGAGTTCTTTCTAGTGTGATTGGCACAGCATGCAGGCGAGAGGTTCATGGTGATTGGAAAAGCCGACTGTGGGCAGTGATAGGTCAGAGTGTTGAGATGTTTCTGGTTGAAGAGGCTTGGTCGTCAGATGCAAGGTTGAATTCCTGAGGTGGTGTGGCCGTGGTGGAATTCCCTTGGCAATAAATCCAGGCCTGAGTGTTTGTATGGTTGTGTGAGTACAGCTTCTGTGTCGAGAGAAGCTTGTATGGTGTGTTGATTTGGAACATATTTGCTGGGTGTTTACTTTGTCTATGGTGCCCTTGTTTTGTGCTGTCTGTCTGGCGTGGGTGGTGTGGTGAGAATAGTGAAAAGTGTTCTAGCCAGTGGCTAGTGGTGCCTCCGTTGTGTTAGTATTTTCCAAGTTTGGGAGGTGAAGGGCTATAGAGGCGTGGTTCTTTTTTCTTTTTTTCACCTCACACTCTGCATTGTTTTATGAATTAATTTTGGAGAGACGTGCACAAAAGGCACTGTTGAAAGAACGGTAGAGGAGGAGGAGACACACACACAGGAGCAAACCCTAAAGTATATTGCAAACCCTAACCATAGAGGGAAGCCATGTCCACTCTCACACAAAGCATAATGCACTAATCCATAATCCACACAACACACAATGAGTTGTGTCCACACTCTACTAACCCTAGCTAATGTCCACACACTATGACCAGCTGGACACGCGGTCATTTATGTCTCATACATGTTCCTACCTAATCTGCCAGCACATAGCATAGCTGGCTCACACTGACATCGAGCTTGAATCTCAACAGCCCCTCTCAAGCTCATGATGTACTGCCGATGAAGATGTAGATGAGCTTGGGATATCAAGACTCTCAACACTCCCCCTCAAGCTCATCCCATGTACTCCCAACATAGTCCGGAAGTACTCAAATTTCTCCTTGCTCAGTGGCTTCGTAAAGATGTCTGCCACTTGCTCATCAGTCTTCACATAGTGAAGATCAACTGTACCATCCAGCACCTTTTCTCTGACAAAGTGATAATGGACCTCTATGTGTTTGGTCCTCGCATGAAACACTGGATTCTTTGCCAATTGTATACTGCTCATGTTGTCACAATGAATGACAACTTTCCCATCAAGAGGCTCACATAAATCTGCCAAGAGACTCTTTAACCATATAGCCTCACAAGTAGCAATGGCTGCACCTCTGTACTCAGCCTCTGTACTGGATAAAGCAACTGTAGGTTGCTTTTTGCTACTCCAACTCACCACAGCACTGCCAAGTGTAAAAGCATATCCACTAGTAGATCTCCTGTCATATGTGCTACCTGCCCAATCAGCATCTGTGTAGCCATGTATGACCAAGCTTTTACCACTCTCATAGAATAAACCATAATGTGGTGTGGTTTTCACATATCTCATGATGCGTCTCACTGCATCCAAATGTGGTTTCCTGGGGCTCTGCATAAACTGGCTGACTAGCCCCACTGCATAACTCAAATCTGGGCGTGTGATAGTCATGTATATGAGACTACCAACCATCTTCCTGTACATAGAAGGATCATCCAATTCCTCGCCATAATCAGCCCGCAATTTCACATTTTGCTCCAATGGTGTACTCATAGGCTTACACCCTGTCATGCCATACTTTGCCAACATATCCAATGCATATTGGCGCTGTACTAACCAAGTACCTGCATGATCTTTCACCACTTCAATGCCAAGGAAGTATCTCAACTCACCAAGATCTTTCATGTCAAATTGCCCACTCAAAGCTTTCTTGACATACATCACATCTGCACCATGATCACCTGTGATAATCAAGTTATCCACATAGATGACTAGTAAAACAATCCCATGCTGTGTCTTCTTCACATAGAGTGAAGAATCTGCTGTAGAAATCTGAAAACCAAGTGAGATAAGATATCTGCTCATCTTATCACTCCAAGCACGTGGTGCTTGCTTCAGACCATATAATGCCTTTTTCAACCTGCATACGTGAGTGGGATATCTAGGGTGTACATACCCTTCTGGCTGTGCCATGTATACTTCCTCTTGTAGATCTCCATTCAGAAATGCATTCTTGACATCCATCTGATGCATTTCCCAGCCATTAGCTGCAGCCATAGCAATGACTGCTCTCACTGTGCCCATCTTAGCCACTAGGCTAAACGTCTCATCATAATCCAATCCTTGGGTCTGTGCATAACCCTTTGCTACCAATCTTGCCTTATGTCTTTCAATAGAACCATCAGATTTGCACTTCACTTTGTAAACCCATTTACATCCAATAACATTCTTATCCTTTGGTAGTGCAACCAAGTCCCATGTATCATTATGGACCAATGCGTCCATCTCCACATCCATTGCTTTTTCCCATACATGCTCTCCAATAGCCTCTATATAGCATGTAGGTTCCACATGCTTCACCATAGATGTCATGTATGCATAGTGCATAGCAAAATCTCTATATGTCAACCTGTCAACAGGATATCTGACCCTCTGGGATCTTCGCAATGCATGCGGGTCACTCTGTACACCTGTAACTCTAGCATGTGGTGGCACATATCTGTCCTGCCTCGCACCAGGTGTGCGTAAAACAGGTATGCCAAGCTCCTCATCCAAACTTTCAGAACTGGATGACTCATATCCTGTGATTCCAATTCCTTCGACTTTCTTTTTGCCTTTATCCATAGCACTACTCCCAGTGCTTACACTCTCGTGCCTCAAACGTCCTGACCATGGACGTACATTGCTACTCTCAGCTTCTGCTGCTGGCCCAGACATAGTAGTAGAGCTAGAACTTGCTTGTGATGGCAAGTTCACAGGCACATCAGCCTCAAGTGACTCAATAACACCCTCATCTTTTGCTTTATACCAACTAGCAAGCTCATCAAACACTACATCACGTGAGATGACCACTTGTCTAGTTTGTGGATTATAACACTTGTAGGCCTTTCGATCCTGTGCATATCCAACAAATACACATTTCTCTGCCTTAGGATCCAACTTCCTTCTTCTTTCATCAGGCACATGCACATAAGCTATGCATCCAAAAACTTTAAGATGTCCAATGTCTGGCCTGTAACCTGTGAGCCGCATCTCTGGCGTGCTTCCATGAATGGCTACTGTAGGTGTTTTGTTCAATATATAAACTGCAGTAGCACATGCTTCTGCCCAATAGTAATCTGGCATGCTCTTTTCATTAAGCATTGCCCTTGCCACTTCACATATAACTCTATTCTTTCTCTCAGCCACACCATTCTGCTGAGGTGTATACCTGCAAGTCAGCTGTCTCCTTATTCCATGCTTCCTCAAGAAATGCTCAAAAGCCTTTGAGGTATATTCACCACCTCCATCTGTCCTCAGACATTTAATCCAACAGCCATACTGCTTTTCTGCAAAAGCTTTGAAATCCATGAATTTTTCCAATACTTCACTCTTCTCCCTGAGAAAGTATATCCATGTCATCCTGCTAAAGTCATCAATGAATGTAACATAGTATAAGCTGCCTTTGATAGATGGGTTTTGTGCAGGACCCCATACATCACTGTGTACTATCTCAAGTGGCCTGTTACTCATATTTCCTTCTCTAGGAAATCTCAACCTTGCCTGCTTCCCAAACTGACAGGCTTCACAAACATGCATATGTCCATCATATTTGAACCTAGGCAAACCATTGACAATGCCTCTTGTTTGCATGTTCTTTAATCTCTGTATATTGACATGGCCAATCCTCTTGTGCCACATATCAATATCCTGTACCACATTCCTGCTCTTTGAAAACATGGCTGATTTTAGCTCAGGAATTCCAGCATCCAGCTTAAACAGTCTTCCTTCTTTCTTGCCTTTAGCAATCACTCTACATCCATGTTTGAAGTCTTCAACGAAGCATCCATGCTCATTGAATCTAACCTGTAATCCCTGTTCTACCATTTGACCAACTGAGGCCAAGCTTTTAGTGATCGAAGGCACATCTGACATAGACTTTGTCTGACCATTATGCATGACCAATGGTACACTTCCAACATGTGTAATGACATGCTGGGTATCATCACCTATTTCCACATAGCCCTTCACATCCATGGGCTTCATGTGCTCAAACCATTCACCATGGCATGTCATATGATTTGATGCTCCTGAGTCCATATACCATGTATCATCATTCTCAGCATTTGTTGTCATAGAACCCACAACATGCTTCATGGCAAACAAATGATTTGCAGTTCCATCATTGCTACTTGATGCATAGTTACCACCATGTTGTGCATAGTTTCCACCATAATGACCACCACGTTGTGCTCTTCCCCCTCTCAAATCATTCTGTTTGCGAAAGCAATCTCTCGCCATATGACCATATTTGCCACAATAATGGCATTCCACATCTTGCATAGAATTTTGTTGGCCTTGCCAACGTCCTCTTCCATGGGGGTTACCTCTGCCTCTTTGTGGTGCATAACCACGACCACCTCGAGCACCATATGAAGGCTGAAAATTCTGTTGTGGAGGTCTATCCTGCCATCCACGACCATTACCACCACGTCCACGTGATGCAAATCTCCCCCTGCCTCTAAAACCTCTCTGCGAGTAAAATGCCTGATTTCTGTCATCATCATGGCTAGAAGATGCATCCAGAAATGAATCACTGAGCTTGATTTCCTCAACCAACAAGAGTGAAACCAACTCATCGAAGTCGGGTAGACCTGTACTCCTCACTGAGATAGATGTATCAAAAGATTTGTATTCCTTGCCAAGACCACGCAAGGTAATATCCACCAAATCATCATCAGGCATGGGGGCATTTATTGTGGCCAATGCATCTGCAAACTTCTTGATTTCTTGTACATAGTCATGTATGCTCCTTTTATTCCTTTTCACATTGTGTATCTGCTGTCGCAATTGAGACTTGCGAGCACTCGTATCTGTATCAAACATCTTGACCAAAGTATCCCATGCGTCTTTGGGATTCTCAGCATCCTGAATGTGTATGAGCATAGCATCAGAAATGCATATAGACAAATAATGCAGCACTTTGAATGCTCTCTCTGACCACTGCTTATGAGCAATAAGCTGCTGCTGTGTAGGTTGCCGAGGTAGCTCAGGCTCTGGCTCAGCACCTGTAATGAGATTCCAAAATCCTTTCCCTTTCAAGAAACTCTTGATCCTGTACTTCCATGCCTGGAAGTTCTTCCTATCCAGCTTTTCACCAACAATCTGAACTGGATTGTCCGACATGTTGCTCAATGCATACACCTTCCGCACACTTCAAATCTGTAAATGAGCCTTCCTCAGCTCAACCACACTCCAATGAATGTTTCAGATACTCCAAGATAGCCAACAAACTCCAAATTTGATGTAGAAAATCAACCTGTAAGCATCCAAGACGAACTGTCTCACTCAGTGCGAGATACCCTGTATTGACACGCCTTCCAAGGCTCCAGATCGCAATGTAATGGTGCAATCAAGTCTAAGCAACTTGCATTGACACCTAATGAACCTCAATGTTGAGTATCAACTCCATCTGACATGTGTAATTATCAATTTTTGAAAACCCCTTTTTTTGTTTTTGAAAAAACCAGAAAAACCAGAAAAACCAGTAATGATTTTGGCTCTAATTTCTTCAATATTTCACCAAATTGAGCAACCAAGCATTCATTGTCTTAGCAATAGTGTCCATCAACTCCATGTAAGAGGAATTTGTCCAATTGTAAAACACCAAAGATTAATTGCTCGATTAAAATGCTCTGTTTCTCTGCAACCAGTGGACAACCTGTTTTAATCAGCTCATTCCCAGCTCAATTAAGCATCACTGACCAAACAAATTACATAGCCCTCTTCTCCAAGGTGTAAAGCATCCAATTGCTAAGAGAGTTGTGGAAGATATCAAGCAACCGAGTGATAATCGACCTCCTCGTGGTGAAAAAACCAGATTTCTGCCATGTTTCCTCTGTATGGGCTGCGCCGCCTGCTGTAGGGGGGTTTAGGAGTTGTTTAAGTGTTAATTGAAGATGGTGATAAGACCCCAAGACACCAAGGTAAGTGTGTGACCCACCAATGCTTTGATTTTCACCAAAAATAGGCTCCAAATGCATCAATTTTTGACTTTCTTCTCTCTGTTTTGTGAGAGCTCAAAAAACCAGTAATTTCACTCAATCAAATGCATGTAAATTGCTGCAAAATCACAGTAGGGCTTGCATAGAAGTTGCCAATACATCTCTCATTGTCAGATACATGTTTGCTTTGCCAGAATCACACATATTTCCACCATACATCAATGGTCCCAAGCTTTAATGGAAACCTTCAAAAACCAGAATTTTGCTTTGCTTTGATTTGCTCTAAAATGCTTTGCTTTTGCCTGTTTCACCTGCAATCCGCTCAAGGATGTTTAGAGGACCTTACCCGGTAGGCCTAGCTCTCAGATCTGATAAGATTCGGTGTGCTCCAAGCTTCACAGCTCCAATGGCAGCTTCACAGCTTCTTTTCACAGCTTCTTCTTCTCCCTCTTCACTCACTCACTCATAAACCCTAATAAACAGCACAAGGCTCTGATACCATGTTGAAAGAACGGTAGAGGAGGAGGAGACACACACACAGGAGCAAACCCTAAAGTATATTGCAAACCCTAACCATAGAGGGAAGCCATGTCCACTCTCACACAAAGCATAATGCACTAATCCATAATCCACACAACACACAATGAGTTGTGTCCACACTCTACTAACCCTAGCTAATGTCCACACACTATGACCAGCTGGACACGCGGTCATTTATGTCTCACACATGTTCCTACCTAATCTGCCAGCACATAGCATAGCTGGCTCACACTGACATCGAGCTTGAATCTCAACAGGCACCACTTTCTAATGAAGGTGAATGTTCTTCTCACACCTGGTAGTGGTTGGTGAATGGCATTGTTGTACTGATTTTGGGTTATACCAGCTAGATATAACACCCTTAAGAATGTGAGAATGATATTCTTGTTTTAACTTTGGGTTATACCTGATAGATTTAAGAATATAATTGCTAGGTGAATGGCATTCTTGCTTTAACTTTGGGAACCTTATATACGAGCGAGATACAACGTAGTTACAAACATAATTGAGAATCACCTCTATTTTGATGGTTTTTATGCTTTGGAATTCTACAACTTAGGTGAGATCAAAGCTCTCCAACAACAATGGTCCTATGTCTAGCCTATGGGGGGCATAAGGAATTTCACCCTCCTTCTAGTACCACAAGCAGGTACCAAGCTTCCAATATTGGCCACTTTTGAAGGCAATGGACTTCAAGCCACAATTTGAGCCCCATAAGAATATAATTGCTAGGTGAATGGCATTCTTGCTTTAACTTTGGGTTATATATGAGTGAGATACAACATACTTAAGAACATAATTGAGAATCACCTCTATTTTAATGGCGTTTATGCTTTGGAATTCTTCAACTTAGGATGGAAGCCCTCCAACAACAATGGTCTTTTAATTCCTATGTCTAGCCTATGGGCATAATGAATTTTACCCTACTTGTAGTACCACAAACAAGTACCAAGCTTCCAAATATTGGCCACTTTTGAAGGCAATGGACTTCAAGCCACAATTATAGCCCCATAAGTGAGTCACTCGGCCAATTAGAGTGAACACCCTACAAGGTTATAAAATCAGTTACTTGGATTCATCATCAAATCACGATCTTCAATGTCCATGGTTTTTGGAATTCAGTCGCGAGATCTTTGAATTTAATGGTGGCACTATCTGTGATACAAATTTTGGAGCTTGAGGGGAATACCACATTGTTGTCAACCACAACTTTGGGTCATATATGATCTAGATATAACATACTTATGATAATAATTGAGAATCACCTCTATCTTGTTTGGTAGTTGGCCACATCTTGTGAAAAGTAAAATTTATAGCAATTAATGGCTATATATATGCGTTCAAATCTGGCGAATTATGTAAGATGGAAGCTATCTTGAACAACTATGGTTTTTTTGAGATAGAGTCCTGCTTCTAGCCTATGGGCGCGAGGAATTTTAGCTCTCTAGCTCTCTAGCTCTAGCTCTAGTGATTAGTGTCTTCATTAGCAAAATCCTATTTAAGCACTTTTTTAGGCTTCCTTGGGCCTAATTATCCTTTTGTCCTTTTTCGACTAGTGCTTTGATACTTGATCTTCTAGGTCTCTTAGTTAGCATGTAGTCACACGATGAGCCATGCGACTCCATTGCTGACTTGATAGATTCTATTCGTGCTACCGCTATAGACTGTCCATCTACACTACTACAGGCCCTTCTTGCGTCACTCCACAACCTTTCTAGAGTTTTGTTTGTAGATGAGTGGATAGAGAGGCAACATGTATCTAGTGCCACGGGGCTTATCTTATCATGAGGTAGATAGAATGATGGTATTAGAGATGGAGGTTTAGATCTTTTTGTTGATAGAAGACAGGGAGTGCACCTAGGGCGGGGAAGCCCCTTTCTATTTATGGGTTCTCACACCATGTTCTGGCAGTGCATATCTATAGCCGATATGCCACTCCCTATGGGAGGATTCCTAACCATCGATAGATCCCATTATACTTTGCGAAACAATTATACGTAGAGTTTGTTTAGGAACATCATGTGGACTACACAGACCATTGGCCTGGTGGTGGTGCTAACAGAGGGCATATATAGGACGACCCTCCAATGGTCAATGGTCTCCAACCATCAATGGTATTTTAAGTCCTATGTCTAGCCTATGGGGGGCATAAAGAATTTCACCCTACTTCTAGTACCACAAGCAGGTACTAAGCTTCTAAATACTGGCCACTTTTTAAGGCAATGGACTTCAAGCCACAACGTGAGCCCCATAAGTGAGTCACTCGGCCAATTAGAGTGAACACCCTATAGGGTTATAATCAGTTACTTGGCTTCACAATCCAATCACGATTTTTAATGTCCATGGTCTTTGGAATCGAGTAGGGATATTTGAATTTAATGGTGGCGCTATGTGTGATCCAAATTGTGGAGCTTGAGGGGAAAGCATACCACATTGTTGTCAACCACAACTTTGGGTCATATATGAGCTAGATATAACATACGAGGGACAATAATTGAGAATGACTTTAACTTTGGGTCATATATGAGCTAGATAATTCCTAGGTGAATGGCTTTAACTTTGGTTATATACGAGTGACATATAAGATACTTAAGAACATAATTGAGAATCACCTCTATTTTAATAGCCTTTATGCTTGGGAATTATGCAGCTTATGTGAGATGGAACAACAACAAAGTCCTATGTCTAGCCTATGGGGGGCATAAGGAATTTCACCCTACTTCTAGTACCACAAGCAAGTAGCAAGTTTCCAAATACTAGCCACTTTTGAAGGCAATGGACTTCAAGCCACAATGTGATCCCCATAAGAATATAATTGCTAGGTGAATGGCATTCTTGCTTTAACTCTCTGGGGCCGCGGGGGGGGGGGGGGGGGGGGGGGGTCACTCAAGAAAATGTAAGCGTAACACATGGTTTCAACAAAAGGGGTTTTTAAATCCCTTTTGTACACATTTTATACAAACAGCAGGGTACCATTTAAAAGGGGTATTTACAGATTGAATAGAAAAATGGTGTATTTTATTCATGAAGAATTTATAGAACGCACATGATATAGAGAGTTTACATATAGTGAACCCCCCGAGATTTAACTTTGGGTTATATATGAGTGAGATACAACATACTTAAGAACATAATTGAGAATCACCTCTACTTCAATGGCATTTATGCTTTGGAATTCTGCAACTTAGGTAAGATGGAAGCTCTCCAACAACAATGGTCTTTTAAGTAATATGTCTAGCCTATGGGGGACATAAGGAACTTCACCCTACTTCTAGTACCACAAGCGAGTATGAAGCTTCCAAATACTAGCCACTTTTGAAGGCAATGGACTTCAAGCCACAATGTGAGCCCCATAAGTGAGTCACTCTCAGACAATTAGAGTGAATACCCTACAAGGTTATAATTAGTTACTTAGCTTCACAATCGAATCATGATCTTTGATGTCCATGGTAACCAATATCCATGGTCCAAGGCATGGAGCTTGAGGGGAAAGCATAGCACATTGTTGTCACCACATGATTGTGTCAATGAAAAGGTACAAACATCTAAATGAGGCCTTGCCTAATGTATGGGATGATGATGACCATCGTGCCCACCTACATATGAACATACACTAGGAAGGAGAAACCTCTTGAATGAGAGTCCCAATCTCTATCCACCTGTCTACCACCTTGGGGACCAACAATTGTGGCACCTAGATGGAACAAGGTAAAACTACTTAGAATTGCTACCTATACTGATTGAGATAGAGAACGAGTATGCACGTCAAAGTAACGAGGATTAGTTATGGAGCTGAATTTTGAGTAGAAAGTAAAGAAGAAAAAAAAAACTATTTTGGCAGATATGTAAATAAAATTTTAAAATATACTTATATATTTTCACAAATATGTAAGTAAAATTTAAACTATACTTATATATTTTCACAAATATGTAAGTAAAATTTAAACTACACTTTAACTTTAAAGGCTTAACCTATTACAACATTGTAAAGAGATTACACAATGGCATCTCTATGCCTTTAGTGTTCTAAGTTATTGAGTTTTCATCCTCTAGCATTTTATTAGTCTTCTTTTTCTTCATCATTCCAGTTTGTCTCAAATGACTACTCTTATTCATTTATTCAACTTGCTTCACATTTTTGGTGTCACCATCTACATGGTCATTAGATGCTTCACTTGCATGCCACTAGAAGTAAACCTCTATCCTCTCTCTCTCTCTCTCTCTCTCTCTCTCTCTCTCACACACACACACACACACAAATACATCTCTTGGAAGTTATCGTCTAACTCGAACCAAAAAATTTACTTGTGATATTCAAAGTTTTTTGCCTCATGGAAACTTAAATCCAAAAACATGTTATGGGAAATCTAATAGGTGAGTTTGATGTCATTTCCTTGGATCATGAAGTTCTCAAGATTTTAAGTATGAGTGTTTGACCTACATATAAACACACGCTATAAAGGATGCCCTTACGAGGATTCCAACTCAAAACCTCTCGAATGATCCCAAAGTCTATCCACTAGGTTATCGCCTTGGGGACCAACGATACTCAATGGCATTCTTGTTTTAACTTTGGGTCATATATGAGCTAGATATAACAAACTTATGACATAATCACCTCTATCTTTCTCTCACTATACAACACAACCCCCCTTAGGTGACAGGCCTAAAATAATGGTGTTAATCCCATTTTGGATTAACAAGTATGCTCCTCCAATTGAGGACATTAATAAGTGTCATATAAAGGCACTATAAAAGTTGTACATTATGAGATATTGGCCACCCAAGGCCTTAGTTAAGTAAGTTTTGGGGGCGCCCAAGTGTGAATAAGGGCCAAATGTATATAAGGAATTTTCTCATAATGAATAGACACAGTCTCCCTTTGTGCTATTGAGAGATCTTCTTTGTGTCTTGAGAGAGATTGAGAGAGAGAATTCTAGCACTTATTCCTCTTCAATGCTTCTAGTTTGCATGCTTGTGTTGAAGAGTGTGAGAGTGATTGCCTTATGCGACAGTGCGAGCGACTCTATGGTGACAACATGGAGGTGGAGCTTGGAGGTTTGGAGCTTAACAAGTGAGTTTCGAGGCCTCAAGGGATTGAAGTTTGAAGCGTTGGTAAGTGTCATGTGACAGTTGTATTCTATTTCTCTTCCTTTAGGTGAATGCATTGAGTTCCCTCTTGGAGGTGTGGTAGCCCATAAATTTTTTGGCACCGCTACTCTACTGGGGGAAACACCTTTGTTTCGTCCTTCCTCTTGGAGTTTCAGCTCCCATTGCATAAGATTCATGATTGCCTTTGCATTTTGGCAGTGCATTGTGTAGGAATTGAATGGATAAGGTTTGTGTGAAAGTGAAAAATCGTGAGAAATTGGTTGTTTGTTATGTATTTGTGTGGTGGAGTGGTCTTGGAAGAGAGCTTCACTATTTTTTCTAGTTGATTTTGATGTTTACATCACTGGAATCATCAACGTGAACGAGCAGGTTGGTGTTTTATTTTTCTATCTTTTTAAAAATTCACAAAAATCAAAAAAATAAGGAGCCATTGACTGTGCTTGAGCATGTATTACACTCCTTAGGCATGGCATAATCATTTTGAAAATAGTTGGATATAATTATTTTGCACCCAAAATCACATTAGTCGATGTGGGAAGTTCCCATGTGAAACTACAAGAAAATCGTTCACGATGTGAACTGTTTTCTACTTCACATCGTGAAACACTCTCGACATCAACACCGCGATCAATGCCGCAATTCACAGGATCACCTTGCCAAAAATAGGTAGCCTTATCCTAACACCTTTGACACCACGAGATCTAACAAATTTAAGAATCATGAACGTGCAGAAGATTGTTCACGACGTGAACTATTTCAGAGCACCTCATGGCGTGAAACATTTTCATTTCACGATGTGAACCATTTTAGAACCCTTCATGGCGTGAACCATTATTAGTTCACGACGTGAACCAATTGCTTTTCTCATGATGTGAAACCTTATCTCTTTACGGCGTGAACTTTTTTTGCAATTTCATGCCTTAATAAAATCAAACTCATGAACTTGGTTTAGATAGATTAAGGCTAAGGAAGTATCGAGAACATCGAAAATCATAACAAGGTAACGTGGAATTATGAGTCCAAAAGCAAACATTTTAAAACACATGAAAGTGTAGAAAATCGTTCACAATGTGAACTATTTCTTCCTGACACTTCATGCCATGAACTATTCTCTAGAATCTCATGGCCTTAGAAACAAGTCGACAGAATCTAACCAAAATTTAATTGGGGCAACAAAATAGCTTATCAAATCATATATACATGCACTTGAGGTCTGGAAATCTCATCGGAGACAAGTGCATCAAATCACCTCGGATGTTTCTATCAAAAGAGTGTGGGTTCAAGCCACTCAGTATAAGCACTCAATTGAGTATCTTAAGGAATCTAACAACCATTGAAACTAGTAGTGAGAAATCCATGGAGGAAGGACTACGATACTTTGGGTTTTGGGACGAGGAGAAACCACCCTCGCCAACTAGATATAGTGGTATCATTGATATAGCTCGAGAATGTTTTGGTCTCCAAAGCAGCAAAATGACACGAAGAAGTACAATCTGCGGGCATGGGTCCGTCAACTAGCACTGGACTTGATCCAAGATAGGAAGTGCCTATCCAAACGTCAAATTTGAGGCTGACAAATACTGGCACCCCCGAATGAGAAGAGACATGGAAAGTGCGGCGAGGACTGGTTGAGTATTCTTTCCAACCTCAGAGGAAGTAGAGCTAGATCTGAAAAGGATGGAGGTAGAACAACAGCCTACAAGAGTTAAGATTAAGGAAACCAGAGCTCGATAATCAAAGGGCGAGAGCCAAACAAATGGAGATGGGAAGTGTAAAATTACTCCAATCACGGTGTAAAGAGCCAGAAATAGTCATGGGAAGAAGCGAGGGAGAAATTCCAGACTTAGAACCCATTAATGAAGAGCCTAGAGCGGAGGAAGGGTTTGTAACCCTAGAAGAAGAGGATAACCTACCAAGAGCAGCGGGCGAAGTGGAAGACCTCCTATACACCAAAAAGGACATCGAGCAGATGATCAATCATCCTATGTTCCTACAGGACATGGAACTCTTAATTCAGCAGCAAAGGCATATAGAGGCGGCTAATGATGAGCCATTGGTAGGACCATCCCATACACCAGAGATGCCTAAAAGAGACAACATAGGAAGAGGACGAGGTCTAGGTTGGGGGGGAGAAATTCCTCAAAGAATAAGGGTGGATCCAATCGTTGATCTTAAGGCAGCCTCAAGGACGGATCTGTTAAATATGGCCGTATAAATGGACCGAGGAATGGTCAGGGAACTACGAACTGCTCTAGAATCCCGACCCTCGCAAATGAAGCCACACATCATTTCCAAGCTTGTTCCAAATTCTCTAGGGATGGGGATCCTATTCAACATGTAGAGATTTTTGAATCCACATGCAAAACTTGCAGGCCAGTCATCAGTGATGTAACAATTATTTGTGCTTTCTCGCTAACCCTAGAAGGGAAAGCGCATCGATGGTTTCGAACCCTCAAACCGGAGGATAAGCCAGTCAATGATATAAAACAATGATTCATGCCATGATGTTTGAGATCCAAGTAATTAAATGATAAAAGTGAAATTTTTGGTTAATTTATTTTAATGTAAAAAGGAGAATTCCCATGATATTTGAGATCCAAGTAATTAAATGATCAAAGAGAAATTTTTGGCATAATTCAAATTATGAGTATTTATCAAAAGTGAAATTTTGACCATTATTAATTTTATTGGAAAATATGGGTAGAATTGATTTTTGTAAATCCCATGAATCTTTTACTCAAAAAGAAGATTATTGAATATATTTCACTTGAGAAATTTGAGAAAGAATATGAAAATATCCATCGAGAAAAAGTACCTTTAACTAGGCCAAGCAATTGTTGGCAGAAACTTAGAAAAGTCCCATCTGTATCGAAAGTAGAAAACGGTACTAAATGTGAATGCGATGTGATAAGATGTGAATGTGATAAGATATAAATGCGATGTGATAAGATGTGAATGTGATGTGATAAGATATAAATGTGATGTGATAAGATGTGAGTGGATGTGATGAGATGTGATGTGATGTAAATGGATGTGGATGGGATGAGATGTGGATGGGATGTGATGTCATGTAAATGGATGTGGATGTGGATGTGGATGTGAATGTGATGAGATGTGAATAAGATGTGATGATATGTGAAAGCATGTGATGTGATGTGATGCAAATGGATGTGGATGTGGATGTGATGTGATGTAAATGGATGTGGATGTGAATGTGATGAGATGTAAATAAGATGTGATGATATGTGAAAGGATGTGATGTGATGTAAATGGATGAGAATGAGATGTGATGTGATAGATATGCCTGTGAATGAATGAATGGATGCGGATAGATGTGAATGTAAATGAGCGAATGGATGTGGATGAATGTGATGAGCTATGAATGAATGTGGTGTGATATGGATAGATGTGGATGGAATGAATGAGATGTGATGTGGATGGATGTGAACGAGATGTGATAAGATGAGGATGGATGTGACGAGATGTGAATGAATGTGGGATGTGAATGAGTGTGATAGATGTGAATGGATGTGATGAGATGTGAGTGGATGTGGTGAGATGTGAATGTGATGTAATGAGATGTGAATGGATGTGATGAGATGTGAATGGATGTGATGTGATGTGGATCTGGCTAGATATGAATGGATGAGATATGATGTGGATAGACGAGATGTGGACTTGGGTAATGTGAATGGATATAAATAGATGTGAACGTGATGTGATGATATGTGGATCTAAACGAATGTAGATGAATGTGATGTGATAGGAATGGATGAGATGTGATGTGGATATGTTGTGATGTGATGTGATGAGGATAGATGTGATGAGATGTAATTGGATGAGAATGGATGAAGGACGATGGGAATACATTGGATGTGGATTAATGTAGAAGAATGGGGAATAACGAGAAATGATGTGAATTAATGTAGAAGAATGGGGAATAAGTAATGTGAATTAATGTAGAAGAATGGGGAATAACGAGAAATGATGTGGAACAATGTGGAAAGATGAGAGTTCGTTTTAGAAACACTATTTATGAAACCGGTTTTTAAACGACTATTTTATGTCAAGAATGCTGGGGAAGCATTTTGACCATCTTGTGAATGAGATCGTGGAGATCTAAGTGATAAAGTTGCAATAGCTGACAGAGAGTAAATGGAGGACATCCCGCATAGCAAGGTCAGCCGAGGTCTTGACCAATCTCGGTTCGATTTAAATGGTGAGCTTCCAGTACGGCGGATGAGGGACGAAGGAAGCGGCCTATAAGTGAAGCTCTAAATGAGCTGCAAAGGAGCCTAGAGGGTGCTGACCATATGGTGCCCGGGCTCTGGGTCACCGCACTGAAGATACCCACGTGTGTATCGGGGAAGAAAATGGAACAAGGTGTTAGAGTTGTTTTCTGCACTCGGGCATGGATATGGTTGATTGGCCTTGCTGGTCCTCAACGGATAAGTCCATGGCTCTTTTATATGGATCTGTTTGTTGATCTTGATGATATTCAACATATGGTCCTCAACGGATGAGTCCATGGCTCTTTTATATGGATCTGTTGGTTGATCTTGATGATATTCAACATATGGATTTTCTTAAGTGAATATATTTTCGAGTACTATGAGCTAGGAACTATTGAAAATGCCCCTAAGTGGACAGGAAGTGAGCGTTCTAGTTACCAATGATGCCATAGGTACACTGATGAAGGAATGATTACAAATTGGAACTCAAGCTAGATATTGTGGAGGATTATGATCAGTGATACTATGGTTTCATTAAAATATTATTTTATAGATAGCTGAATCTGTGAAACAGACAATTTCATATTGGGTGTGTAAGTGGTGTGACTATCTTGAAGTTTTCTTGAAGCACCGGGGCTAGGGGGCCTTGGAACTCTTTTCCCTGGTACCCGGGGCAAAACCTAACCGAATTGGTAAATGGATCCGATCACTATAGGGGTTGGGCGGTTGGCTAACCCATGGGATTGGATGGGGTTAGGCTGACTGATGGATCCCTAAAAAGAGACTCAATTCTGTTAAGTTACGATAGTTGAAGTAAATCTTGGATAGTCCTTGTTCTATGGAAAAGAATCAACGGCTATACCTCTTAACGAGGAAAAAAATGTTGGTCTCTATGATCCAAGTGCAAGTCTCTTCCCTTGATCGGACCATGTGACTTAGAGGTTTGGTCGGATCAGTTTGGTTAGTTAAGGCTCTTGACTACGTTAGTATAGATTTTCCTGGAGGACTTGCTCGTGCTTTCTAGGTGAGGGAAGTTTTTTCAGGTTCAGTTTTGGAAGAACTGAGGGATTTGTCTCTTGTCCGGATATCCGTTGGGCGAGGCCCTGAGTGAGAGGTTTTGCCCTGTGCAAGAAATGCTACTTCCGCTACTAGCATCCCTAAATTCGTTGCGCGGAGGGGGCAAGGATCTTTTAGCTCGTATCAGAGCCAATTGGCTAAAGTGGATCAACCGAGAAGCAAGAAATATCAAAAAATTATGAAGCACCAGTAAAAGATCGTAATTGTGTGATTAAATTCATATAAATTGATATTCAGAATAAAGATTCATAAATTGGAAATTGGGTCTTCAAATGGAAGTACCGCAATTGTATGGAGTCCCTGACTTGCTTGAGGCCTAGATATGATGGTATTTACCTTATAACTCCAAGGACCATGACTACCCATATATACCATGGGTTTAATTGTAGCTCTTTACTGACAATATATACGAGTAAATCTAAGACCTTGGAATTATAAGCAAAAATGCTAACCAGATGATGAATTCGCATGCTGGTTGATATGATTTTAGAATTTTGGTTGAGAATTGATGAGTTGATTTGGATTCTGATTGAAAGATGGTGATTCTTGAATTCTGGTTGAAAGAAGATAAGTTGAACAAAGCCACAATGAGGATGAATGGGATGAATCCCAGTGATGATGTTAGTAACTAGAATGACAATTATGACTTTAGCAAATCACTATGAGATTAGTGGATTATGCTGACACATTGTTGTTGTTAACCTTTAACCAGTGGATCTAATTAAGGAATGAAAAATTGAGACCCTGCATAACTGAAATTCCCGTGGAGGAATGTTCAGATGGAATTTTTGGTCTAATGGACCATTACTGTGTTAAGAATATGAATGAATTATTCTCTGATAATGAGTTCTGTATGTTCTTCTTGTAGAAGGGATATTTATCCTAGGATTCTGTGGGGGGCTAACCAATTTAAAGAACCCCAGAATCAGTTAGATCTTAAGTTGGATTTGAATTATAAATAAAGTGGTCTTTTCACCTGAGTGGCTTGGTTAATATGGAAAAAAAGGGACTTAACAAGAATTTTCGTATTGATAGGATCATGGATCAAGATCATCATGGTAGGAATGTGAACCCCCAATTCAATGAGGAAGAGCTCGACTCGGATGTTTGTAAAACTCTTCATAGATCATAGCCTGGACCTTTCAAGGGTGAAGGGGAAAACTTGGGTGAGGCTGTGGAAAAGTGGATTGAAGCAATGGACGAATACTTTGATGTCACTGAGTATACTGAGAAAAGTAAAATGGCTCTTGCAAGACTGAAGATAGTAGAAACAGCCAAAGTGGCATGAAGAAACCACTATGAGACAAACCACTATGAGACAAACCGTCTGGATATCGGAACACCCAGACATGGAATGATCTCAAGATTTACCTAAGGAAGAGATTCTATCCTCCTGGCTTTTTGGAAACCAAGATGAATAGATCCTTAGAGTTGACCTAGGGGAGCAGAACTATTGAAGTGTATCACTAAGAGTTCGCTCTCCTCCTCAAGTACTCGCCACCACACTACTCAAAAGATTTCTAACTCTAGAAGGTGATTCCAACTTTCCACCGCCTAAGAGACAACAAGGTCAAACTCAGGATATGGGAGTTTGAGAATGGAAGAAAGGTCTTTTTCGTGGAACGCAATCCCCTCAAATTCAACTTCAGCAATTCCACCCTTGAACAAAGAAGTGAAATGCTATAACTATCAAGGATTTGGACATCATAGTATGGATTGCCCAACTCCTTTTGGATCAAGGTTTTCGGCGTACGGAAGTTAGGGACTAAGATTCCATACTCCAACTCCTTTTGGATCAAGGTTTTCGGGGTAGGGAAGTTAGGGACTAAGATTCCAGACTCCAGCTCCTTCCTTCTAGAGTAATCAGGTTCCTTTCCGTCAAAATTAGGGAAATCCCAGAGGAAGACCCTCTAATCAACCCTCGGTTTCAATCCAAATTTTATGGGTTTTTTCTAATTTTCTCAATAACTTTCTTCTTCTCAACCCCTCTCAAGCTTGAGAAGCTTTCTAGGTGATTGTTTTAATTCAAATCAAGCTTTCCCTTAAAGTCTTAATGCTTAATTAAGAGAAAGTTAATCTTTATGCTTACTTTTATAACGCTTTCTTTAAGTAAATCTCTCTCTCTAAAAGAATAGCCATCTTTATGGCTAAATCCCTTGAAAAAGAATGCTTCTCAATGATACTCTCTTAATTCAAAGCTAAACTCTAGGCTTGATAAGCTAGAGATTAAGAAAAAGGTATTTTTATGATTTTATGTTAGCGAAATAATGGTTAATTCTTTTAGATTATTTATAAGTAGTTAAAAACTACTTTGATTAATTCTAAATGAGAAAAAGATTATCCTATCAATTTGGGAAAAGAGAAATAATGGAATTAGCTTAATCTAATGGGATAATCATAATTAAATTTATGATTATGTTAAAATTATGATTTAAACTCATAGTTTGATTTTAAGCATAAAAGAGGAACTACTATCATATTTTCATTACAAGATTTATTCTTTAGAAAAAAAAAGAGAATTATTAGTAATAGCAGTGAAGCTATGGTAAAATTTTTAGAAACAGTACATATCTTATTTTTATGCATAATGCTAAAAGAGGACTTCCTACCATATTCTAGAATTGGACATCCTATGCAAAAAGAATGATTTTCATCATATTCAGGAGAAATAATTTTTTTTGTAATTATGCATGATTGATTGATTATGAGAAAAATATAAATTTTGGTAAATTTATTTTTATACAAAAAGAGGAATTTCCATGATATTTGAGATTCGAGTAATTAAATGGTAAAAGATCAATTTTTGGTAAATTTATTTTTATGAAAAAAGAGGAATTGCCATGATATTTTAGATCCAAGTAATTAAATGGTAAAAGAAAATTTTTTGGCATAATTCAAATGATGAGTATTTATCAAAAGTGAATTTTTGAGCATTATTAATTTTATAAGGAAATATGGATGGACTGGATTTTTGTAAATCCCATGAATCTTTTACTCAAAAAGAAGAATATTGAATATATTTCACTTGAGAAATTTGAGAAAGAATATGAAAATTTCCATCGAGAAAAAGTACCTTTAACTAGGCCAAGCAATTAGTAGAAACTTAGAAAAGTCCCATCGGTATCGAAAGAATAAAACGGTACTGAATGTGAATACGATGTGATAAGATATGAGTGGATGTGATGAGATGTGGATGAGATGTAAATGGATGTGGATGTGGATGTGATGAGATGTGGATGATGGGATGTGATGTGATGTAGATGAGATGTGGATGATGGGATGTGATGTGATGTAGATAGATGTGGATGTGAATGTGATGAGATGTGATGAAATGTGAAAGGATGTAAATGGATGAGAATGAGATGTGATGATATGTGAAAGGATATGATGTGATATAAATGGATGAGAATGAGATATGATGTGATAGATATGTATGTGAATGAATGAATAGATGTGGATAAATGTGAATGTAAATGAACGAATGGATGTGGATGAATGTGATGAGCTATGAATGGATGTGGTGTGATAAGGATAGATGTGAATGTGATGTAATGTGGATGGAATGAATGATATGTGATGTGGATGGATGTGAACGAGATGTGATAAGATGAGGATGGGTGTGATGAGATGTGAATGAATGTGGGATGTGAATGAGTGTGATGGATGTGATGAGATGTGAGTGGATGTGGTGAGATGTGAATGAGATGTGAATGGATGTGATGTGATGTGGATCTAGTTAGATATGAATGGGTGAGATATGATGTGGATAGATGAGATGTGATGCGATGTGGACTTGGGTAAATGTGAATGGATGTGAAGTGATGTAAATAGATGTGAACGTGATGTGATGATATGTGGATCTGAACAAATGTAGATGGATGTGATGTGATAGGGATGGATGAGATGTGATGTGATAGGGATGGATGAGATGTGATGTGGATATGTTGTGATGTGATATGAGGATAGATGTGGACAGATGTGATGAGATGTAATATGATGTGATTGGATGAAGGACGATGGAAATACATATGACTGGATATTGTGGAATAAGCAATGTGAATTAATGTAGAAGAATGTGGAATAACGAGAAATGATGTGGAACAATGTGGAAAGATGAGAGTTCGTTAGAAACTGTATTTATGAAACTTGTTTTTAAATGATTGTTTTATGTCAAGAATGCTGGGGAAGCATTTTGACCATCTTGTGAATGAGATTGTGGAGACCTAAGTGATAAAGTTGCAATAGCTGACAGAGAGTAAATGGAGGACATCCCGCGTAGCAAGGTCGGCCGAGGTCTTGACCAGTCTCGATTCGATTTAAATGGTGAGCTTCCGGTATGGTGGATGAGAGACCAAGGAAACGGCCTATGAGTGAAGCGCTAGGTGACCTGCGAAGGAGCCTAGAGGGTGTTGACCATACGGTGCTCGGGCTCTGGGTCACCGAAGATACCCACACATGTGTCGAGGAAGAAAATGGAACAAGGTGTTAGGGTTGTTTTCTACACTCGGGCATGGATCTGGTTGATTGGCCTTGCTGGTCCTCAATGGATGAGTCCATGGCTCTTTTATATGGATTTATTGGTTGATCTTGCTGATCTTCAATGGAGAGTCTATATGGATTTTCCTAAGTGAATATATTTTTGGGTACTATGAGTTAGGAACTATTGAAAAGGCCCCTGAGTGGATAGGTGGTGAGCGTTGTGGCTACCAATGATGCCATAGGTACACCGATGAAGGAATGATTGCAAATTGAAACTCAAGCTAGACGGAGGATTATGATCAGTGATACTATGGTTTCATTAAAAGATTGTTTTAAATACAGCTGAATCTGTGAAACAGGCAATTTCATATTGGGTGTGTAAGTGGTGTGACTATCTTGAAGTTTGCTTGAAGCACCGGCTAGGGGGCCTGGGAACTCTTTTCCCTGGTACCCAGGGCAAAACCTAACCAGATTGCTAAATGGATCCTATCACTACAGTGGTTGGCTAACCCATGGGATTAGATGGGGTTTAGGCTGGACTGATGGATCCCTAAAATGAGACTCAATTCTGTTAAGTTACGATAGTTGAAGTAAATCCCGGATAGTCCTTGTTCTATGGAAAAGAATCAACAGTTGTGCCCCTTGACGAGGAAAAAAGCATTGGTCTCTATGATCCAAGTGCAAGTCTCTTCCCTTGATCAGACCATGTGACTTACAGGTTCGGTCGGATTAGTTTGGTTAGTTAAGGCTCTTGACTATGTTAGTGTAGATTTTCTTGGAATCGCTCGTGCTTTTTGGGCGAGGGAAGCTTTTCCGGGTTTGATTTTGGAAGAACTGAGGGATTAGTCTCTTGTCCAGATATCCTTGTGGATGAGTCCCTGAGTGAGAGGCTCTACCCTGCGCAAGAAGTGCTTCTTCCGCTACTAACATCCCCGAATTCGCGCAGAGGGGGCAGGGATCTTTTAGCTGTTATCAGAGCCAATTGGCTGAAGTGGATCAACCGAGAAGCAAGAAATGTCAAAAATTTATGAAGTACCAATAAAAGATTGTAATTGTGTGATAAAATTTATACAAATTTATATTCAAAATAAAGATTCATAAATTGGAAATTGGGTCTTTAGATGAAAGTACCGCAATTGTATGGAATTCCTACTTTTTTTGAGGCCTAGATATGATGGTATTTACCTTATAACTCCAAGGATCGTGACTACTCGTATATACCATGAGTATAACTGCAACTCTTTATTATTGACAATATATACGAGTAAATCTAAGACCTTGAAGTTATAAGCAAAAATGCTATCTAGATGATGAATTCAAATGCTGGTTGATATGATTTTAGAATTCTGGTTGAGAATTTATGAGTTGATTTGGATTCTCATTGAAAGATGGTGATTGCTGAATTCTAGTTGAAAGAAGATAAGTTGATCAAAGCCCTAATGAGGATGAATGTGACGAATCCCAATGATGATGTTAGTAACTGGAATAACGATTATGACTTCGGCAAATCACTATGAGATTAGTGGATTGTGCTGACAGATTGTTGCCTGTTAACCTTTTACGTAGTGGATATAATTAAGGAATGACAAATTGAGAACTTGCATAACTGAAATTCCCATGGAAGAATGTTCAGATGGAACTTCTGTTGTAATGGACCATTACCGTGTTAAGAATATGTGTAAGATTCCTCCCCAGTCTCGAAGTCCAGTATCTTTCCCTCTAATCAAATCCCTCTTTAGAAATAAAAAAAACTTGTCTCTACCTGTTTTGGCCTAGAGAGAGAAAATCTTCTAGAGAGAGGTGATTCAGTTTTTAAATATTTTTGAATGGAAAAATATCTCATCTTATTAAAATAAATTCTCCTGAAACAGAAGTTCAAAAAGAATTTCAGAAGGTGCATTAGAAATAAATTATAATATGTTCAAAAGGCCTTATCTCCTAAGGGTCTAGAATTTCTAAAAATTTTAAATTAAGGCTCCTATGGAGGACCAATAAGATTAATCCAAATGTAGGGAGGAGGTAAATTGAAGAAATAAAAAGAATCCTCCCAAAAATGAGTAAATACTCACATAAGATGAAGAGTGGACTAAGGACCAAAGGAAATACTAAAAAAAAATGAGATTTTGACACCTCAGAGTGGGGATTCCCCCTCATAAGGTAGGTGCCTTTTTTCCATCATTACTTTTGAATTTTAAATCAATAAAATTAGATATTTCATCTCTCTTCTCTCCTAATTCAAAATTGGATCCAAAAAGTGAACTAAACTGACCCAAAAATGGTCAAAAATTGACCAAACTGATCTGGAAAATTCTAGAATCAGTTTGCTTGGTTAGAAGCTCACTTTTTCCTATAAATAGAAGCCTCCACTTTGTAGAAGCTTAATAGTGTTTTATGCACTGTTACTCTACTCCTCCCCAGAGCTAAAAACAGTGAATTTATTGATAATGCATTAGTTTTTGACCATTTTCTCTTCAAAAGAATTGGTGGCCACTCTTGTTGCAAAAACAAGAGTAGATCCCTCAAACCATCAAGCCAAAGAAAAGCTCAAAAAAATTCATGTAAGCAAGAATTCCTACTTTTTCTTTATTCCATTTAATGGTTTTCTAATTTTTGTTTTCTTTAAAATGAAAAATGATGTTATGCCTTGTTGGAAAGGCTTTCCCCCTCTCTTCTTCTTGAATTCAGCCTTTCCTTATCCTAGATATGTAATCAAATTGTTAAAATTAAACTTTCATATGGTTTCTCTTTAAAAAGTGGAATTTGATTAGTTTAGAATGCTTTAAACCATTTGGGATAATTTCTAAGTAACTTGAGAATGAAGAAATTTGAAAACTGGTCACCCATACAAAGGAGGTTATGGAAAAATTTTCTTAAATTTTGTGAAATAAGTTTTATCTTTTGTTATTAAAAAAGATTAATCCCCACCGTTTGTGAAATAAGTTTTATCTTTTGTTATTCAAAGAGTAATCCCCACCGTTTGTGTATTCTAAAAGTGTTATTTTCATTCTATGCATAGAAAAATGCATATTAGAAATCTGTTTATTATAAAAGTGTTCTTTCCATTAGAATTAATTTCTATGCATAGAAAGATGCATATTGGAGTTTTTTTTTAATTCTAAAAGTGTTACTTTCATCAAAATTGATTTTTATGCATAAATAGATGCCTAAAAGAAACTTTTTATTATAAAAGTGTTACTTTCATCAAAATTAATTTTTATGCATAAAAGAAATTTTTTATTATAAAAGTGTTACCTCCATCAAAATTGATTTTTATGCATAAATAGATGCATAAAAGAATTTACTTTATTATAAAAGTGTTACTTTCATCAAAATTGGTTTTATGCATAAATAGATGCATAAAAGATTTTTTTTAATTATAAAATTGTTACTTTCATCATAATAAATTTTTATGCACAAATAGATGCATAAAAGAATTTTTTTATTATAAAAGTGTTACTTTCATCATAATTGATTTTTATGCATAAATAGATGTATAAAAGAATTTTTTTTATTATAAAAGTGTTACTTTCATTAGAATTGATTTTTATGCATAAAAGAATTTTTCTTATTATAAAAGTGTTACTTTCATCAAAATTGATTTTTTATGCATAAATAGATGCATAAAAGAATTTTTTATTATTATAAAAGTGTTACTTTCATCAAAATTGATTTTTATGCATAAATAGATCCAAAAATTATTATTATAAAAGTGTTACTTTCATCAAAATTAATTTTTATGCATAAAAGGATTTTCTTTTATATAAAAGTGTTATTTTCATAGAAGTTGGATTTTATGCATAAATAGATGTATACGGAATTTTTATATCAAAATAAGAGTTCTCTTTAATCCTATGTCTAAATCCCATGAATATTGGTAAATGCATAAGTAAACACTCTGTGAGAGAAAATTCTACCATTTCATATTCTCTAGGATGGTAATGAGAAAACTCAGAGAAACTATCGAAGTCAAAATTTTAGATAAATGATTAATTTATTCCTCATAGGAATTCGTTATTAGTTTTGAATTCAATTACGCAAATACTCAATGAATGAAATTCGGTAAAGTAGTAATTGAAATATTACCCTTCGAGAAACATAGTTCAAGGAGAACCTTTCCAGACTCAAACCCTGAATCAGACTATGACCAAGACATAACTCCTTCGTCAGTTTTAAGAAAAGACGATGTGACCAGTTCAGGAAAATTCACTCAAATCACCCACCGAATCTGAAATCAAGATAAGACCCTTTGATTCGGATCTGAGGATCAAGGTTACAGAATTCATGAAATTCTGTTGGAATTCATACCTACGATCTAGAAGTATTGGGATACGGATTTAAGATATACTCATTATATTCAAAAGAAAATCAAAACTGAAAACTTGCATAGAAACCATGTTTTCTTAAAGGACTGTCTTACACTAGAATGCTAGAGGGAGCATTTGGTATATGTGTTTTTCTAAGGGAAGTTTGATTACAACAACTGGCGTGGGGAGTGTTCAAAAGATAGCTCACGCGGTAAAGACCTACCCAGGTGTTGAGGACCAGCCTTGGTATAGTGAAAAATGGTGTGCTTCCGGTATGATGGGCGAGGGCCGATGAAGCGGTCCCTGAGTGAAGTACCAGAACACCTAAGGAGGATCGTGGAGGGTTCTGACCAGGCGATGCAGCATGGGCTCGCAGTGCTTAGGACACCCATGCGTATGTCGTGGAAGATATATATGTACGATGACGAAAAATTATTGTAATCTGTTAACTGGATCTCGTTGCTTTGACCAGCTAGTCTCGACGGAGAGTCCAGAGTGATACCTATTTTTGAGAAACAAGAATTGAATGGAAATTTTGAGTTATGATATCTGTAACCAATAATTGTTTGTCAATGGATTGTTTTATAAGTTAAAGTTTAAAGAGGAGTGTGTGCGTATCTGTATTCTAAAGCAAAAGTTAAGAAAGGCATTCAATTATGGGTGGGTGAGTACTTGTCTGGTTCTACCAATTCTAGTGGTTGGGCGGTGGCTAAAACCCATGGGCTGGATAGGCTAGAATCAGTAGAGTTTTAATAATAAAATTGATTAATAGGAATACGTTTAGAACTCGAGTAGTTAAATAAAAGCATGAAGACTTCTCTAATGAATAGATCAACGGCGGCTGTTTCTGATTCAATTAGGAAAAAAGCGTTCATCCCTTCAAGTTAAGTCTGTAATAGTTTTCCTTCTATATGGTTTATTCAGATGAAGGTTAGTTCAATATCTTGACTTTGTTAGAAAAATTTGTTAAGAAAATAAAAATGGTGGAATCGTCTCCATTTTTCGGGCATGGGAAATTTTTCCGGTTTCGGTTTTGAGAATGACCACCAGCTTAGTCTCATGCCCAGACATTCGAGGGGGCGAGGCCCCGAGTGGGAAACCTTGCCCTGTGCATGAGGGAGTTCTTTCCGCTGCCAGCTCTACCGAGAATCTGATGTGCGAAGGGGGCAGTGGGATCTCACAGTTGGTATCAGAGCGCTGCTGTAAATTTACGTAACAGTAATAGAAATTCCTTAAAGTTTTAAAGTAAAACTGGGAAATAATGTTTTCGCTTGTTAATATTATGTTGAATGAACTTCAAAAAATTGAAAACTCATAAATTGAATTGAAAATTTATAGATGGATACCCCGAATCTATCTGGCATTCCTGAACTCTCCGAGAGTTAGGATATGATAGCCTTTGCATTCGAGCACCTTATCAACTCTGCTACGACCCAAGTAAGTAGAGTGAGACTCGCATGTCATTTTGAGAGTCTTTACTTTCCTGATCCTGCAGAGCGACGTCGGTATATGTGGTTCTCTGAAGGACGATGTATTAATATCAGTACCAATGAGCGTCAGCCAATGAGCGTCAGAGGCTTAGGCAATATATTTCCTTTGCCATGATTCTGATAAGGCTAGGGTTTGTTCAACATGTACAACTCTTTAATCATTCACCCAAGAACTTTAGAATTTCATGCCAAGTTTTTAGGCTTCTTAGCCGCTTTATCCCTAGAAGTAAAATTACAGCACCTCTTTCTGTAATGAATCCTGTGTACCATGGCATGTCTCCTTTGTAGTTTTGCTTCTTTATGCGTACGCGATTGAGGCAGTGATGCTCTATGTATATATCGAAAACTTTTGATAATAAATGAGGTTTTGCAAAAAAAAAATCCAAATTGCTTTCATGATTGTGAATATGGTTAATCTTGTTCAAGAAGTATGATGAAATAATTATCTGTTTAAAGATAAATCTCAAAAATTAAATAATCATAAATCTATTATCAAAGTTAAGCTGACAAAAATCTCGTTTTGTCAGAGTCATGAGGTGCGTGGCCCGTGCAAGGCAACCGGATCCTCTAACCGATGACGAAGAGTTAGATTCGGATGTTCAAGGGTGAAGGGGAGCAATTAGGTGAAGTAGTGGAAAAGTGGATTGAGGCTATGGAAGAATACTTTGATGTAACTGGCTACAATGAGAGATGCAAGATGGCTCTCGCCCCAGGTTCAAGATTGTGGAAATGGCCAGGGTTGCATCTAGGAACCATTGTAAGACAAACCATCTCCACAGAAATACCCAAACCTAGACCGATCTTAAAGCTTACCTAAGAAAGAGATTTTGTCCTCCGGGCTTCCTTGAAACTAAAATGAATGGAACTAAAGCAAGATAGCCAGACAATTAAAGAGTACCATCAAGCTTTTGCCCTTCTCCTCAAATATTCTCCACAATTGGATGAAGAGCAGCTGATGGTGGCCAAGTTCATTCAAGGAATGAACGAGCCATTGGACACCTTAGTAAAGGATGCCAAACCTGTCTCAATGGCTGAAGCAGTAAGAATGGCAAAGGACTTTGCCAAAGCCTTTGTAGTTAAGGTCCCGTCTCGAAGCCTGCACCCTCTAATTTTAAAAGATTCCAAACCTCGGGAAGTACTTCAAACTTTCCACCCCCAACGAGGCAGTAAGGCCCAATTCAGAATCAAGATGCGAGAAGATTGAGAAGTGAAGGAAGACCCTTCCCCCAGAACACTTTCTCAAGAGCCCCACCTCTTTCAAGGATTCAGAGAGACGAGCTTAGAAGTGAGAATCGATGTTTTGGATGCCAGGGTTTTGGTCACCAGCTAAAAGAGTGCCCGACTCCTGCCATGTCAAGTGGGGACACGGAAGACAAGGACCCAGAGTGCTCAGACGACCAATCCCTTTGTATCAGTCAAATTAGGGTCCATCTCACCCGAATCAAGGAAATCCCAAGAGAACTCTAGCTCAGACATCTGCCAGAGTAGCCTCAGAACTCCTTCCCAGAACTGGGGCAACCGAAGAGAAAGAGTTTCGCCTCAGACTCCAGCAGCGAGAGCAGTAACAATAGCAGAAGTAGTGGAAGAGGAAAGAGGACAAATTTATGCAGCGATTGAAAACCAAGGGCCAAATCGTCAATTCTCAGTCATCCATACTCCAACTGAGTATCAGGGTAAGCCTTTTAAGCTTTTGATTGATTCAGGTAGTACTCATTCTTTCATTTCCCCAAGATGCTTGCATAAGCTAGTCTTAGAACAAAAATCAGGAAAACCTATGCAAGTTAAACTGGCTAGTGGGAAGATTCTTTTCACTCACCTTGAGACAGATCGTATTCAGTTCAATCTAGATGGGAATTTAATAAAAAGAGAAAATGCACTTTCTTTACCAACCATGTTGAATACTTGGGCTTTTTGGTATCCAAAGATGGAATTTCTCTAGATTCTGCAAAAGTCCAAGCAGTCATAGATTGGCCTGAACAAAAAATAGTGAAAGAAGTTAGTAGGGGATTCTTGGGTTTGACTGGCTGGTATAGAATTTTTATACCAAAGTATGCTCTCATAGCTTCCCCCCTGACTAATCTTCTCACGAAGAATACCCCGTTTCAATTGTCTGCTAGGTGCCAGAGTGCTTTTGATAAGTTGAAGACCGCCTTGGTAACCAATCCTGTTCTGAAGTTGCCAAATTTCTCTCTACCCTTTGAGGTAGTAACTGATGCCAATGGTTTTGCCCTGGGAGGTGCACTCATGCAGTGGCCTATGAATCCTGAAAACTCAGAACGCATGAGAGGAATTATGCTGTCCACGACCTGGAACTACTTTTAGTTGTATATGCCCTGAAGTTGTGGAGACATTACCTACTGGGTCAAAGATTCACTTTGATGACAGATCATCAGAGCTTAAAGTGGATCTTCACTCAAAAGGATCTCAACATGAGCCAAAGAAGGTGGATGCAAACCTTGCAGGAATTTGATTTTGAAATCAAGCACCGCCCAGGCAAAGAAAATGTGGTAGTAGATGCCCTCAGCAGAAAAGCCTCCTTGCTTGCAATTATTGTAGTGTCAAATCCTTTGATTATTGAAGCAAGAGAGAAGATCATGCAGGATAGATTCTTTGGCCCTATTGCTACCCTACTTATGCAGGAAAGCAAAACTCCACAAGAGTTGAACCGAGTTCAAGGGTACAGCCTGGATGATGGAATTATATATTATAATCGCAGGCTATGCATTCCCAATGATGAGGGAGCTAAGGGTCAAATTCTGAATGAAGCCCATGACAGCCTTATTGCAAGACATCCAGGTTTCATCAAAACCCAAAGACAGCCCCATCAATACTTGGTATAGGCATTATGAGTTCACTGTTATGTCGTTTGGATTGACAAATGCCCGAGCTACATTCAATCGCCTAATGCAAGACATTCTCAAAGAATACTTGGATGATTTTTTTCTTGTTATCTTTGATGATATTCTGATTTACTCAAAGAATGCAGTTAACCCCATGAAGCTCATGTCAAAAAAGTTATTGAGATTCTAAGGAAGCACCAACTCTTTGCAAAAAAGAGCAAATGCACTTTCTTGCTCGACCATGTTGAATACTTGGGCTTTCTGGTATCCAAAGATGGAATTTCTCCAGATTTCGCAAAAGTCCAAGCAGTCATAGATTGGCCTGAATCAAAAACAGTGAAAGAAGTCAAGGGATTCTTGGGATTGACTAGCTGGTATAGAATTTTAATACGAAAGTATGCTCTCATAGCTTCCCCCCTGACTAATCTTCTCAAGAAGAATACCCCGTTTCAATGGTCTGCCAGGTGCGAGAGTGCTTTTGATATGCTGAAGACCGCTTTGGTAACCAATCTCGCTCTAAAGTTTCCAGATTTCTCTCTACCCTTTTGAGGTAGTAACTGATGCCAGTGGTTTTGCCCTAGGAGGTGCACTCATGCAGGAAGGCGTATGAATCTCGCATGAGAGAAATTATTCTGTCCACGACCTGTAACTACTTTCAGTTACCTACTGGGTCAAAGATTCACTTTGATGACAAATCATCAGAGCTTAAAGTGGATCTTTACTCACAAGGATCTCAACATGCACCAAAGAAGGTGGATGTAGACCCTGCAGGAATTTGATTTTGAAATCAAGTACTGCCCAAGAAAAGAAAATGTGGTAGTAGATGCCCTCAGCAGAAAAGCCTCCTTGCTTGCAATTAGTGTAGTGTCAAATCCTTTGATTATTGAAGCAAGAGAGAAGATTATGCAGCAGGATAGATTCTTTGGCCCTATTGCTACCTTACTTATCCAGTAAAGAAAAAGTCCACAGAAGTTGAACCGAGCTCAAGGGTAGAGCTTGGATGATGGAATTATGTATTATAATCGCAGGCTATGCATTCCCAATGATGAGGGAACTAAGGGTTAAATTTTGAACGAAGCCCATGATAGCCTTATTGCAGGACATCAAGGTTTCATCAAAACCTGGATGTCTGCGAAGAAAAGCTTCTTCTGGCTTGGATTAAAAAAGGATGTGCTTAATCATGTACGTCAATGTCTGACGTGTCAGAAAGTCAGGGCCAAGAGAGTAAAAATGCCTGGGAAGTTACATCCATTATGAAGTGGGAATGCATCAGTATGGATTTTATTACTCGATTACCTTTAGTGCAATCAAGTTACAACTCCATCTTCGTGGTAGTTGATAGACTAACCAAAGTTACCCATCTGATTCCAGTAAAAGAAACCTACACGGTAGTGGATGTGGCCAAAGTGTTCCTCAATAAAATCTTCAGATTGCATGGCCTACCCTGAAGAATCGAGACCCCAAATTCACGTCAAGATTGTGGACTGCATTTTTTGAAGCAGTAGGAACTTTCTTGGATCTCAGCACAGCTTACCACCCCGAGATCGACGGTCAAACAGAAAGGGTAAACCAAGTAATTAAAGATATACTTTGGACATGCTGTGGCAGGGAACCCAAGAAGTGGCTAAGTTATCTGCACCTAGTCGAGTTCGCCTACAATGCTTCTTATCACCGAAGTATTGGGATGAGCCCTTTCAAAGCTCTGTATGGACAAGATTGCTTAACTCCATTAACTTGGTCCGACCCATTGATTAGGGTCAAGATGTCCAGAGAGATGCTTGATGACATTGAGCAGTAGATGCAATCAATTTGCAAAGATATAAAAGCTTCCCAAGATAGACAAAAGTAGTATGCAGATAAGAAGAGGACAGATAAAAAATTCTAAGAAGCAGATATGGTCTTCATTCGAGTACTCCCCAAAAGAAGTTCTCTATCTCTTGGGAAGTACAAGAAGTTATTCCCCAGGTATTGTGGGCCATATGTGATCACAAAGAAAGTAGGTGACTTAGCCTACGAGCTTCTTCTGCCTCCTCATCTCAAAGAACATAATGTATTTCATGTCAGCCTTCTTAAAAAGTATGTACCAAGCCTGAATCACGTGCTTGATGAAATCTTAACTTCTTCAACCCAAGGGCAAATGTAACTCCAACCTTAAGAAATCCTTGATGTTCAAGAAAAGGTTCTTAAGAATAGAATTCTGAGAGAATTATTGGTTAAATGGAAGTTCTATCCTTTTGAAGATGCCACTTGGGAGAAAGAAGCCGAACTGTTGCGGGATTACCCCCAATTTACTAGATGAGGACATCTCGCGTTTTTCAAGTGGGAGAGAATGTAAGATTCCTCCCCAGCCTCTCAAGAAGTCCAGTATCTTCCCCTGTAATCAAATCCCTCTTCAGAAATATAAAAGATCTTATTTCTACCTGTTTTGGCCTAGAGAGAGAAAATCTTCTAGAGAGAGGTGATTCAGTTTTTAAATATTTTTGGATGGAAAAATATCTCATCTTATTAAAATAAATTCTCGCGAAACAAAAGTTCAAAAAGAATTTCAGAAGGTGCATTAAAAATAAATTATAATCTATTCAAAAGGCCTTATCCTAAGGGTCTAGATTTTTTAAAAATTTTAAATTAAGGTTCCTATGGACCAATAAGATTAATCCAAATGTAGGGAGGAGGTAAATTGAAGAAATAAAGAAAATCCCCCCAAAAATGACTAAATACTCACATAAGATGAAGAGTGGACTAAGGACCAAAGGAAATACTAAAACAAATGAAAATTTGACACCTCAAAGTGGGGATTCCCTCTCATGAAGTAGGTGCCTTTCCCATCATTGCTTTTGAATTTTAAATCAATAAAAATGAGATATTTTATCTCTCCTCTCTCTTAATTCAAAATGGATCCAAAAAGTGAACTAAACTGACCCAAAAATGGTCAAAAATTGACCAAACTGATCTGGAAAATTCTAGAATCAGTTTGCTTGGTTAGAAGCTCACTTTTTCCTATAAATAGAAACCTCCCCCTTTGTAGAAGCTTAATAGTGTTTTATGCACTGTTACTCTACTCCTCCCTAGAGCTAAAAACAATGAATTTATTGATAATGCATTAGTTTTTGACCATTTTCTCTTCAAAAGAATTGGTGGCCACTCTTGTTGCAAAAACAAGAGTAGATCCCTGAAACAATCAAGCCAAAGGAAAGCTCACAAAAATTCATGTAAGCTAGAATTTCTACTTTTTCTTTATTCCATTTAATGGTTTTCTAATTTTTGTTTTCTTAAAAATGAAAATGGATGTTATGCCTTGTTGGAAAGGCTTTCCCCCTCTCTTCATTCTTGAATTCAACCTTTCTTTATCCTAGAAATGTAATCAAATTGTTAGAATCAAACTTTAAAAAGTGAAATTTGATTAGTTTAGAATGCTTTAAACCATTTGGGATAATTTCTAAGTAACTTGACAATGAAAAAAATTAAAAAATGGTTAGCCATACAAAGGAGGTTATGGCAAAATTTTCTTAAATTTTGTGAAATAAGTTTTATCTTTTATTATTCAAAAAGTGTAATCCCCACCGTTTGCGTATTCTAAAGTGTTAATTTCATTCTGTGCATACAAAAATGCATATTAGAAATATTTTTATTATAAAAGTGTTCTTTCCATTATAATTAATTTCTATGCATAGAAAGAAGCATATTGGAGATTTTTTTTAAATTCTAAAAGTGTTACTTTCATCAAAATTGATTTTTATGCATAAAAGATTTTTTTAAATAAAAGTGTTACTTTCATCAAAATTGATTTTTATGCATAAATAGATGCATAAAAGATTTTTTATTATTATAAAAGTGTTACTTTCATCAAAATTGATTTTTATGCATAAATAGATGCATAATTTTTTTTAATTATAAAAGTGTTACTTATTTTGGCAGATATGTAAATAAAATTTTAAAATATACTTATATATTTTCACAAATATGTAAGTAAAATTTAAACTATACTTATATATTTTCACAAATATGTAAGTAAAATTTAAACTACACTTCAACTTTAAAGGCTTAACCTATTACAACATTGTAAAGAGATTACACAATGGCATCTCTATGCCTTTAGTGTTCTAAGTTATTGAGTTTTCATCCTCTAGCATTTTTTTATTCTTCTTTTTCTTCATCATTCCAGTTTGTCTTCCAGTTTGTCTCAAATGACTACTCTAACTTATTCTTTTATTCAACTTGCTTCACATTTTTGGTGTCACCATCTACATGGTTATTAGATGCTTCACTTGCATGCCATTAGAAGTAAACCTCTATCCTCTCTCTCTCTCTCTCTCTCTCTCTCTCTCTCTCTCACACACACACACACACACACACACACACAAATACATCTCTTGTAAGTTATCGTCTAACTCGAACCAAAAAATTAACTTAAGATATTCAAAGTTTTTTACCTCATGGAAACGTAAATCCAAAAACATGTTATGGGAAATCTAATAGGCGAGTTTGATGTCATTTCCTTGGATCATGAAGTTCTCAAGATTTTAAGTATGAGTGTTTGACCTACATATAAACACACGCTATAAAGGATGCCCCTAGGAGGATTCCAACTCAAACCCTCTCGAATGATCCCAAAGTCTATCCACTAGGTTATCGCCTTGGGGACCAACGATACTCAATGGCATTCTTGTTTTGACTTTGGGTCATATATGAGCTAGATATAACAAACTTACGACATAATCACCTCTATCTTTCTCTCACTGTACAACACAACCTCCCTTAGGTGACAGGCCTAAAATAATGGTGTTAATCCCATTTTGGATTAACAAGTATGCTCCTCTAATTGAGGACATTAATAAGTGTCATATTAAGGCACTATAAAAGTTGTACATTATGAGATATTGGCCACCCAAGGCCTTGGTTAAGTAAGTTTCAGGGGCGCCCAAGTGTGAATAAGGGCCAAATGTATATAAGGAATTTTCTCATAATGAATAGACACAATCCCCCTTTGTACTAGCCTTATACGACAGTGCGAGCGACTCTATGGTGACAACATGGAGGTGGAGCTTGGAGGTTTGGAGCTTAACAAGTGAGTTTGGAGGCCTCAAGGGATTGAAGTTTGAAGCATTGGTAAGTGTCCTATACAAGAGTTGTATTCTATTTCTCTTCCTTTAGGTGAATGCATTGAGTTCCCTCTTGGAGGTGTGGTAGGCCATAAATTTTTTGGCACTGCTACTAGGGGAAACACCTTTGTTTCTTCCTTCCTCTTGAAGTTTCAGCTCCCATTGCATAAGATTCATGATTGCCTTTGCATTTTGGTAGTGCATTGTGTAGAAATTGAATGGATAATGTTTATGTGGAAGTGAAAAATTATGAGAAATTGGTTGTATTTGTTATGTATTTGTGTGGTGGAGTGGTCTTGGAAGAGAGCTTCACTATTTTTTCTAGTTAATTTTGATGTTTGCATCACTGGAATCATCAACGTGAACTAGCAGGTTGATGTTCTATTTTGCTATCTTTTTAAAAATTCACAAAAATCAAAAAATAAGGAGCCATTGACTATGCTTCAACATGTATTACACTCCTTAGGCGTGGCATAATCATTTTGGAAATAGTTGGATATAATTATTTTGCACCCAAAATCACATTAAAGACGGATTTTCATCATATTCATGAGAAATATTTTTTGTAAGTATGCATAATTAATTGATTATGAGAAAATAGTAAATTTCGGTAAATTTAATTTTATACAAAAAGAGGAATTCCCATGATGTTTGAGATCCAAGTAATTAAATGGTAAAAGTGAAATTTTTGGCTAATTTATTTTAATGCAAAAAGGAGAATTCCCATGATATTTGAGATCCAAGTAATTAAATGGTAAAAGAGAAATTTTTGGAATAATTCAAATTATGAGTATTTATCAAAAGTGAAATTTTGAGCATTATTAATTTTATTGGGAAATATGGGTAGACTTGATTTTTGTGAATCCCATGAATCTTTTACTCAAAAAGAAGAATATTGAATATATTTCACTTGAGAAATTTGAGAAAGAATATGAAAATATCCATCGAGAAAAAGTACCTTAAACTAGGCCGAGCAATTGTTGGCAGAAACTTAGAAAAGTCCCACCTGTATATCGAAAGTAAAAAACGGTACTAAATGTGAATGCGATGTGATAAGATGTGAATGTGATGTGATAAGATATGAATGCGATGTGATAAGATGTGAGTGGATGTGATGAGATATGATGTGATGTAAATGGATGTGGATGTGGATGAGATGAGATGTGGATGGGATGTGATGTGATGTAAATGGATGTGGATGTGGATGTGAATGTGATGAGATGTGAATAAGATGTGATGATATGTGAAAGGATGTGATGTGATGTGATGTAAATGGATGTGGATGTTGATGTGATGAGATGTGGATGTGGATGTGATGTGATGTAAATGGATGTGGATGTGAATGTGATGAGATGTAAATAAGATGTGATGATATGTGAAAGAATGTGATGTGATGTAAATGGATAAGAATGAGATGTGATGTGATAGATATGCCTGTGAATGAATGAATGGATGCGGATAGATGTGAATGTAAATGAACGAATGGATGTGGATGAATGTGATGAGCTATGAATGAATGTGGTGTGATATGGATAGATGTGGATGGAATGAATGAGATGTGATGTGGATGGATGTGAACGAGATGTGATAAGATGAGGATGGATGTGATGAGATGTGAATGAATGTGGGATGTGAATGAGTTATAGATGTGAATGGATGTGATGAGATGTGAGTGGATGTGGTGAGATGTGAATGTGATGAGATGTGAGTGGATGTGATGAGATGTGAATGTGATGTAATGAGATGTGAATGTATGTGATGAGATGTGAATGGATGTGATGTGATGTGGATCTGGTTAGATATGAATGGATGAGATATGATGTGGATAGACGAGATGTGGACTTGGGTAATGTGAATGGATGTAAATAGATGCTAATGTGACGTGATGATATGTGGATGTGATGTGGATCTAAACGAATGTAGATGAATGTGATGTGATAGGAATGGATGAGATGTGATGTGGATATGTTGTGATGTGATGTGATGAGGATAGATGTGATGAGATGTAATTGGATGAGAATGGATGAAGGACGATGGGAATACACTGGATATGGAATAAGCAATGTGAATTAATGTAGAAGAATGGGGAATAACGAGAAATGATGTGGAACAATGTGGAAAGATGAGAGTTTGTTAGAAACTCTATTTATGAAACCCGTTTTTAAATGACTATTTTATGTCAAGAATGCTGGGGAAGCATTTTGACCATCTTGTGAATGAGATCGTGGAGATCTAAGTGATAAAGTTGCAATAGCTTACAGAGAGTAAATGGAGGACATCCGTGTAGCAAGGTCGGCCGAGGTCTTGACCAGCCTCGGTTCGATTTAAATGGTGAGCTTCCAGTGGCCTATAAGTGAAGCTCTAAATGACCTGAAAAGGAGCCTAGAGGGTGCTGACCATACGGTGCTCGGGCTCTGGGTCACCGCGCCAAAGATACCCACGCGTGCATCGGGAAAGAAAATGGAACAAGGTGGTAGAGTTGTTTTCTGCACTGGGGCATGGATATGGTTGATTGGCCTTGCTGGTCCTCAATGGATGAGTCCATGGCTCTTTTATATGGATCTGTTGGTTGATCTTGATGATATTCAACGGAGAGTCCATATGGATTTTCTTAAGTGAATATATTTTCGAGTACTATGAGCTAGGAACTATTGAAAAAGCCCCTAAGTGGACAGGAAGTGAGCGTTCTAGTTACCAATGATGCCATAGGTACACTGATGAAGGAATGATTGCAAATTGGAACTCAAGCTAGATATTGTTGAGGATTATGATTAGTGATACTATGGTTTCATTAAAATATTATTTTAAAGACAGCTGAATTTGTGAAACAGGCAATTTCATATTAGGTGTGTAAGTGGTGTGACTATCTTGAAGTTTGCTTGAAGCACCGGCTAGGGGGCTTGGGAACTCTTTTCCCTGGTACCCGAGCAAAACCTAACCGAATTGGTAAATGGATCCAATAACTATAGGGGTTGGGCGGTTGGCTAACCCATGGGATTGGATGGGGTTAGGCTGGACTGATGGATCCCTAAAATGAGACTCAATTCTTTTAAGTTACGATAGTTGAAGTAAATCCCGGATAGTCCTTGTTCTATGGGAAAGAATCAACGGCGGCTGTGCCTCTTAATGAGGAAAAAATTGTTGGTCTCTACGATCCAAGTGCAAGTCTCTTCCCTTGATCGGACCATGTGACTTAGAGGTTTGGTCGGATCAGTTTGGTTAGTTAAGGCTCTTGACTACGTTAGTATAGAATTTCCTAGAGGAATTGCCCATGCTTTCTAGGCGAGGGAAGTTTTTCCGGGTTCGATTTTGGAAGAACCGAGGGATTTGTCTCTTGTCCAGATATCCATTGGGCGAGGCCCCGAGTGAGAGGTTTTGCCCTGTGCAAGAAGTGCTACCTCTGCTACTAGCATCCCTGAATTCATTGTGCAGAGGGGGCAAGGATCCTTTAGCTCGCATCAAAGCCAATTGGCTAACGTGGATCAACCGAGAATCAAGAAATATCAAAAATTTATGAAGCACCAGTAAAAGATCTTAATTGTGTGATTAAATTCATATAAATTGATATTCAGAATAAAGATTCATAAATTGGAAATTGGGTCTTCAGATGGAAGTACCGCAATTGTATGGAGTCCCTGACTTGCTTGAGGCCTAGATATGATGGTATTTACCTTATAACTCCAAGAACCGTGACTACCTGTATATACCATGGGTTTAACTGTAGCTCTTTACTGGCAATATATACGAGTAAATCTAAGACCTTGAAATTATAAGAAAAAATGCTAACCAAATGATGAATTCAAATGCTGGTTGATATGATTTTAGAATTTTGGTTGAGAATTGATAAGTTGATTTGGATTCTGATTGAAAGATGGTGATTCTTGAATTCTGGTTGAAAGAAGATAAGTTGAACAAAGCCACAATGAGGATGAATGGGATGAATCCCAGTGATGATGTTAGTAACTGGAATGACAATTATGACTTTAGCAAATTACTATGAGATTAGTGGATTGTGCTGATAGATTGTTGCTGTTAACCTTTAAAACCAGTGGATCTAATTAAGGAATGACAGATTGTTGCTGTTATCCTTTAAAACCAGTGGATCTAATTAAGGAATGACAAATTGAGAGATTGTTGCTGTTAACCTTTAACCAATGGATCTAATTAAGGAATGACAAATTGAGACCCTGCATAACTGAAATTCCTGTGGAGGAATGTTCAGATGGAATTTCTGGTCTAATGGACCATTACTGTGTTAAGAATATGAATGAATTATTCTCTGATAATGAGTTCTGTATGTTCTTCTTGTAGAAGGGATATGTATCCTAGGATTCTGTGGGAGGCTGACCAATTTAAAGAACCTCAAAATCAGTTAGATCTTAAGTCCGATTTGAATTATAAATAAAGTGGTCTTTTCACCTGAGTGGCTTGGTTAATATGGAAAAAAAAGGGACTTAACAAGAATTTTCGTATTGATAGGATCATGGATCAAGGTCGTCGTGGTAGGAATGTGAACCCCCAACTCGATGAGGAAGAGCTCGACTCGGATATTTGTAAAACTCTTCATAGATCACAGCCTGGACCTTTCAAGGGTGAAGGGGAAAACTTGGGTGAGGCTGTGGAAAAGTGGATCAAAGTAATGGACGAATACTTTGATGTCACCGGGTACAATGAGAAAAGTAAAATGGCTCTTGTAAGGCTAAAGATAGTAGAAACAGCCAAAGTGGCATGAAGAAACCACTGTGAGACAAACCGTCTGGATATCGGAATACCCAGGCATGGAATGATCTCAAGATTTACCTAAGGAAGAGATTCTGTCCTCCCGGCTTTTTGGAAACCAAGATGAATAAATTCTTAAAGTTTACCTAGGGGAGCAGAACTATTGAAGTGTATCACTAAGAGTTCGCTCTCCTCCTCAAGTACTCGCCGCCACCACTGCTGGATGAAGAACAGTTGATGGACAGGTTCATTCGGGGACTAAACGAACCTTTGAATATCCTAGTGAAGAATGCTAAGCCAGTTTCCATGGCTGAAGCAGTGCAGATAGCAAAGGATTTCACCAAGGCCTTTGATGTCAAGGTCCCGTGCCGAAGTCAGCACCATCATCTTTCAAAAGATTTCTAACTCCAGAAGGTGATTCCAACTTTCCACCACCTAAGAGACAACAAGGTCAAACTCAAGATATGGGAGTTTGAGAATGGAAGAAAGGTCTTTTTTGTGGAACGCAATCCCTTGAAATTCAACTTCAGCAGTTCCACCCTTGAACAAAGAAGTGAAATGCTATAACTATCAAGGATTTGGACATCACATTATGGATTGCCCAACTCCTTTTGGATCAAGGTTTTCGGGGTAGGGAAGTTAGTGACTAAGATTCCACACTCCAGCTCGCTCCTTCCAGAGTAATCAGGTTCCTTTCCATCAAAATTAGGGAAATCCCAGAGGAATCAGGTTCCTTTCCGTCAAATTATGAGATATTACTAAAAAAATGAGATATTTTAGGATAATGATGCATTTTTTACACTTTGGTAAGGAAAGAGGAACTCTTGAGGTAGGCGCCTCTTTCACATGTCTAAAAGGGTTTTTAATTCAAAAAAATTGTGATATTTTTATCTATCCTGGATCAAACCAAATCAAAAAGAGAGCCAAATTGGTCCAAATCTTATCCCAATTGAGTCAAACTGAACCTGGAAAATTTTGGAACCCAGTTGGACTTGGTTAGTGGCCTCCCTCACCTATAAGTAGACCCTCAGTCATTTGTAATTGAATATTGGAGCTATACTATGCCAGTATTATATTAAAATAATCATATTTTCTATTATCCCTTAAATTTTCCTCTCTCTTGGGAGCTTGGAGCTCTCTCTCTCTAAAAAAACTCTTGGAATTGCTCTTCTCCTCTTGGTGCAATTAGAGAATCAAGCCAAACTTGGAGGTAAAATCAAATTTTATGGGTTTTTTCCAATTTTCTCAATAACTTTCTTCTTCTTAACCCCTCTCAAGCTTGAGAAGCTTTCTAAGTGATTGTTTTAATTCAAATCAAGTTTTCCCTTAAAGTCTTAATGCTTAATTAAGAGAAAGTTAATCTTTATGCTTACTTGTAAAGCTTTCTTTAAGTAAATCTCTCTCTCTAAAAGAATAGCCATCTTTATGGCTAAATCCCTTGAAAAAGGATGCTACTCAATGATAGTCTCTTAATTCAAAGCTAAACTCTAGGCTTCATAAGCTAGAGATTAAGAAAATGGTATTTTTATGATTTTGTATTAGCGAAATAATGGTTAATTCTTTTAGATTATTTATAAGTAGTTAAAAACTACTTTGATTGATTTTAAATGAGAAAAAGATTATCCTATCAATTTGGAAAAAGAGAAATAATGGAATTAGCTTAATCTAATGAAATAATCATAATTAAGTTTATGATTATGGTTAAAATTATGATTTAAATTCATAGTTTGATTTTAAGCATAAAAGAGGAACTACTATCATATTTTCATTACAAGCTTTATTCTTTAGAAAAAAATGAGAATTATTAGTAATAGCAGTGAAGCTATGGTAAATTTTTTAAAAAATAGTACATATCTTATTTTTATGCATAATGCTAAAAGAGAACTTCCTACCAATTATTCTAGCATTGGGCATCCTATGCAAAAAGAATGATTTTCATCATATTCAGGAGAAATAATTTTTTTGTAATTATGCATAATTAATTGATTATGAGAAAATACTAAATTTTGGTAAATTTAATTTTATACAAAAAGAGGAATTCCCATGATATTTGAGATCCGAGTAATTAAATGGCAAAAGATCAATTTTTGGTAAAAAAATTTTTAATGCAAAAAGAGGAATTGCCATGATATTTGAGATCCAAGTAATTAAATGGTAAAAGATAAATTTTTGGCATAATTTAAATGATGAGTATTTATCAAAAGTGAAATTTTGAGCATTATTAATTTTATTAGGAAATATGGATGGAATTGATTTTTGTAAGTCCCATGAATCTTTACCTCAAAAAGAAGAATATTGAATATATTTCACTTGAGAAATTTGAGAAAGAATATGAAAATATCCATCGAGAAAAAGTACCTTTAACTAGGCCAAGCAATTGGTAGAAACTTAGAAAAGTCCCATCGGTATCGAAAGAATAAAACGGTACTGAATGTGAATGCGATGTGATAAGATGTGAGTGGATGTGATGAGATGTGGATGAGATGTAAATGGATGTGGATGTGGATGTGATGAGATATGGATGATGGGATGTGATGTGATGTAGATAGATGTGGATGTGAATGTGATGAGATGTGATGAAATGTGAAAGGATATAAATGGATGAGAATGAGATGTGATGATCTCTGAAAGGATATGATGTGATATAAATGGATGAGAATGAGATATGATGTGATAGATATGCATGTGAATGAATTAATGGATGTGGATAGATGTGAATGTAAATGAACGAATGGATGTGGATGAATGTGATGAGCTGTGAATGGATGTGGTGTGATAAGGATAGATGTGAATGTGATGTAATGTGGATGGAATGAATGATATGTGATGTGGATGGATGTGATAAGATGAGGATGGGTGTGATGAGATGTGAATGAATGTGGGATGTGAATGAGTGTGATGGATGTGATGAGATGTGAGTGGATGTGGTGAGATGTGAATGGATGTGATGTGATGTGGATCTAGTTAGACATGAATGGGTGAGATATGATTTGGATAGATGAGATGTGATGCGATGTGGACTTGGGTAAATGTGAATGGATGTGAAGTGATGTAAATAGATGTGAACGTGATGTGATGATATGTGAATGTGATGTGGATCTGAACAAATGTAGATGGATGTGTTGTGATAGGAATGGATGAGATGTGATGTGGATATGTTGTGATGTGATGTGATGAGGATAGATGTGATGAGATGTAATATGATGTGATTGGATGAGAATGGATGAAGGACAATGGGAATACATATGACTAGATGTGGAATAAGAAATGTGAATTAATGTAGAAGAATGTGGAATAACGAGAAATGATGTGGAACAATGTGGAAAGATGAGAGTTCGTTAGAAACTGTATTTATGAAACTTGTTTTTAAAAGACTGTTTTATGTCAAGAATGCAAGGGAAGCATTTTGACCATCTTGTGAATGAGATCATGGAGACCTAAGTGATAAAGTTGCAATAGCTGACAGAGAGTAAATGGAGGACATCCTACGTAGCAAGGTGTCAGCCGAGGTCTTGACTAAATGGTGAGCTTCCGGTACCGTGGATGAGGGACCAAGGAAACGGCCTATGAGTGAAGCGCTAGGTGACCTGCGAAGGAGCCTAGAGGGTGTTGACGATACGGTGCTCGGGCTCTGGGTCACCGAAGATACCCACACGTGTGTCGAGGAAGAAAATGGAACAAGGTGTTAGAGTTGTTTTTTGCACTCGGGCATGGATCTGGTTGATAGGCCTTGCTCGTTCTCAATGAATGAGTCCATGGCTCTTTTATATGGATCTATTGGTTGATCTTGCTGATCTTCAATGGAGAGTCCATATGGATTTTCTTAAGTGAATATATTTTCGGGTACTATGAGCTAGGAACTATTCAAAAGGCCCCTGAGTGGACAGGTGATGAACGTTCTAGTTACCAATGATGCCATAAGTACATCGATGAAGGAATGATTGAAAATTGAAACTCAAGCTAGACATTTTGGAGGATTATGATCAGTGATACTATGGTTTCATTAAAAGATTGTTTTAAATACAGCTGAATCTGTGAAATAGGCAATTTCATATTGGGTGTGTAAGTGGTATGACTCTTGAAGTTTTCTTGAAGCACTGGCTAGGGGGCCTGGGAACTCTTTTCCCTGGTACCCAGGGCAAAACCTAACCAAATTGCTAAATGGATCCTATCATGGGATTGGCTAACCCATGGGATTGGATGGGGTTTAGGCTGGACTGATGAGACTCAATTCTGTTAAGTTACGATAGTTAAAGTAAATCCCGGATAGTCCTTGTTCTATGGAAAAGAATCAACGGTTGTGCCCCTAGACGAGGAAAAAAGCGTTGGTCTCTATGATCCAAGTGCAACTGTGCAAGTCTCTTCCCTTGATCGGACCATGTGACTTACAGGTTCGGTCGGATCAGTTTGGTTAGTTAAGGCTCTTGACTACGTTAGTATAGATTTTCCTGGAGGAATCGCCTGTGCCTTTTGGGCGAGGGAAGTTTTTCCGGGTTTGATTTTGGAAGAACCGAGGGATTAGTCTCTTTTTCGGATATCCTTGGATGAGGCCCCGAGTGAGAGGCTCTACCTTGCGCAAGAAGTGCTACTTCCGCTACTAACATCTCGGAATTCGTTGCACGGAGGGGGCAAGGATCTTTCAACTATTATCAGAGCCAATTGGCTAAAGTGGATCAACCGAGAAGCAAGAAATGTCAAAAATTTATGAAGTACCAGTAAAAGATTGTAATTATGTGATAAAATTCATACAAATTTATATTTAGAATAAAGATTCATAAATTGGAAATTGGGCTACGGCAATTGTATGGAGTCCCTAACTTGCTTGAGGCCTAGATATGATGGTATTTACCTTATAACTCCAAGGATCGTGACTACTCGTATATACCATGAGTATAACTGCTGCTCTTTATTATTGACAATATATACGAGTAAATCTAAGACCTTGAAATTATAAGCAAAAATGTTATCCAGATGATGAATTCGGATGCTGGTTGATATGATTTTAGAATTCTGGTTGAGAATTTATGAGTTGATTTGGATTCTCATTGAAAGATGGTGATTCCTGAATTCTAGTTGAAAGAAGATAAGTTGATCAAAGCCCTAATGAGGATGAATGGGACGAATCCCAATGATGATGTTAGTAACTGGAATGATGATTATGACTTCGGCGAATCATTATGCAATTAGTGGATTGTGCTGACAGATTGTTGCTGTTAACCTTTTACGTAGTGGATATAATTAAGGAATGACAAATTGAGAACTTGCATAACTGAAATTCCCATGGAGGAATGTTCAGATGGAACTTCTGGTGTAATGGACCATTACTGTGTTAAGAATATGTTTAAGATTTCTCCCCAGTCTCTCAAGAAGTCTAGTGTCTTCCCCTGTAATCAAATCCCTCTTCAGAAATATAAAAGATCTTGTTTCTACCTGTTTTGGCCTAGAGAGAGAAAATCTTCTAGAGAGAGGTGATTCAATTTTTAAATATTTTTGAATGGGAAAATATCTCATCTTATTAAAATAAATTCCCCCAAAACAGAAGTTCAAAAAGAATTTCAGAAGGTGCATTATAAATAAATTATAATCTGTTCAAAAGGCCTTATTCTAAGGGTCCAGATTTTTTGAAAATTTTAAATTAAGGCTCCTATGGAGGACGAATAAGGTTAATCCAAATGTAGAGAGAAAGTAAATTGAAGAAATAAAGAAAATCCTCCCAAAAATGACTAAATACTCATATAAGATGAAGAGTGGACTAAGGACCAAAGGAAATACTAAAAAAAAATGAGATTTTGACACCTCAGAGTGGGGATTCCCCCTCATAAAGTAGGTGCCTTTTTTCCATCATTGCTTTTGAGTTTTAAATCAGTAAAATTAGATATTTCATCTCTCCTCTCTCCTAATTCAAAGCTGGATCCAAAAAGTGAACTAAACTAACCCAAAAATGATCAAAAATTGACCAAACTGATCTGGAAAATTCTAGAATCAGTTTGCTTGGTTAGAAGCTCACTTTTTCCTATAAATAGAAGCCTCCCCCTTTGTAGAAGCTTAATAGTGTTTTATGCACTATTACTCTACTCCTCCCAGAGCTAAAAATAGTGAATTTATTGATAATGCATTAGTTTTTGACAATTTCCTCTTCAAATGAATTGGTGGCCACTCTTGTTGCAAAAACAAGAGTAGATCCGTCAAACCATCAAGCCAAAGGAAAGCTCACAAAAATTCATGTAAGCTAGAATTCCTACTTTTTCTTTATTCCATTTAATGGTTTTCTAATTTTTGTTTTCTTTAAAATGAAAAATGATGTTATGCCTTGTTGGAAAGGCTTTCCCCCTCTCTTCATTCTTGAATTCAGCCTTTCTTTATCCTAGATATGTAATCAAATTGTTAGAATTAAACTTTTCATATTGTTTCTCTTTAAAAAGTGGAATTTGATTAGTTTAGAATGCTTTAAACCATTTGGGATAATTTCTAAGTAACTTGAGAATGAAGAAATTTGAAAACGGTCACCCTTACAAAGGAGGTTATGGCAAAATTTTCTTAAATTTTGTGAAATAAGTTTTATCTTTTGTTATTCAAAAAGAGTAATCCCCACCGTTTGTGTATTCTAAAAGTTTTATTTTGATTGTATGCATAGAAAAATGCATATTAGAAATCTTTTTATTATAAAAGTGTTCTTTCCATTAGAATTAATTTCTATGCATAGAAAGATGTATATTGGAGAATTTTTTTTAAAATTCTAAAAGTGTTACTTTCATCAAAATTGATTTTTATGCATAAATAGATGCCTAAAAGAATTTTTTTAATTATAAAAGTGTTACTTTCATTAAAATTAATTTTTATGCATAAATAGATGCATAAAAGAAATTTTTTATTATAAAAGTGTTACTTTCATCAAAATTGATTTTTATGCATAAAAGAATTTTTTTATTATAAAAGTGTTACTTTCATCAAAATTATTTTTTTATGCATAAAAGAAATTTTTTTGTTATAAAAGTGTTACTTTCATCAAAATTGATTTTTATGCATAAATAGATGCATAAAAGATTTTTTTTAAATTATAAAAGTGTTACTTTCATCAAAATTAATTTTTATGCATAAATAGATGCATAAAAGAATTGTTTTATGATTAAAGTGTTACTTTCATCGGAATTGATTTTTATGCATAAATAGATGCATAAAAGAATTTTTTTAATTATAAAAGTGTTACTTTCATTAGAATTGATTTTTATGCATAAAAGAATTTTTCTTATTATAAAAGTGTTACTTTCATCAAAATTGATTTTTATGCATAAATAGATGCATAAAAGAATTTTTTATTATTATAAAAGTGTCACTTTTATCAAAATTGATTTTTATAACATAAATAGATCCAAAAAAAAATTTATTATAAAAGTGTTACTTTCATCAAAATTGATTTTTATGCATAAATAGATGCATAAAATGATTTTCTTTTATATAAAGTGTTATTTTTATAGAAGTTGGATTTTATGCATAAATAGATGTATACATAATTTTTATATCAAAATAAGAGTTCTCTTTAATCCTATGTCTAAATCCCATGAATATTGGTAAATGCATAAGTAAATACTCTGTGAGAGAAAATTCTACCATTTCATATTCTCTAGGATGGTAATTGACACTATACTTGTGTCTAATAATCTATCTTTCATGCAACAAGTAAAAAAGGTTTTATCCTCAGCTTTTGATATGGTGGATCTTGGCGACATCCATTCATGCCTTGGTATTCAAGTTCAAAGGTATCGTCACAATGGTATTTTGCTTCTTCGTCAAACAAAGTTTATCCAAGATATTGTTCAAAAGTTTGGATTGGCTACTACACATTTGGCAAACACTCCTTGTCTTGCAAGCTCTACTAGGAGTACTTCTGCAAATATTGAGGCTGAATCATTAGCTTTAAATCAACCCTATGCTAATCTTGTTGGTTGTCTTCAATTTGTGGGCATGAGCACTCGTCTTGATGTTGTGTTTGCAGCAAATGTGTTAGGACAATACTTGTCCTCTCCATCTACAAGACATTGGTCTCAAGCTAAACGTATTTTGAAGTACTTGAAGGGCACTGCAGATTTCGGACTTGTATATCGCCACCGTCAAGAAGACATATCTTCATCAACTTCTCTTAATCTTTTGGGTTATTCAGATGCTGATTGGGCAAGCTCTAACTTGTCCATGCGATCCAACAGTGGTAATTGCTTCTTTATCAATGGTGACTGTTTGGTATCTTGGGCTAGCAAGAAACAATGCTATATTGCAGTTTCTACTACAGAGTCTGAATATGTAGCTGCATCTTTAGCAGCTCGTGAATCGGTTTGGCTTCGACCATTGCTTGCTGATATTGGTCATTCTCCTTCCTCAAGCACTCCTCTGAGATGTGACAACCAAAGTGCTATTAGTCTAGCCAAGGACTACGTGCAACATAGCAAGTCCAAGCATATTGCAATTCATTATCACTATGTTCAACATGAAGTAAGGAAAGGAGCAATAATGGTAGAACATTGTCCAACTGATCAAATGATTGCAGACATTCTCACACCAAAGGACTCCATGAAGCTCGGTTAACACTTTTGTGATTAGAACTTGGAGTTGCGGCGGCCTCTCCTTTTGGAGATTAGCACATCTCACGTCATGTCAATTTTGTCTAGACTTGTACATAGCCTATAGTCTTTAGGACACTTAACAAATTACTTCACATCATGCACATTTATTCTTTGTACTTTGTATATAGAAGCACATTGCACATGGACTTTAAGGTGGCATTGTACATTTATATGTAGGAGCTCAGGTTTTTCCCTTGTGCTCCCAAGGTCTTTCCTATATATATGTGACTTGTGACTAATATGATTCATTCTTGTGGAGCGTATGTGGTGTCTCTTGTCTCGTCTCTCTTCCTCTCTCAACATATATGTGTGGATTAATGATTGTACTTTTATGGACCACTTTTATGTAATATACTAATATGGTTTACATGAAGCATACTTCATGTATATGTGTGGATCAATGATTGTACTTTTCTATTCACTAGGATCAATCGCTCGATTTCACTCTTCGATCATGAAATTCTTATTTTCCAATCATTTGATCGGTGACCTTCAATCATTCAATCGGTGTTTTCCAATTGGCCATCCTACCATAGTCCAATCGGTAATTCTTTACTCTTCCCACATAACCACTATTTGATTTATAATTACTTTGGCAACCCATCATAGATGGAAAGTGCACCAATTGGACATCAAAATAGCATCCTTAAATGGTGACTTGTAGGAAGAATTTTATATGAGTCAACCAACTAGATTTTCCTAACTTGTTCAAGAAAAGAAGGTATGCAAGCATGTTTTGAAACACATAGCTAGGATTTCACATTTCCAGCTTATTGTTCTAAGTTTTTAGTTTTCATATTTTAATTCATTGTCAACTTTTTCTTGCTGTCATTCTCTCTATGTAGATTCTCTATGTAGATGGCATGCTAGTGAGGCACCAATGAGGATCTCATCATAGCCTTCAAGGCTGATTTTGCCTTAAATTTTAAGATGTCAGATCTTGGTCTTTTGCACTACTACTTCAGTATGAAGTTTATACAACAAGATGATCAAACAGTCATTAACTAGTCAAAGTATATCAAGGAACTACTGAAGAGGTTCAACATGGAAAGTTGTAACCTATTTCTACACTCATGGAACATGGTGTAAAGCTTAGCCTGGAGGATGTTAGTGAACCATTCGACATAACCACTTATGATCAAGTTACTAGATACTTAATATATTTGTATAATTCATGAACAGACATCCAATATGGTGTGTCACTAGTTTCAAAGCTCATGCATTGCCCAAGCACTAATCATTGGTAAGTGAAACATATCTTTTGATACTTGGAGGTACTTAAGATCTTGGATTGTTCTATGCCAAGGGGGGGTGATTTAGAACTGCAAGCCTTTAGTGATTCTGATTGGGTAGGTGATTATGATACGATAATCCACATCTGTTTCTTTCTTGGAAACTTGTGCATATATCGGCTAAGAAAGAAACAATAAACTATGGTAACATCATCTTGTGAAGCTAAATATAGAGTAGCATTCACTGTAACAATGGAATGTGAATGATTGAGGAGAAGATTGATGGAGAATATTTGCTTCCCTTTACACACCCCTACTCCTATTCTCACCCCACTAACACTCAGAGTGTAATGGGAGTGGCAAAGAATCCAATCTTTCATGCCAGGACCAAGCACATTGAAGTGCACTACCACTATGTTAGAGAGAGGCTCCATGCAAGAGAGATCAATCTGATCTATTATTATAGTACATTGAAGTGCACTACCACTATGTTAGAGAGAGGCTCCATGCAAGAGAGATCAATCTGATCTATTATTATAGTACACATGATAATGTGGTAGATTTTTTCACTTAAAGCCTTATCATGTGAAAAGTTTGAGACTTTTGCAAAATTTTGGGCCTCTTCCCTTTCACAAACTCATGTGCAATCTCTGTAAACCTCACATTTATACTAGAGGCAGGTTTGTTAGATATTTGGTAGTACTAAACTATGAGGACATGCACTTATGCCATGGGCACTTTTATCCTACTGGGTTTTTTTCCATGGCCATCCAAGTGTGAACGGGCACCTTAGGGTTAGCTAGTATATAAGCAACCTCATTCATAGTTTAGGTTTGCTTGATCACTTTTACTTTCTCTTTGTACTTGTAGAGAATTTTATCTCTTTCCTTTGATCTTATCAATCACTCTCACACTCTACACCCTTGTGTTCTTATCTCGGAGCATTGTGTGTGTGTGTGTGTGAATATAGCCTGTGTGAGCTAACTCTCCTTACTTTCTTGCATGAGTTCTTAGTCCTAGAGGATCCAAATCCCCTCTTACTTGATAACACCTATATCCACAAGCTATAGCCAGACTTATCGTTGAAGCCACTACTTACTCTTATAATCCATGAGTAACAACGTGTATCTATGCCAAATCCATGGGAGCTCATATGTTAAGGTAACTATCTAGTTGATATAGGTGTAGCTCCTTATATTAAAAATAAATTATGTTAAGTTGATCCCACATATGTGGAAGCAAGCCATATTTGATAGAGATTATTAAAAAGAGCACAACCCTAAGGATCCCAAGTTTTGGCAAGCCTTATTATGAGGCCAATATGAGTAGAGGATTGATTCTATGTACATGCACATTCACTACACATGGACCCAGAGAAAGTGTAGCCAATCCACAACTATACTTACTTCAAGGGCTACCACCATTCTTTGTTGAAGGTCCACATGAAGTTCATAGTAGTGAGTACAATGAAGAGTGCCAGATTTGGCCATAGAGGCCACATGTAGATCTCATGTCACCAACGACATGGCTAACCTTAGATGAGTGTGATCAAAAGAAGAGCTGGTTTTTTTATCTGAGTGAGGGTTGTACTTTTTGAAAACAACTCCGGTATTATGAATAGATGAAATACTTCCATGGGCACCAAATTATGAACTTCACAAAGACACTCGCTTTTGGAAGGGATTTGACCTAATGAAGCAGATGGGCCGATGGCTATCTCATAATCCCTTCATCCATTGTTTCAATAAGATAGATGTCATCTTGAACACCCATATCTAGCTATGTGATCACCATTAAGAAGGGGGATATGTTAACCACTGTAGTTAACATTGTCTTGCCTTGACCTTTCTGTAAGACATCCCATGCCATATTTTTGTATTACAATGACATCTTTTGTAATTTTGTGTTGACGCATATATAGTGGCCTTATTTTGTAAAAACATAGAGAAGTCTAAGACTTCATTGTAATATATCTTAAGAGCTAGATTAGTTGCCAAAGGCTAGTTTTAAGTCTTGACCAAGCAAGTGTCATCTATATCTCATTTTTTACATCAAGCAATCAACTCATCCCCTATTATGAATCTTAGGAGCTAGATTAGTTGGCAAATACTATTTTTAAGTCTTGGCCAGTCAAACGTAAACACGACTACTTGTATATAACTCATTTTTGACATCAAGAAATCAAACCATTCCCTATTATGAATCAAGTCTAGTGAGTTCTCTATTATCCTTGTCTCTTTTTTTGCTCTTCTTGCTTGGTCAAGTTTAAGTCTTGACCAAGCAAGTGTAAACTATATCTCATTTTTTACATCAATCAACTCATCCCCTATTATGAATCAATCAATCAACTCATCCCCTATTATCCTTGTCTCTTTTTTTGCTCTTCTTGCTTGGTCAAGTTTAAGTCTTGACCAAGTAAGTGTAAACTATATCTCATTTTTTACATCAATCAATCAACTCATCCCCTATTATGAATCTTAGGAGCTAGATGAGTTGCCAAAGACTATTTTTAAGTCTTGGCTAGTCAAGTGTGAACACAACTGAATATAACTCATTTTTGACAACAAGCAATCAAATCATTCCCTGTTATGAATCAAGCTCTCTATTATCTTGTCTCTCTTCTTGCTCTTCTTTCTCTTGCCAACCTTGATTTAATTCATGCTTACTATAGATGGATGCTTGCATGAATATGAGTCATTAGAGGCATCCTTAGCATTTCGAGATTGTCTATCACCCTCTAGAGTAGGTAAGAGCCAAGAGAGGATGATCTTAGCTTGCTTCGATCCAGCCAAGAGAAGTTTTATATTCACACCCCCGTAGCATAGGAGCACTTGGTGTGAAAACAAGAAGACGATGACATGAAAGTTACTTTTGTGGCTCTTTGCCAAGTCCCTATGATACATGTATTGGCAAGGTAAGAGAATTAAACCTAATAGAACATTTATACAAATAATATTTTATTCACAATAATGCAAATTTCAAAGAATGTGAATTTAAAAATGCTTTACCATAGTATCATCTTGAAATGGTCATTGGGTCAAAATGGTCATTGTCATGTTTATATCAATAACAAATGCACATTTCTTATAATGGTCATTGGGTCACATTCATATCAATCACAAATGCACATTTCTTATAATGGCCATTGATTGGGTCACATTTATATCACTTACATTTGACAAATGCACATTTCTTTAAGCATATTATCTAATATCAACTTGTATGACAAAGTGGAATAAATGCAATCAATGTTGAACAAATCTTCTTTTAAGAGATCTCATATAATGAATGAATATGATTGCTTACAAAACCATTTTCTTTTTTGATCTGATGAGCAAGGGTAATCCAAGTTGCATGCATTAAGGACACTTATGCTCCCTACAAACAAGGGTGCACCTATGAGCAAGGGTAATCGAAGTTTGGCAATCCAACTCCTCATAGGTCCCATGTGCTCATGGGCTTGCAGAGGTGTGACCAACCCAAGGATTTCCTGGGAGGACCAACTGATCATTCCAAGGATTTCTTGAGAGGACCAACAGAGAGGTTTCTGCTAGGAGCCTTGGCCCTACCTGGAGAACATAAAGTTTATGAAAGCAGATAAGTCCCAAAGTAGTACATCCAAATTTAGAATATGGACCATCCTTAAGAGGGTACAATCCATGTGAATCCCATCCACTCCATGCCACCCAGAAGGTGAAAAACTTCAATTTTCCACCTTTGACATCTCTGGAGGTTTTAGTTTTATAACTAAAACCTCTCAAAATTCCAAAATTTTAAAACTTTCAACCCTAATTTTGACATCTTTGGAGGTTTTAAACTTTGCAATGTGTAATTTTGACATCTTTGGAGGTTTTATAACTTTGCAATGTGCAATATACCTAGCAATCTGTTTTAATTAGTTCAATTCGTACAGAGCTACAAATCCAAAAGTTTTCAATTTGCAGTGAAATCTGTACTACATGGTGATGGCAAATTGCAGCTCTGACAGCAAGCTAAGAAGTAAAGTTCTTAATTAACATATAAGACAGCATGGGTGGTAAGATTAGCTGTGCAAAATTTCAAGAAAGATTTAAAAACAAATAAACTCTCCAACTGTTTACAGAGCCGCCATGTTTGTTACAAATAAACTCTTGAAGAGGTGGGCATTTCATAATGATGAAAGAAGGCCTTCAGACCTCAAAGTGATACAGAATGCAATCTGCACATCCCTCACTTACACATGTATACTCATGGCTGCTTGCCTTTGCTCAATGACCCCCCATATCTCTGCAATCTCCTCGGTAGTGAGGACACTTGGCTTGAGCTGTGCAGTATTTGGCTTGGCTCTAGATCTAATTGGAGAAAACATAGGGGTGGAAGGGGTTGAATTGCAAGATTCCATCTTGAATTCAAAAGAGGTTTGGGAGGACGTCTTACAAGCTGATGGTAGGGATAATGAAGATGGTAATGACAATGAAGATGATGTAGAGCATGATGACAACCATGGCATGGATAATGATGGTGAGGATGATGACAACCATGATAATGATGATGATGATGATGATGATAGCAATGATGACGAGGAGGAGGAGGAGGAGGAGGAGGAGGAGGACCATGACATCGATGATGATAAGGATGACAATGACAAGGATGATGACGATGATGGTGATGCTTGCGACGATGGCTTGGTATCAATGAGCAAAGAGAGGAGGTCATCCTCATTCAGTTCATCATTCTCAATTAGGCGGATGATGTCTTCCACAGACAGGGGGTGTTTCTCTTGGCTTCCATCATGAGCTTCAATGGTGATTAACCTTGGAGGACTGAGGTTCTCTTTTGGAGATGATGGGGGTGGCTGCTGATGCTGAACAAACTTGGATGGGATGAGATGAAACTCATTGGAGTTGGAGCCAGAAAACAGTATGGCATCACCTGTTGATACTACAGACAATGGCTGCATTCTGTTCACCTTGTCCTCCTCCCCCCCCATGGCTTCTCCTCTTTCCTGCCATTCTCTCTCTTCTCTGGATATAAACTGCATGTTTTCCTGTGACAAAATATAGACAGATTGCTTGAACTCGAAGATCTCAGAGTTCAAGTGAGGGCTACCTTTTTCATGGTTTTCTAGAGAGTTTGGCATGCAATTCACAACATCATTAGCATGTGGAAGCTCTTCAGAGGGGAGCTTGCTATGTGAAGAAACCTCCATTCTTATGCAGTGCCTGATGTTCTCAAGCATCTCTTTCCTGACTTGTTCAGGATCTGCATATAAACTGGCAGTGCTTACCCCCTCAGTTATGTCATGGAACTCATCATCTTCGCCATCCTCAGCCGAGTCATTGTACTCTTTTGTGATTAGTTGTGGGGATTTGCTCACTAATCCTCCTTCCTTCACATAACCATTCTGCAGTTTTGTCATGCTCTCCTCATTCTCACATCTCAAATCATAATCAATTATGATTTCTTGAAAGGATCTCCGATGCGGAATGTGTCGGCTTTCATCCAGATCTCCTACTAGCAGCTTGTCATAAGACATTGACCTCTTCACTGCAGGCCTTTCATTGGGAGAAATATAATTAATGGTATTACCATCGACATCTTGTGGAAACATATGCTTATACCTCACCTGTTACATTAATCAACCCCATCAAATTTTCATTCTTCTTAACAGAAAGAAAGGGCAAAGAAAACCCATAATTTATGTACACCATTCAATACAATTTGATTAAGTTATTCTTCGAAGAAAAACTCACCTCCAATTTGATGCCATCACTGTTGTCAATGTTGACTCCATAGCCTAATTTCCTTGTGTGATTAATCCCAAATGGAAAATTATTAAACACATTAGCTTCACTGGTTTGGCCAGCCACGTCAGGAAACGAGAATGTGGGCAGCAGCTCATCATCAGGTTCCACTAATGTTAGGTGGGCGCTCATGACAAGATCACCATGATTACTATTACGATTATCATGACTAAAACCACTTAACTTGCCTTCTGATTGGCTGTTAGTGCAAGGCTCTTGCTGTAGCAATACATCGGTGCCAAGGGTACATATAGATTGATAATCTCTCTCACAAACAAGGCCCTTAATACCATAATTAACTGATGGAGTCCCTTGAGATGCATCGCACATGCAAATGTGGCCATCTGCAAGAACATTAAGCTCTGAGAGATGAGATCTGTTGCGTACTGTTTTCGACTGCTCTAGACTAACACCGTCACTCTGCCAATAACGCTTACTGCAGCAAGTGCCCATATCGACACTAATCGCCAAACGATCAAGCTGTTATTGATCTGTAATGAAGGATTAGCAAGCATAAGATAGAGCTCAAAACGTGATGGGATTAAGCGTAATTGTGTTATGATCTACGGATCCAGTGCAATGAGATTGAGCGTAATGGATCCGAGGGAGAATAGCAGCCTCCGGCCTGCAGTAGAGAGCGATTTGGCGATGGCTAATGAGCTCTTAATTATGGGACAAATCATGAGAATACCGTGAATCGTGATACAGAGAGAGTAATAATAAGATGTTAATAACAGAATGAAGCTTAAGTTGGCAGCTGCAGCGGCAGTGACTGCGACACGACGTTGTGTCAGCGCGTGCAAACAAAAAAACTCTTAATTTTTGTGATTCGAGAAAAAACAAACATTATAAATTATGGAATTCATGAATCCATCCACGTCGTCTCGAGGCTAGAATGTACAACCCTACAACCCACGTGGCCTGTACACTTCACTTAGTCACTCTACAAATTCATTATATAAATAAAATATTATACCATATCCCCCCCCATAGTCAGTGGGGGAAAGGGTCAACCCATCCATGAAAGATTCTGTCCAATTTCCATTCACATTATTGCAAGTTTGAAAAACTTGCAATATCTACTTCTCCCCTTGCATTATGCCACAACCTCTTTATTGTCTCTGTACACAGCCTACACCCGTGCACTCGTGCTCGAAAAAAAAACATATTTTTCAACCAATCAAAATAAGGACGAACCTTAAATCTAGATTAGCTTTTCTCATTACCTCTATCACATTGACATGAGCTTATAACTAAAATATATTTAAAAATCATTCCTTAAAATAAGGGCTACTTAAAATCTCAGCCGGCTTTTCTTAATTCTCGCCGATACAAATACACTAGAATGCCATTTTTTTCGAGCCCTAGCCTACACATTCCCCACCCATGCAGCATCGTGTAGACAATGCATGCCAACGAGTAATTTAGCCCGTGTAACCAACCCTTGGTTTTTTACACACACGTTTCAACGAGGGTGTTTACACATTGCAGTGGACCCCCAAGGAGAGCCCACCCAATCTTAAAGTGTATATTCACTTCTCCATATCCTCGCACCTCACGGCATTTTCCCCTTGCCCATTCATAGGGGAGTTTAACTAGGAACAAACTATGCATGCCCATTTCCCCCTTGCCCATTCATAGCGGAATTTAACTAGAAACAAACTATACATGCACTTTTCAATTAATCAAATAAATTATCCAAGGGTGGGCATGGCCTTGGGGTAATGTGTAAATCATTTTTGAACCAAGTTGTATGTGTGAAACAATCATTGTTTTTTTTTCTTATTACATAAAAGCTATCAAGTGTGTTTTCTTTAATCATGCATTGGTTTGGCAAAGATATTAGTGTGTTCTATCTTGTGGTGAACAACGTAAAAAAATCATCCTGATTCAAATTGAGAAAAATTGAGTGTAATTTTACATGGCCTTGAATTTAAAGATTTGAAAAAATTGTTACAAAACCAATTAGCATTTTGTTTTTTCAATAAGAATCGCTTTAGCTTGAAGGTTATCATTTTTTCCATTGGTTAGAAAAATGGTCTATTTTTGACACTAGTGCTATGAAACAAGTATAATCATGATGACAACTACTACATCCCACACAATGCGTTGTCAGAACTGACTGAATACAATACGTGTCAACACCCTAAGATCATTATTCATGATCTTGATGCCAATCCTTTGTAAGCGTGTACTCTAATTAATGGGACGTCCAAAGATGCATATCTGTAACCCCTTAACAAAAGTTAGGGGTATCTCGATCTCAAAGTGCACTAAAGAATGAATAAAACACAGTAAGTTATGACCCCCAACTTCTAAAAAGTAAGGAGAGGGACTAAGGTGGTGCGAGTTCATTAGGGTTAGGAGTGGCATAGTGGTGCATGCCCCCTGGTAGGGTTAGGTATAGTCCTTACGGTAAGTGTGCTAGCGTCGCATCAGATCTAGAGCTGAAGCGAAAGGTTGGTTGCCTTCCCACATGCACAAACAAATTCACCGTCCTGCAAGGGACTCAATGAGATAGCTCTCACATCACAGGTGATGGTTTCTCTTTTTAAGATCGGAGGTGCATGGTGGTTTGGTGGGTCTCCCACGGAATGTTGGGATAGATGCATACATTATGCCTCCAATTCTTGTAAGAAAAAATGACCAAAAAGAAGATGTATTGCATAACTGCAAAGAGCCTAAGAGAAACACTAGTGTAGATAAAAAATAACGAGAAGGACTGAACCCCATCATCACTTTATTGGTTACTGATGTGGACACATACTTGCATGCTCAAGCACAAGTGAAAGAGGATGTGCTGATGGAGAATAGATATCCCGGGCAGTTGCATAACTTCCTTGCACGGATCAATAAGAAGTGTGGAGATCCCCTCTATCCTTGTGTTAGAGCAGAGCCTTCATAGAGTAGATGAACTCAAGTTTGTTGTTGCTATTGGTAAGATAGGTAAGAACAAGACCATAGGACCTGACAGGCTTCCCATTGAATTATATTTTTATTGGATTTGAGAATTGTCGGGCGGAATTAAAAATTTCCTGAACGATGGGATTCTCAAGAGAATTTAGGAATATTCTAGAAATTATTTTTAAAAATCCTAGAAATTGGTATTTTCTAAATATCAATGGTATTTTGGCAAATCTAATTGCTAATTTTTTTTGAAAAAATATAGGTTTGGAATGCCATAAGATAGGTTTGGTGGAATTCATAATTAGCGTATTTTGAGGCCCTAAAAAATTAGGGAAAGTGTGTCTCGCCTTTGACACTTTTTCATGATAATTTATTTTGCACTTGTTTAAGTGTGGTCTATGCTTAATTTCCTAAGCCTAAGACAAATTCTATCATGGGTTAGTTGATCTAGTTGTTTTGGTGGGTTTTATCGGATGATTTCTATGGACTCATCAGGTTCTTCCTAGATCACTTGTGGCCAGGGGTTTTTAATGAGTGCTGCACACATGTGTTTCACTGTCTTACTTTGGAGTTTTTCCAGAACAACACCACGTTCATGTATTCTGGATTGATAAGTTGGCCACCAATTTTAATGCTTCTTTTGGCATGATTAATGACCATTAGATGGCATGCATTGATTTTTATGATCAACTATGGTTATCATGGATTCTAGGTGCTTCCATGCTTCTATAGATTCTAGGTGCTTCCATGCTTCTATCCATGGTTCTATGACGATCTTTTGGATAATATCATGTGCTTTGTGAAGGTAGCATTTGCCTTCATTTTTGCACATAATTTTGGAGTATGTTCTTTGTACTCTTGTACATATTCCAACTTAGATACCTAGTTGCTTATGTATCTAGGTGAATTGTTATTTTTCTATCCTAGTTTTATTGTATTTATTGGGTAGTTATCATTAGAAAGGTGCCAATAATTTAAATTATTTTCTAATGATGTACTCGAAAAGCGTTATCCTTGATGTGGTCTTAGGTATATAGAGATAGGTTTTAGTATGTGAAAGTCTGGGATAAGGCCATTTCATTCCCTTTATGTAGGATTTTATTCATATTTCCCAGACAGCATACTAGTGAGTTCCAAATTGGTAAGGTATGTATGGGTGGTATGGAATGCTAGCGATTCCTCACATATATTATCTTATGGGATAATTTGGGCTTAAGATTGTTGCCTTGCTTACATCACTTGGCATGTTGACCCCAACATTTAAAGACAATCTCATTTTCTGATTCACTTGAAGTTGTAGTGTAGGCATTCTCTAGATAAACTTCTTTTATCTATAGCTCGCATGTTTTGATGAGTGTAATCTCGTTGACATTTTCTCTTGTTGAAATCTCTTTCGTTCAACGAGTTTATCTTGTTGTGTTCGGATTAAGGAATTTTGGATTCTTCCTTTGTTGGCATTTCTTTCTCTAGTTGTCCTTTAGGTGATTTATACAGCTTACCTGATGGTTTATGGATGTACATATGTGACTCATCAAGACGTTGATGACTCCCTATGTTGATATGGGTAACTCAAGATGGCGATAATTCCCTATGCAGATGTGGGTACGCCGGGCCACCGATGGATCCCTCCGATGGATCCCTTATTCCTGCCATTAATGCCATGTCTTCCTACTTTATTCCAAATGGTTTACAATGACGAAACTACCTTGAGTATGAGTTTCTCTGATCATCCCACAGAGTCTGATGGGAAAACAGAGCATGTGAATCAGATTGTAGAGGATATGCTTCATGCATATGTCTCTAAAAAACCATCAAATTGGAAAAAATATCTTCCAATGATAGAATTTGCCTATAATAGTTCTAAACATACGACTACTAGTTTTAGTCCGTTCATGCTTATGTATGGGTATCAACCCAGGGCACCTATTGATGTTGGTCATAAGGATATTGAGCTTGATGCATCAAGGGATTTCTTGCGTGATATGCAAGAAATGCTGACCAAAGCTTGGGATTCTATCAGGAGTGCTTAGGATAGGGCACGTTTTATGCCAATAAGGGATGCTCACCTTGGTCTTTTGAGCTAAGAGTGTTGGTTTATTTGAAAGTTACTAAAGATTCTCAGACTTTATCGATAGGAAAATGCTTAAAATTATCTCCTAGATATCGTGTTCCATTTCGAGTTATACGTCGGATTGACACGATTGTGTATGAACTAAAACTACCTTCACATGTTAGAGTTTATCCAGTCTTTCATGTCAATAGATTGAAAGAGAAACTGGGACGTGAGGATAACACAGTTACCCCTCAAGAACTCGTTGAAGTCAAAGATTTATCCTATGTTTCACATGAACTTGAAAAGATACTTGAATTCAAGGAAAGGAAACTTCGTTAGTTGACTCATTCCTAAGGTTAAAATTATGTGGAAAGATAGGGAAATTGAGGATTTGACTTGGGAGTCGGTTGAGAATGTTCAGTGCTGATTTCCTTGCAAGAGTGAAATATTTTGAGAGAGCGGAAGTATGTTTTGTGCACATTATAATGTTATGTGCACATTATATGTACATATACTAGGAGGCAGCCCACATTAGGCTTGTGAGCATGGGAGCATGGTAACAAGCTCTAGTGGAGCATGGGTTAGGGATAACCTTAAGGGTTGAGGTTAGGGTCAGGCATCCAAGGGTCACACATAGGAAATGGAGAATCAAGAGCTTTTTGAGGGCCCTCCTATATAATAGGGGCATGGGGCGCACTCAAGGGAGGGTTTCTTGTCTAGAGCATTGTGTCTCCTCTCTCCTACCATGTCACACTGGAGCTATGTGCTGCTGGAATGAAGTAATATCTGGTATGGGACACCAAGGTAAGGTATGTGGTACTTCAATGTATTTATGTGTGCACCCTTGGGCTCGGGGGTGGTCCGGTGGATGAGTTTATGCCTGTTTTATGCATGTTTATGTACGATGATTGTCTAGAGAGATCTTAGGATTTTAACAGTAAATCTATGACAACATACAATATGGGATTAATTATGCTTTAGTCCTTAATAGAACCTACATGCTCCTTAACTTGGATCTAGATAAAGCATACGATGACAAGGGTTAGGTGGGACTTTATGTTGGTAGTTCTTGACAAGATGGGTTTAGAAAGCACTTTGATATGGATGGTTAAAGCCCTACTTTTGGAAATGTAAAATTATAGGTCATTATTAATGGGGTTAAAGAATTCTCACTTTGCAAAGATCTATCCCCCATGAAGGATGCCCTTTTGTTCTCAGTTGTGGTTAATAGAACCCCTACTTGGCTAATGCATGGTATTTGCAAGAACGAGGGCTTCTTAAAGGCCTCCCTCTCCTGAAAACTAACCAAATGATGACCATTGAGTTTTTTGTTGATGATAATAGCTCTATACTTGCTTATTAAGAGTTTAATGTAGATACTTTCTTGGAGGTAATTGACAAGTTCTATCAATTATTCCGGTCTATTAATAGCACTGTGAAAGCAGAAGCTATCCTACTAGATTGACAAGGGGATTGTGAAAAATGGGACCTTAAGTATGGTTTTAAGTGGATCCATCAAGGCATACCTCTCAAGTTGTTAGGATGCCCCATAGGAACTGATGTAAGAAATAAGCAAAGGTTTGATTGGTTTTATCCCAGGCTTCAAGGAAAGATGGCTAACTAGGATAAAAACAAACTCTCATTTGTAGGGAGGTTGATGATCCTCAAACATATTTACACTTCATACATGGTGTTCATAGCATCTATATGCACTTTCAGCCTCACCAATTGGAATAAAGCAGAGAAGTTATTTAGGGACTTCTTATGGGGAAACTCTGAAAGGAGGAGCTAGCATGCACTCTCATGGGATCAAGTATTTGCCCCTAGGTAGGTAGGGGGGTTGGGGGGATAACTGGTTTGGCTTTGCATGACAAGGCCCTCTCACTTATGTGCCTGTAGAGGATTGAGACTACCCCTAGGGGGGTAATAACTATATTCTTCCTACAACAACGAGCTAAGGTTCTTCTAGGAAAGTGGCAGGGACTGACATGGAGGCATCAACTAGCCACATGAGGAAAATGTCTAATTAAAGTGTCCCCTGTAATTCACAGTCTAGTCTCTCCGGGTGGAAGGAAATTCTCTCCTCCCTTCAATGGATTAGCTTCAATGGATTGGACAACGCCCACATACTAGGGAAGGAGCCTTTGGGAAGAGCGTCTGGTGGTCACTATGAAATGTAGAAGTGGGTAAGCCTTAGCCCAGTGGTGAGACTAGGATAACATCACTTTACAGTATGAGTTAAATCCAACAGCACTTGGAGCTCCTTTAAACGATTGTAGAAGCTCTTCCACCATCATGGACCACAATTTTCCAAATTGGCTAGGCCTCTGTTTTAGAGGAAAACCACTAACCACGATGACAGGAGCAGACTGGACAACAAACCACACCAATTGGGTACTAGAGTAGATCTCTACACACTAAGGCACTCAGGATTCATCAAAAAAGTGGTATTGCCGCACTTTTAAGGTGTGGAAGGCGAACTCATGCCTGAAGGCCAATGTCTTTTTATATAGGGTTATACATCAAAAGTTGGCCACAGGGTTATACAACAGAAGCTAGCCACCTACTCGCCCCTGATAGGCTGACTAAATAATGGACCCCAATTTCACACCTATGCCCGCTTTGTAAGACACACAAGGTCGTAGGCTGTAACGCCTGACCGACGGCAGACCGGATGGCCATGTCCGGGGTTCAGTGGGAGAGGACGCCCATGCGGAGTCATGGGCGACCAGGCTACTGTGGACGGCAGGCCACACACTATATAGCCTGGGGGGTGAGGGGCAATCCTCATTCTTCCTCTATGGCTGGGTGGTGACAAAAAGGGGTCGGGGTTTAAAAGAAAGGGTTTTCGTAGTGAAAAAACAGGGGAGAGGACGGAGGGGAGTCAGGGGGTCGTTGGTTTAAAAAACCAAGACCCTTCAAGAAAAAACGAAGTTCTGAAACCCACAAAAAGGAGCAGTACTTGCAAGTACAAAAGGAAAATCATTGCTTCAACTGCAATGAAGTGGGGCACAACCAGGCTGATTGCCCAAAGTTAAAAGCAAGCACTAGTGGCAAGGCACCTAAGAGCGATGGTAAATCCTCTAGGCAGTTGCACACGGTGCACACGCTACCTCTCAGTGCCGGAGAGTTCAGAGAGGTTACGGTGAGTCATTGTGACGAGCGTCACGCTTGTTCAGTGACACCAGCTATGTGGCATGACATGGTGCGCATGTATGGCACCATAGGTGGCCGTAGAGTCACTGTCTTTATAAACGATGGGGCTAGCCATAACTTTTTGAACTATTCATTGGTCAAGAAGTTGAAATTACAAGAGACCACAAGTGATCATGAGTATACCGTTGGGTTGGTCAATGGTTATGATAAAAAGGTATGGAATACCATGGTCTTGGGAGTCCCTTTGATCATGTAGGACTATGAGGCCATGCTTGACTTCCAGGTCATGCATTTGGCTAGAGCAGATGTTTACTTAGGCAGGGAGTGGCTGTATAGCCTCGGTCCTAGCCTAGTTCGGAGTTATTTACACAACACATTACAGTTTGAGTCTGGGGTTAATATCATCACCCTATAGGGAGATCGTAGTGTCCCCTTTTCACCACCTATATCATCGCTCGAGTTATGCCACGCGGTCCGCAGCGGCCAGGTAGCACAAGTATATGCTTGTTACCCTCTTGTAGATTCTGTTTCCGTAGTAGCTAAAACTGAAAGTAATGTTTGCATAGACAAACATGGAAAACAAAGCCTTGGAAGAGACCCATTGTTTTCTGAAAACCCTGTTTGGCATGCATGTGATGATGAAACAACAAAGTCCAAGGCAAAAGAGACTTTAAAACAAAGTACGTAGATGCTTTGAAAAGTTTACTGCAGGAATTTCAAGATGTCTTTCCTACAGAGCTTCCAGATGATTTACCACCATCAAGGGAAGTAGACCATGGCATCGAAGTTATGCCTCGGTCCAAACAAATAAGCAAGCCTGCTTAAAGGTTGAGCCACTCCGAGGCACAGGAGGTGGAAAAGCAGTTGACCGAATACTTAGAGAAAGGGTTTATTCACCCTAGTTCGAGTCCTTGGGCATCACCGATTCTTCTGGTAAAGAAAAAGACGGTTCTATGCGCATGTGCATAGATTATCGAGCTCTTAATCAAGTCACGATTAAGAATAAGTACCCTATGCCACGTATGAACGAGTTGTTTGATCAACTCTATGGGTCGAAATATTTCTCTAAGATAGACCTGAGATTTGGGTATCATCAGGTTAGAATTAAGGTCGAGGATGTTGCGAAGATAGCATTCAGGACATGATTCGATCACTTTGAGTTTTTGGTTATGCCGTTTGGGCTAACCAATGCTCTAGTGACTTTTATGACGCTGATGGACAGTGTTTTACGTCCATACTTAGGAAAATTCGTAGTAGTTTTCCTAGATGATATTCTTGTGTACAGCAAAACGCGTAAAGAACACTTGGCACATTTGCGATCAGTGTTCCAGTTATTGCGACAACACAAGCTATTTGCAAAGGAGAGCAAATGTGAATTTTCTGAAAGAGAAATTCACTATTTGGACCACATTATATCCACCCATGGTACGCGGATGGAACCTGAGAAAGTGGAAACTATTCTCAAGTGGCTAGCCCGGAAAAATCTCGAAGAACTGCAGATTTTTCTCGGCATGTCGGGGTTTTACCGACACTATGTAAAGGACTATGCGAAGGTCACAACCCCATTGTTGACAGATCAATTGCGCACAAAAACAAAGAATATATGTTGGGAGGGAGACCAACAAAAGAAGCTTCGAAAAACTTAAGGTAGCCATAACAACTGCACCTGTTTTGACTATAGTTGACCCTACTGAGCCGTTTGTCTTGGAGACAGACGTTAGTGGGGAGGCCATTGGAGCCGTGCTTTTGCAAAGGCGACACCCTGTTGCATTTGAGAGCAAGAAATTAGATAGAGCTCAGCGTAACTACTCGGCTTACGAGTAGGAGTTACTGGCCATCGTACATGCACTTAAAAAGTGGAGACACTATTTATATAGTGCCACTTTTGAAGTACGTACGGATCACGAAAGCCTGACATGGCTTTCGAGTCAAAACAAGTTGAAAGGTCGGAAAGCTCAGTGGGCGGAGCTCCTACAGGAGTTTGACCTTCACATTTGCTACCAAAGGGGTAAATATAATGTTGTGGCAGATGCGCTTAGCCGCATGCCACAAATTATTGAGTTAAGCTTTACGGTTTTCAAGAATGAGTTCTTGGAATCACTCTGTGGCTTGTGTGAGCATGATCCTGTCTTTACAGAGGTCTGGCGCGCTGTACCATATGCACTTTGTCACAGCCACGCCCACCTTCCTCGCCGGCACGTAATGCTAGTCCGGAGAGACTGGCCGTAGGTGCGGCGGCGGGTAGCGAGGCGAGAGTTAGTCCGGAGAGGCTAGCCGAGTCTTCGGGGTATAGTTTTGAGCCGGAGAGCTCAGACATAGGCCCTTCATCACCTTTGTTTTCCGACACGGTTTCAAAGGATGATGCTAAACTTCGTCGGGGGGAGAAGTATGCTAACTACTCCATTGACGACGGGTACTTACTCTACAAGGGTAGGGTGTGTGTACCAACTATTGGTGACTTTCGAGCATGCATTCTTAGAGAAAGTCACGATAGTCCAAGTGCTGGTCATCCCGGGATACAAAAGACCTATGCACTAGTCAAACGACAATTTTATTGGCCTAGTTTGTTCAAGGACGTCCAGACTTATGTGCTACAATGCAATAAGTGTCAGGTAAATAAGCATGAAAGACTAAAGGTTGGGGCTTGCTCCATCCTTTAAGCATTCCTCAAGGGAAATGGGAAAGCATTTCCATGAATTTCATCACCGGTTTACCCACGACAACGAGGGAATGACTCGGTCTAGGTGGTGGTGGATAGGTTAACCAAGATGGCAAAATTTAACCAAGATGACTCGGTCTAGGTGGTGGTGGATAGGTTAACCAAGATGGCAAAATTTATTGCCACCAAGAAAACGGTAAAAATGCCAGAGTTGGCAAAACTCTTTATTGAACATCTCTACAAGCTATATGGCTTGCCCGCAGATATAGTGTCAGATAAAGATAGAAAGTTCAACAGCCACTTTTGCAGGGAAGTCTTCAAAAAGCTGGATACTACTCTGAGTATGAGTACGGCGGACCATCCGGAGTCTGATGGTCAAACAAAAAGGGTTAACCAAATACTCGAGGATATGTTGCATTCTTATGTAAGTAAGAAGCAATCAAATTGGGAAGAATATTTGCCGATGTGTTCTTTCTTTGTCAAGAAGATTCCTCACCCAAAGACTCTTCTTCTATGATCATCATAGACACTAAGTCCCCAAAGTTGGAAAATTCTCCTTGAATGGCGTGTACACTTTCTCGAGCCCATTCAGACAGACACTCAATAAATCATCATCTTCTATCCATACATTTATAGACCTAAGGGGATTCAACAATGTCATTGATTATTAAAGTACATACTCATTGATAGACATGCTTTCCTTCTCCACAATATGCAGCTCTTATTTTAGCTACAGTTTTGTTACCTGTATATGAAAGTCTAGAATATCTTCACCAGGTTCTTATATGCAATTTTTGGAGTGTTGGCATCATGTATATGTCCTGTCTACGACATTGATTAAAATACAATACATGACTTTCCTTGAATGCCTTTACATCTACTGGAGTGGCATTCTCTTGAGGCAACTCTAGAGGCTCCTTGTTGTCTCCTTTGACATAGTCACAAAATCCTTTGCCTATCAGGAAATTGATCATTCTAAACTTCCAAGCATGGAAGTTATTCTTTTTTAGCTTCTCACTAACAATCTAATTAAGTCCGTTAGACATGTTTTCCTATAACAACCAAAAACCTACAAATAGACAATTTATGTATGCAACCTGTAACATAGCAAGTTTTGCGACTGCCACCAATAGTACTTTTGCACAACCTGTATGTCACCACCTGTGACTAGAGTACATTTGAATACACCCAAGATTAGCAATACATGTGCAAACACTATCTGCACTCCCAAAATACACTGCTAGACTATGATAATTAGGCACGCAACAATGACATTTCTCAATTAAAACTTCTTAAAATTGTCCAAAAACACCTTGTGGTGGTCAAAATGTACCACAACACAAATTTGGTTGTAAACTTTAGCACAAGATACTACACACCACACAAGAACCTCCACTCCTATGAAGGCATCTTGTCAATCACAGATGTGTAGCTCCCATAGCTACCCAGGGATGTCGTACCTAAACAAGAAGGAAAAGAGATGATAACTCTCTTACCCATGTATTGCTTCCTTTGCCTTTATAGCTTCCTTTTCTTGTTGCTCATATCCTTAGCTTGAACTAAGCTCTCATACCATGAAAAGATTAGGGGAGAAGAGAGAGATTGAGATTTTGCACGCACACACACACACTCACACAATAATGGACACACACACACAAAGATGGAAATCATCTTCTTATCTCTACTCAAAAGAGGTCTAAAAAAGATAAGTGAAAACCAAAATAAGTACTAGAGTACTATGTACAAGTTGTCCATAATGTGAACACGCTAGGTAGGTGAGCTAGTAAGATAAGGGGTAGACTATGTAGTTGTAGTCCAATTGTAGAATCATTGGCCAAGATTTGTCATGTCACAGCTACCAAACATGCCAGCTATGTAAATGTGGAACGGTCACCCACGCACATTGTGAGTGCTAAATTGATCTTGACATCTCAACATGGAGATGTTGTATGGTGTCAGGAAATTACTCCTCTAGTAGAGCTGGCTTGTAAATTACAAATGATGTTTCCCCTTTCAATAATTTATACTTTTTAGATAATATAAAGCTACCTTTCCTTCAAAAAGAAAAGTTAGGGTATCCCAAACCTAGCCCAAATTTCATTTTGAAGGACTCATATAACCTCCAAATTTCTATGTGAAGGGATTGGAAGGTCATTATACAAGCGGTCCATAATGTGAACACGCGAAGAGGAGTGGGTAGGTGTGGACTGGTCGGTGTAGTCCAGCTGTAGAATCTCTGGCAAAGATATGTCAATGTCAGCTACCAAACCCGCCGCTAGTGATGCAAATGTCAAACGGTCATCCAGGCACCTCGTGAGTGTCATCTCTCATGTTGAGCTTGACATCTCAATATGAGAGGCTAGGACGAGGAGGCAGGAGATATGTTGGTGCCAGCTACCAAACCCGCTATTGATGTAAATGTTGAACGGTCATGCAAGCACCTCATGAGTGTCAGCTTATGTTGAGCTTGACATCTTAACAGGAGAGGCTAGGAGGAGGACAGAGGAGCAGTCAAAAGGGAGGGGAAGAAGGAAGAAACAAAAATAAAGAAAAAAGAAAAAAAGAAAAAAGGAAAAAGGAAAAATTTTAAAAAAAAGAAAAAAAGAAAAAGAAAGAAAAAGAAAGAAAAAAAGAGAAGAGGGGGGACAAGCGACAAAGGGAGAGGAAGGGTAGGCGAATGAACAGGGAGGACTAGGCTACATGCAGAAAGAAGGTAGGGGTGCAGACGAATGAGAGGGGGGAGGTGAGGAGAGAGAAGAAGTGAAGAGGAGAACGCAAAATAGAGGGGGGGAGGCGAAGGGGTAGCAAAGGGGAGAGAGAAGAAACAAAGAGAGTGGGCGAGAGTAGGCGAGGGGGGAGTTGAGGAGAGAGAAGAAGTTAAGAGGTGTAGGTGAAATAGAGGCGGGGAGGTGAAGGTAGTGAAGGGGAGAGAGAAGAAAAGAAGAGACCAAGGGAGAGTAGGTGAGGGGGAGAAGAGGGGAAGGGGAAGGCGGCGCAAGTAAACCAGAGGAGGGGATGAAAAGATGCAGGGGAAAGAGAGCTTGAGCTCTTGCAAGAACACACACACTCACAAAACCCTAATACAGAACACACAAGGTGAGAGGCTGAATATCTTCTTCTCCTTCTTCACTCAACACTCAACACACCATATACAAGATAAGAGTACACACAATATGAAAGGTACTCAACCAAATACATACACGGGTTCTCTATAGTGTGAACCCAACTAAATGAGCTGGCACTATAACTATGCCAGTCTCTAGAATGGCTGTCACACAGCCTGTCATCCCACTGGCTGCATATCACCCATGATCTCACCAACCATGCCAGTGGTGTAAGTGTGGGGCCTATCCCCCAGGCGGGTCATCTCAGTGTCCACCGCCTCACTGGATGAGCTCGATATCTCAACACTCCCCGTCAAGCTCAACTCCATCTCATGTACACCAAGCGAAGCCCTGAATCTACGGAGCTTCTCTGTACCCAATGCTTTGGTGAAGATGTCAGCTACCTGATCCTCTGTGCTGACATAAACAAGGTCGAGGTCTCCTGCGAAGACCTTCTCTCTGACAAAGTGGTAGTGGACCTCTATATGCTTCGTACGAGCATGAAACACTGGGTTCCTGGCCAACTGTATACTGCTAACGTTGTCACAGAAAATGACAACTTGTCTATCCACTGATAGACCCAAATCTGCAAGTAGCTTTCTCAACCAAGCTACCTCACATGTTGCCATAGCAGCTCCTCTATACTCGGCCTCTGTACTAGATAGAGCAACCATAGGCTGCTTCTTGCTGCTCCAAGTCACAGCAGCACTCCCCAAAGAAAACATGAATCCACTGGTGGATCTTCTGTCTGAGATACTACCAGCCCAATCAGCATCTGTGTACCCATGTACACATGTCTCTGTCCCAGTCTCATAGAATAGTCCACAATGCAAAGTAGAGCTCACATACCTCAGTATGCATCTCACTGCATCCAAATGCGGTTTCCGTGGAACTTGCATAAACTGACTCACCAACCCAACAGTATAGCTCAAATCTGGCCTGGTGATTGTCATGTATATCAAGCTTCCTACTATGCGCCTATACATAGTAGGATCCTCCAGAATCTCTCCTCAATCTGCACTCAACTTGCCATTCTGATCCAATGGCACAGAAATAGGCTTACAGCCTGTCATACCATACTTGGACAACATGTCCAAGCCATACTGTCTCTGCAGTAATCCAATACCATGTGGTGACCTAATCACCTCAATGCCCAAGAAATATCTGAGCTCCCCTAGATCCTTCATCTCGAACTTCTGTCTAAGCAAGATCTTTACATCAAAGATCTCTGCATCATGGTCCCCCGTAATGATCGTCATCTACATAGATGACAACAAGCACAACCCCTCTATCACCATGTCTCACATACAGCGAAAAATCAGCATTGGCTACATGAAAGCCAGTAGTGACAAGATGTTCAGAAATCTTGTCAGACCATGCTCTTGGTGCTTGTTTTAAGCCATACGAGGCTTTCTTCAACCTGCAAACATGCTCGGGGGTGACCACATCCTCATAAAAACAAGGCATCATCGAGAATAGCCTCCAGCTCTAGATCAATCTCATCACAATCATTTGGCTTACATAACACCTGCACATCCTCACTTGCAACCGACAGTTGACTAGCATCAAGCATAGAAGAGCCCAAAGCTGATGGAGATCTATTATATATCATGAAATCATCCAATGCATCATCTAGGATAGCATCCAATGCAGGATCAATCGCATTGAAGCCATTATCATCTTGCAATCCCACATGTTGATTATCATGAACATTCATACCCCCATAGCTATATCCATTTGGTTGCTCATATGCAGCCTCATGAGGCTCTGTGACCACACTTTGCATATCCTGCATGTTATCTCCCAGTATTTCTTGATACCTGTCTGCAGATGGGCTTAGAATTATGGGTCCCTCACCCGAGTACCCTTGAATCTGTATGTCATTGAACCCTGTATGATCCAAAAAGACAGATTCAATTTCCCTCTCCAAATCATCATCATAAACAGGCTTCCAAACTCGAGATTGTTGCTCACAAATGTGGTTGCAAGGTAACCCTGACACTGATGACATAGCATCACCCTGTTTATTGTTAGAACACCCAGTTAGCATTCCAGGATAACCCAAATCCAAAGAACCTTGGCAACCAGCTTCAGAAGCAACATCACTGTTGGAATCACCCATATCACTCACCCCCTCTAAATCAATCACACATACTTGTGGCCCATCTTGTAATATTTTATTTTCCTCACATTCATATTCATGTATACCCTCTATTAAAACCTGCTCTATTAGCAAAGTAGTTGGTCCTTCGTCTTCAAGTTCAAAATCTTGATCTAGACCTTCATCACAAAAGCCACTCACATCATCCTGCTTATAAGCATCATAACCAGATAAGAATGCAGTAATGATAGCATCTTCTTCTTGTCCTAGATCTTCAAACTCTGCAATCATGCGTTTAGCAAAAAACATTGGTTCTTGTAGCTCTTCGCACATACGATATGTCACCTGAGGAATACCCTTTGAATGGGTGCTTTTGTCATGAGAATCCTCGATTTTAGAAAGCTTACATGAGAGTTCACCCACTGTATCCTTTCTAGGTTGCAGCAAAGCATCCCTTTTAGCATTGTGAATGTCTTGCTATTCACTAACGGCTACTTGCAGTTCCAATTTAGCATAGACAGCCTCAATGATCTCTGCATCAGTCTTGAATAGCAATTGATTATCCTCCATATGACATAATTCCACGACTGCTTCTAAATTGGCCCGGATTGTTGCTCGAACACTATCACAGCTCACATTATACCTCATTTCATCACCCTTTTGCTTTTTCTTTTCCCAAGTAAGTTGCTCCTGCTTTAGGTTCATGGAACTCGCATAAATAAGTGCATCTACAAATTCACTCCATCATTTGGAGTGATACTCTTCTAGTTCCAGCACTTCATCTTTTAAATCAGGACTTATAAGGTGTGCAAAAGATGCAATCATCATGTTTTCTGGAACCCCTTGATTCTTCATCTCTGTCTCGTAACACCTTAGATAGCTTTCTAGATCGAAACCATCAAATATATTGACCCTGTCATATACCAATTGCACCGCAATTTCCACCGCTTCCTGAATTCGCTTTTCTTCTTCAATCTTCCTGAACTGCTCTTCAAGCTCTTTCATCTCTGCATATAAATGCTCCATTTTGCTAGCCATCTCTACGTACTCTCACCCCAGCGGTTTCACGTCGGGTTCACCAAAGATGTCGTGACGTGTGCGGTCTAGCCGAGAACACACTAGGTGTCTGGCTGTGAGAGTTTGGTGTTCTGAATTTGCATACACTTGATTTGATTCTTCAGAGAAAATAAATCCTGCCAAACCTCCTCCCTTCTTTCTCAGAGACGCATGTACAAGGCAAAGCACACACTTCTTCAAACACACACACACGCTTCAAGTAGGTGAAGCTTCCAGGTTTCTTTTACACACATATATGCTTCACTAAATTGGAGATTAATTGCAGGCTTTGGTTTTGCACACAGACACAAATTTACTGCCCGTATGCTCACTTACACACACACAAGATGGAGAGCTTACTGTCTGTAGGCTGTAGGGTATCCCCGAAAGATGCCACTTACAAAAGCTTCTAATGCCATTGCCAGACACATGCCCGTAAAGCTCCAAACAAGCAGATTCCGTCTACCTTGGGTATTCATGAGGCATGCTGCTATGCAAGAAGCAAGAAGATTCACAATTCCAACAGAGACACTGGCAACCAAATCTGAGGTTATTCCAGCATTTCTGAACACCGTAGAGGAGAAGTAGAAAATAGCATTTATTCCTGCCAGCTGCTGCTGGAAAGCAAACAAGGCCGCTCCAATCACCACCACTTTTCTATAGCGAACAGTGAACAATTCCTTGTAGGTGGCTTGCTCCAGCAGAGACCTGCTTGCCAGCTCTTCAGAGTCGCCTTCCAGCACCAGGCGGCTCGCTTTACTTTTGCCTGTCCCCTCTGACGACCTTCCGCAAGCTTCCTTTCTCTACCCGGCCCTTCTTTTTTTTCACGTGCTCTCTACGCCAGTCAGCTGCGCATCACCCACACGTTGCTTCGCCAACCTTCTGGAGGCCCTTCTCGCTGGCCTCTACACTAGCCATACACCTGAAGGCGATTCTGCCCGCTGCTCCTTTCTCTGCAATCCTGCAGTTGCGCCCACTCCAGCCAAGCCTATCAGCCGTCGGCCATCACCTCGAACACTTCCTCTGCATGTGCTTATGGCTGTACACGCCCAAGAGCCCCCCAAACAACACAGCGTCTCCGCCTTCTTGTCTGCAGCCCCCTCTTCTGCCAGGGCAACCTTCTCACCTTATCTGTTTTTTTAGACAGCTGCGCCGACTCGCCAGCTTCTGGATTTCGTTTCCTTCTGGAATATGCGCTGGCAGCCACTCACGCCTCCATGTGGCCATTAAAATTATTGGCCATGTGTATATACTTTATTATTTTTTTGTAAGGCCTAATGGATGGCCACCAAACATTCCATTTCACACCAATCTAAGGCAACACTGGCCCTTTAACCATTAATTGCTCCCCATGCCTTCCACGCACCTTCAAATGCAACCCACGATGCCATTGTATCTCAGTGGATACCTTCCATATCTGTCCTTGCTGCTCAGGGCCCAAATTCCACATAAGTTGTTCCATGAACATGCTTTCACTGCATAGACGTGCCACAGCACGACAACGTGTAGCAAGGTTATAACACCTATATCCCTTTTGCTAAAGGGAATATCCAATAAACACACATTTTTCAGCTTTCGGATCCAGCTTAGTTCTCAGCTCATCTGGCACATGCACATATGCAATGCATCCAAAGACTTTTAGATGAGACAAATCTAGTTTTCTGCCAGTAAACCTCTCCTCTGGAGTTACATCATGTATGGTTGCAATTGGAGTCCTGTTCATGATGTATACTACTGTAGAAATAGCCTCAGTCCAATAGCTTGCGGCATATTCTTCTCTTCCATCAATGCTCGCGCAATCTCAGCAATGTGCCTGTTCTTCCGCTCAGCAACTCCATTTTGCTGCGGAGTGTATCTGCATGTAAACTGTCTCCGAATACCATTCTGCTTCAAAAATTCAGAGAACTCATTGGAGAAGTACTCTCCCCGTCCATCTGACCTTAGGCACTTTACATATTTCCCTGTTTGCTTTTCAACCAAAACTCTGAAATTCTGAAAGTGAGTGAACACCTCACTCTTCTCCTTCATGAAATATACCCACACTTTCCTTGTGTGGTCATACCGGAGAGAGGGAGGGTGCAGTACACTAACAACCATTTTTATGGATGTATTGCTCTTGCAAGGGGATAAACTTGATGTGCTAGACAATGTGGGAGATCATGCAAGTTTCTCTTGGGACACACCTTTTGGTCACCGGCCATTGGTACACCAAAGGTGGTGTTTGTATTTCTATTTCATCTGTGGTTTTTCCTTGTGTCATTGGACATGGTGTCATTTTACCTCCGAGAGCACAGTGGATCCTTCTTATGAAAGGTGTTACACGCATTGGTATTATTATAGTGCCAGCTCATTTAGTTGGGTTCACATTATAGAGAACCCTAGTATGTATTTGGTTGAGTACCTTTTCATATTTTGTGTACTCTTATCTTTATATATGGTGTGTTGAGTGTTGTGTGAAGAAGAAGAAGATTTTCAGCCTCTCATCTTGTGTGTTCTCTTTTAGGGTTTTATGAGTGTGTGTGTGCTTGCAGGAGCTCAAGCTCTCTTCTCCCCTGCATCTTTTCAAATAGCATCTTGTATTTCCAACCAGGAAATCCTTAACCTTTGAAAAGAGGAACAAAACACTTCCCAAAAGGAAATCCGTTAACAAGTATGGTGTTTGCCATGTCGGGTTGTGAGAACACGTACAAGATAAGATCACAGAACTTGCAGACCATCATGTATGAGATATGAGAAATGTAGCCAAAAATAGGCATGCACCAGACGATGAGCATAAAGTGATCGTGTAAAGAATAGAACGTGAACCAAAATTAGAACTCTAAAAGTGGAGACCCATGTCTCATGCATGTAAGCAAACTTAGAGGTCCATAAAAGACGAAAATAAGAATAAGAAAAAGCATCGCGTTATGACGCAACTTGCACGGCAAGTTTTGTATCTAATTGTAGCTTGTACACTAAGCATCCATCTAAAGCTTTCACGAAAAGCTTTGATGATCAAATCCTTCTTACGACTCAGAGACAACTACCTGTTTGCTCTCACAAAGAACCTATTTTACTGTTTTAGATGTAGTTTGCCTGAACTGTCCTAACTTTTGACTCAAAACTCCGATTGACAAACCATTTTGATAGGAATCACCAGCACTGTACCATCTACGCACCAGCACTTGGTTTTGTTTTTAAAGACACGATTAAGAAACAATTCTAATTACAACAAGTGGAGCTATAGAATCATGTAGGCAACATTTAATCAAAGAACCAATCAACCCCACACAAAACTATTACCAAAGATCAATCTTGTAAGACATGAAATCATAATCATAAATTGAACAAGAAGACGTAGATGCTTCCCTTATGATTAGAATCACTCTGATACCATGTTGAGAGAGGGAGAGAGACGAGACAAGAAACACCACATACGCTCCACAAGAATGAATCATATTAGTCATATATAGGCAAGACCTAGAGTGAGTTAGGGCTAGCTATATATAGCTCCAACAATATACATGAATTATGCTTCATGGAATCCACATTACATAAAAGTGGTCCATAATCATGGCCCATGGATCTCGTCCACCCATATGTTTTTTCCTTGAAACCATGAGATATAGATATTCTCAATATCAAGTAACACATGAGTGAGTCTAGAAGATCTCATCTATGAGATAATGTATGCTCTACAAAGATGATGGTTCTCCCACCATCCACACCCATAGGTCTTTTCCTTGAAACTATAAGATATAGATATGGTTAATATCAAGTAACTTATGAGTGATTGTAGAAGACCACATCATCTATGGGCTGATTGATGATATGTATGACATCATCTTTTATGAGCAAGATTCGTGTTAGATTTCCCTTGAGAGAGGCATATCTTGATTTTGGAATCCTTAGAGTAACATAATCACCAACAACCTTGAACTCAATCAGCCTTTATTGGTTTAGTGCTTCATCCTTTCTTAAACCTTATTCATATTCTCTTTGTGTTCTTGTAAGAGAGCATGCATTCTTCCACCTCCTCTTTTCCACAACAAACAATTCACCCCTTTATTCTTAAAAATGACCATTCACATGTAACTGTACATAGCCTCAAAAGGATACCTACCAATGTTGACATGTTGACCTTGTAGCCATACATAGCCTCAAAGGGACACATACCAATGCTCACACGATGAGTGTCAATGCAAACTCGTCTAAGTGTAGCCACTCATCCCAAGCATGATGCATAACATGACAATAGTGTCTAAAGTATTTCTCCACCCACTTATTTACCCTCGTTGTTTACCCATCGGTCTTGGTATGGTATGTGGTACCCATACATTCAAACAATGTCTTCCAAAATAAGCTTATATACTTGGCATCGTAATCACTTACAATGACTTGAGTCATTCCATGCAACTTGAAAACATTATCCATGAATTGTTGTGCCATCATGGAAGCCATAAACTTCACCTATTGTGGGTATGAAGTGGGTTGATTATGTCAATCTATCCACTACAACATAAATGCTATCCCATCCCCTTTGTGTATCCCTTTCTTGTGGATCCATTTTTGTTTTGAAATGGGCAAGGGTTGAAGCAAACCACCCATTTTGTGAGTCGTATTCTTATCCATTTGGCAATTAAAACATCTTGAGACAAAAGAATACACATCTCTCCAAAGTCCTTTCCAATAAAAACACCTTCTCATAATAGCATAAGTCCTTTCCAATGGCATAGAATGCATTTTGTCAAGAGAAACTTTTGCTTAATGATGATGTGGGCATAAGATAAACTCAATCTTTGTAATATAAGAGACCATTTTGTATGTGAAAATGAGGCAAGTCATCACATAAACCATGTTGTAATTTCTATACCATTTGAGATGCCTCTTCATCAAGAAAGGGATAACATTTTTTGCGAGCTTCTATGTGTGAGCTTTTTAAAAAATTTATGAGCTTTTTTTGAGCTCTAGATCATTGGGGAAAATTTTCAAAAGAAAGAAGAAGCTCACTTTTAAAAAGGAGGGCTCAAAGAGTCCCAAAATTATATCATCATATTTACAACTTTTTTGGGGGGTAGAATTTGGCACTTTTGACATCATAAATGAGCTCACAAGGGCTAAAAATGGTAGAATTGACTATAAACATGGCTATGTTCTGAACATCTCTATCTAATTGATGTTCGGGAAAGAGGGTGCTACTAGCCCCTAGATCGTCAGTGGCAATCTCTTTCTTGAACATCAGTCATAGAAAGATGGCCAGAACGTAGGCATGTTTACAGTCGATTATACCATTTTTGTGCATTGTGAGCAATGTCAAAAGTGCCAAATTCTATAGTCAAAAAAAGTTTTGGATCTAATGTATGCATTTAAGCCCCTTAGAGTCCCCTTTTTCTCTTAAACAGTGTAGCCCCTCAAATAATGTAGGTTATGTGTAAACATCTTGAGTGATAGGTAAATATATTGTTGGCTATGGTGTTGATCTTAATGCTATAAACTTGGTGTGATGGTCTTGAGAGTTGGAAAAAAGCTCACATGTGCAGAATCTCACAAAAGAATCACACTCAAAAGAAAGTAACGATTCACTATGCACCTCTCAGATGGCTAGCAATGAGCATGTTGACATTATAGAGAGTGAATAGGCAACCACATTTCTTCCCCTTTGTGTAAGTGATCTTGAAGTTATAATTTTTAAGATAAGCACCTCACCTTCCTTGCTTGGTGTCGGAAATTCCGAACACGGAATCACCTGCCTCTATAGCTGTCCATCCAACTGCCTTGGAAAACACCACGGACCTGGGGCACCACCAGCACACTAGCTGGAACACTTCTCACACAATTCACCACACTACCCACACCAGAAAGACAGCCAAAACAGGGGCACCATAGTCAAAGTAAACACCCAGCAAACACATACACTTTCACTGTGCATGACGAGGTAATCGAAGGCTGGCACAAAGTGCGCTGTGAGAGTGTAAACTCATGGACTACACCAAACACGTCAATCACTCCTTCTCCTCGCAAATTGACACACACAGGATACCAACACAACACCATAACCAGATACATCACCAGTATCATTCATCCCTGAATTCCCAGTCTCGACACTTCCATACAAGCTTCTTCCGATACAGAAACTTTTACTCACACAACCTTACAAACACTCTGGCTTGGATTTACTACCAAGGGAATTCAACCACAGCCTCACTACCTTTGGAATTACAACCTTGCGTCTGACAACCAAGCCTCTTTAGCCACTAACACATCAACACTTTGACCAAGGATACATCACATCCTCAATCGGCACATGATCCACTACATCTGCAATCGACCCACACGTCTCCGCACTGCACTCTCTCTCTTGATGGCAACCCTCTGACGTCCCCGCTACCAGCCATGGCAGTCCATCAAACAAGCCCACCCAAACCTCTGAACCTCCCTGCCTCTCAGAGACGGCAACCACCCAGAAAAACAGCTCTCTGACGTCGCCTTCCACTAAGAACTGGCGGCACTGCCCTTCTCTCTGTTCGCACCACCCATCACAGGCGACCAACTCAACACCTTCTCTCCGCTCTCCAGCCTGTCGATGTCCCCCACCTATCGCCAGCAGCTGTAGCCAACACCCCAAACCCAATGCAACACCTTCTCTCGCACTGCATCCGGTAGCGGTCTCTTTCGCTACCAGCTTCTCCCGCGGCCAAAAAAACGAGAACTCACCTCCACGTTAACGTTCTACTCTGTACTGGCTGCGCTAGCAAAACCCAAGCAACCCCTTCTGTCATTGCCAGCGCCCACCAACCCATCCCTCTCCTTGCTGCCATTGGCATGCCAAGAGGGCCCTTTGCTTCGGTGCAGTCCCTGCCTGTAGTTGAAGCGGCTCTTTTTTTTGCCCGTACCACACTCCACGCCTCTCTACGTCGGAAGCGGCCACCTTCACACGTCGACACCTTTGTATTTGGAAATCACGTGCTCGCCATGCTGCTGCAGCCGATTTCCTCACCTTCGCCACCTTTTTTATAAAATTACATAGTATTTATTAAGGCCCTTGTGTATTAAGGTCTTTTTTTGCTCCATGCACACCTTCAAATTCAACCTACAAGTGCCCATTTATTTTGGAACACGTACACATACAGAGCGACCGAGTGACTGATACCACCTCCAACAGACCACGCTTCAGACAAACCTGTACAAGCCTACTACCAAGCCATCCACCCTGTACATCTGCCAAGGCATTCCAGGGCAAAGCTTTATACATGCCATGCATCCCATATGTACACAAGCCCAAAACACCTTACAGAATTTTGCCTGACACTTGGGAGAGAGAGAAGAAAAATTTTAGCAGTCCTCCTATGATTACTCCTACATAAAATGTACTCCCATAGAGGTAGTGACACCACTTCTTCTTGATGGCATGCAAGATAGAAATCATCTCTTGATCTTATACATGCATTTTCATCTTATCACTTCGCTTTTGTCTCTCATATGCATTCACTCCATGGTCTCTTGATACAAGATGGCCCCAATACCACTTCCACATACATCCACCCTCATGGGGCGAAAGGCGTTGAGAAATATAGGCACACAAGAATAGGGGCTTTAATGAGCATATTTTTCCACTCCTTCAAATATCTTATTACTGTGGCATACCAAAAGAATATGTCACTCTTCAATTTATCCATCAAAGGGTCTATAATTTGTGCATATTTGGTGATTAGTCTTCTATAGAATGATGAGAGATTAAGAAGCCCTCTTCATTGAGTAGCATAAGTACGGAATAGATAATTCTTAACACATTCCTTGGATCCACTCTAATGCCACCTTTGGTCTTGTCATGACCACGTTATTCCACCTCATGTTCTCTAAATATGCATTTGCTTTCTTTTGCATAAAGGAGGTTGGCCTTCATCACTTCTAATGCCTCAAAATTTTTCTTCATCCTTGCTATATATCAAGATGTCATCAAAGACTATAAGGATCAATTTGAAGAGTTAGTGCTAAAGACCTATTTATGAAGGCTTGGAAAGTGGTGGGTGCATTGCATATACCAAATGACATTACCATAAAGTGAAAAAAAACCCCTTGAGTACTAGAGTTATGCCATAGCTATAGCGCTAGCTCATATAGAATCGAGTTCACACTATGGACCAACCATTGTATGTTATTGTAGGAGAGCACTTTCCCTTATAGTATGTACTCTTATCTTTTTAGTTGTATGGTTATAGGGAAGAGAAGAAGATAGAAGAAAATTCAGCCATCCATCTCTCTCTTTTGTCTTTCTCTCTCTTGTGTGTGTGTGTTTGCTTACAAGGAACTCAAGCGCTCCCTCTCCCTTATGATATCAGAGCCTGGTTCAAGCTAAGGAGCTGAGCGGTAAGCAAAGGAAGCTATGAAGCAAAGGAAAGAAGTACACAGGTAAGAGCATCATTCTCTTTCCCTTCTTTTTTAGGTAACGACACCCCCTAGGTAGCTTCGAGAGCTACACATATCCGATTAAGGAGCCACTTCACAGGTGTGGAGGTGCCTACAAGGTGCATAGTATGGTCAAAATTGCATTTTAAGCATGTTTCAGTCTTCGTTTGGTCATTGTAAGGTGTTTTTAACATTTTCGAGAAGTCCTGGTTGAGAACTATCTCTGTTCAAATCTTGGTTATTAGTGCATTTTGGGAATGCAGATAGTGTTTGCACAATGTTGAGTGGACCTAGAGAGTTCTTTAACAGTGGATCCAATGTTAGTTCATGGTCAGGTAGGTTGAGGACACATGTATCACGCAAAAGGAAGAAAAAGGTAGATCGACCTTTTGTACCTGATTTCTCAGCAGGTCACTCATATGTGGATGGTGACTCTAGTGGCTCTGCATAGAGCCTTGATAAGGAGCTTGGCATTCTGATTGTGTTTACTCCTGGTGTAAGGAGAACCAGGACTATTTGAAGGACATCTAGCACTGATCCATGTGTACGCAAGTCTATGAGGGTTAGGTACTCTATTGATAGGTCGAGATATGATGGATATATAGCCCATCATTATGCTTACATGGTTAAAGAAATATAGGAGTTTAAGCCCACTTGTTTTAAGCAGACACTTGGAAATAAAAAATGGGAAGATGCCATGAATGAGGAGATGGTAGCATTGGATGCAAATACAACATGGGAGTTAGTGCCTTTGCCTAAAGAAAAGAAGGTGTATAAGGTCAAGCATAACACAGATGGATCACTAAGTAGGTATAATGAGAGATTGGTTGCCAAGGCTATGTGGAGACCTATGGCATTGACTGTGAGGAGACATTTAGCTTGATTATGAGAATGAGAGATTGGTTGCCAAGGCTATGTGGAGACCTATGGCATTGACTGTGAGGAGACATTTAGCTTGATTATGAGAATGAAACTATGAGATATATCATTGCTATGGCTGCATGAAAGGGTTGGTCTTTACATTAGATGGATGCAAAGCTTTATATAGCTTAAAGCAAGCACCCAGAGCATGGTCAAAAAAGAACGGAGACGATGTTGCTAAGCCGCTGACCGCTCTGACAACCGCCCCGCCATGGTCTACCCTTTCTCTTCACCAGATCCTGCGATGGCACTCTTGAAAACTCACACAAACCATTAACCATATGCCATAAAGATCACCGAAAATCATTTTAAATTCTATCTTGATTTGAATGCATACATACATGTCAAAGATAAGATCTTCCCCTACATCAAGATCATCACCTAGTGCCAAATTCCTTAGCTGATCCCCATGCATCATAAAGCTTGTAGACAAGAGATGTTGAGCGAACAAAAACAGCCAATATTAGACAAGTGACCTACAAGCAAAGACACATTGGTTGTTCATGCATTTTCACCTGAAATGATGGGACAAAGAAGATTTGCACAAATGACAGCCCCAAAGAGAACAACACCAATACCTGGGTAGTAATCATTTGCCCATCTTCTTCCTAATAGGTGGAGTACACCTCACAACCTGTCTATGATAAATGCCAAACCCAACGCTCTGTGCAACCTGCTCAATGGTCACTCCTTCTTCCATAGTGTAAAGGCATGTAAAGGAGCCTCGATCCAAGAGACAAGAATCAACAACTTTAAAAGTAGAGTCATACATGCCATCCCCAATCTTATTCCAATATGGAACCTTGTTTGCAACACAACCTCCAACGATGATATTTGAGGGGAAGTCTGTAAATATCAACTCCACACAGTAATCGGACCCTCTACTCTTGGCATTCCCTACTGTGCAAATAACATTCATGGCATCAAGCACTTGCTTTCCTAATGAGGATGCATCCCCCATGTTCACAAAAGTAGCTGCAAGGTCCTCAATATACTGACATTGAAGGCATAAATGGTTCCTATAGACAGGTTTTTGACATTAAATAACACACATAGTCTTAAGTCAAAACAATCGGATCACGATAGAGATGAGGTAGGAAGCTCACATACCTAGAGCTTGCAATGTCTTGGTTATGATGTCAGTTGGTTGTATCCCGCCTGCACTACTATTGGATGTCTTTTGTTGACTCTGCTCCCTGTTTGCCTCCATTGCTCGATTCACCTCCAATGCATGATTCACTATTCCCCTCCCTAAATTCACTGGCAATGACTTACGAAAAGAAGCCGATGCAATCGATGTTGCATGTGATGTGGATGTGGCCTCATTATTATGATCAATTTGTTGTGGCTACAAAGCTCTAATATAGACTTATGTTGGCGATACCTCCTCAGGCACATGGTTTCTTTCAAGGTCCAACCACCATGGACAGAAACGAGACTCCATGCTTGACATGGCCTGTTCAATGACAAACATGGTAAACACAACTCACCCTAAATATGAACATGTTTCTCAATCATGGATTCAATATGACAAATTCAATCACTTACTCTTCCAACCTTCAAATTGGCATACATATAAGATTGATTGTCAACACAAAGCCACACACTAGCAAGAGGGGGTAAAATATCCAATTGGTGCTCCTCAATTTTAGAAAGCAACCATCTGCAAGCCAAAGCCCAAATGATAAAACAACACACAGAAAGAAGTATGCATGTTTTTTAACAAGGAATATCTAGGTTATGTTGTAGGAAAACCTGTAAACGACTCGCCGTGTGGCACTTTGTAGGCCTGGTTGATGGTCAATATCATGGCGAAATTTTATGCCTCCTTCGTGCGCTTTGAAAGCCCTTTTGAAGTACTTTCTTCTACATAGAACAACAAAAGAGGTGAATCAGCTCTCACCTGGCAACCTGACTCGATCGGCATTTTTAATATCATTTTGGATTCTCAAACCCAGCTCCGTGATCTGAAGCCAGTAGGAGTACATGTGCAGCCATTCCCTAACCTTTGTCTTATCATTTGGCATACCCTCAAGTGATCGCACTGCAGCCTGAGAGTTGTCCAATAGCTTGACAATGTGAGCCTTATCTGTGTCTCTGATGCATGCAGAACCTATCATATTGAGTTTTTCCTTTGTGGCCACATGATTGGTTAACGCGTGCCATGGGAGGGAGAGCACCGCACACCAAAAGGCCTCACCGTTGGAGGGATCAGCAATCCTTGCATATTTTGATGTTTTTCCTCTGTAGAGAACTTCTATCTTTCGAGTCACATTCTCCCTAGCAGACTTGGCAAGTGGTCCATTTGATGCCTCATCAATTTTTTGCTCCATCTCATCCTTGAACAAGAGCTAAGTCATAATCTGGATTGGCAAATGAAGCCAACTGGGCCTTCCTCTCGGGCAGACGCACTCTGCATCTCTCTCTCAACCCACAGCTTGTCCTCATTGTCCAAATGTGCCATGAGAGTTGTTAGGTCGGACTCTCCTAATCTTCTTAGTTGAAATAGACGATCACCAAATGTGGTTGGCACAAATGCATAATCATGCGTCCTACAAAACAAAGAAAAAATATGTTAATATTCTTGAGTATAAACAACTTACTTGACATAGAAGGAGACTCTGATAACAAATTAACTTACTTGTTCAACCTGGACAATGAAAACATAAGCTCACCCACATCCCTCCGCTCGAAAACATAAAATTTACAGAGAACGCAACAATGCATGGACAAATCCCCTTGAAACCCTGTAATAAAACACAAAATTAGGAAGGCCAAAGAAGCATAAGAAACTATAACATCCTAATGAGAACTCACCTGTAGAAATGCAATCCATCCAAGCATTGTGTCGATTATTACCATCAAGAATATGCACCATTTTTCGGCTCAAGTACGGACCCCAATCGGGGTCAAGTGCAAGAGATTCCTCAAATTGTTGATTCACAGTCCTCCAATGCTCATCCCAAGATTCCTCCCTCTCTTGTGTCAATGGTGTCTCCTCCCCTTCCAAGTCCATAATTGATACTGTGAAAGCTCCCATGCTCTCAATGTACCCACCTAGTTTTTTGAAGCTTGAGTAAGAGACTTATCTGTTGAGGGAGAAACCTTTCAGATTGCCTCCGTCTGGATCATCCTACAGAGAGGAACATGTGGAGGTGGAGACCTAAATTTGATGCCTATCCTATCTAAGAAGGCTTATGGAGTAGATGTCTCAAGAATCTTCCCAAAAATATCAACCTTATTTTTTTTCTGCTTGCTTCCTTCCTTCACTTTGGGTTGTGACAACTGTTTCTTCTTGATCCTCTAGTGGATGTGTGTTCTCTTCCCCCTCCAGTATCCTCAGTATTCTCACCTTCATCCTCATTATCACCACCTTGAGTATTCTCACCCTCATTTTGATCACCTTTATTTTCCTCAATTGCCCCCCACTACGTTTTGTCCATCCTCCTCATTTCTTTCATCACTATGTAGATGCTGCCTATCCATATCCACCTCCAGGTTAGTGTCATCTATGATATGTACCACCTGCTCCGTGTAGTAGGGTTTGAGGAGGCAGCCTGCTCGAAAGTGCTGGAAAAATCAGCTTGCCTCCTTGTGTGTCTCGATGAGCTCTCACTTGGGCCAACCTGCACACTCTTTTTCCACTTAGCAAGAGGTAACTCATCCATTTTTGCACAACAAGAACCTTTCAAGCAAGATGCTCTAGTGAAATGACTCGAACTCATTTGAAAACCAAATAGCCATGCAGAAATACAAGAATAAATCTTCAAATAGTATTCTACTCGTGTTATATAATTAATTGATTATTTTAATAGCAAATTCAGTACTATGACACAAACTTCAAAAAAAGGTGGCACATTCACTAAAGAGATTAAATTCAGTACTGCAACACAATCATCAAACAAAGGTGGCACATTCACTGTCCAACAAAATGGCCAACTCATTAATGAACAGAATATCTTTGAGATTATCATATGGAGTGCTTTGGCCCAAATTCCAAGGCATTCAATGCCGTATTGAATAAAAAAATCTTCATTGGAAAATATTTACGGAGCCCTTTTCAGGTGTTCAATTCAAGGCATTCAAATTTATTGGAAAATATATAAAGATTCAGTAGCCCAAATCTCAAGGCATTCAATATTGAGTACTAATAAACTTTAGAAGTGATATTTTGCAATCCAACACTTTTTTAAGAACAAACTTTTTTCTTTTTGTGCTATTGTTCTTTAGATGCACATGTTTGCTGGTCTCCTCTCTCGACTGTGTGAGCCATTTCTCAACCAAGAAGACATCAAATGTGAGTTTTTTGAGCTTCTTGTATACACAAAGTCTATGCATAATATAGACAGTAGTAAGAGAAACAGTCTATGCAATGTGTTTGAGATAGCACCATATAGATAGCATGTTCTTACACTACTCTCTCTAAATTTCTACCGCCAGGGGGATCCAAGGGGGGCTGGCGGTGGCAGAAATTCAGGCCCCCCTTGGCGGGGGAGTTCGGGGCGCTGACCCCAAAGCTTGAAACAAACTCAAAATCATGATGATTTTTTCAATGGTCTCGGCAGCAAAACATCCTATTATTTTGTGCGTTGAGTGCAAAAATTCATTCAGGCAAAATAGCACAAATTCATGGATGATACCTTTCTGCGTCTCTTTGTTGGGGAGAAATATTGGAGTGGGGAGAGGGCCTTGCGCCCGCATGAGATCAGCGTTTCTTTGCTAGGGAGACGTATGATGCTTCATGATGGTTTCTCTACGTGTGTGTTCGAGGAAAGATGCTTCTGTGCCGACTACTAAAAGCCTTAAGTAATTACTTCATAAGAAGTAGCCGACTACTAAAAACCCTAAGTTAAGGACTGGACAATTTTTTTTATCCTAACACTAATGAATTTCAACACTAAAATTTAAGGGTTTGGTCAATATTTTCCCGATTTTTTTAAATCCAGCTAGCATAGTTATGCTATGGCATCCAACTGGTAGAGTTTTTGAAATCTAACAGGAGATTATGAAAAAGCGCAAGAACTAACACAAAGCAAATATGTGTGTGTGTGTGTGTGTGTGTGTGTACACACACACACACACACAAACATATATACATATATACAACATGTACTCTTTTTGATACCCTTCATTATGACTGTTTTTGCAATAAATATTTTTATTTGCTTCTACCCATAGTCTTAAAATGAGCCTGGTAAAATTGTACTATGGCTGGTATATGGTATTGATTAGAGCAAGCACATCTAGTATTAAAATATTTTTGGCTAATATTCAATGTTTTGGCTAATATTCAATGTAAATTCCTTAATTGTTGTTGTGATTGCATTATGCGCAGGGAGGCTCGTGTTGCATGCATCCGCCGAGTCGCCTTCTCGAATGGCAAATGTCTTGTGTCAATCAACATGATCCGGGGGAAGCTTGGAACTATTGGTGGGATAAATGTGGAGGCCTTACTTGAAATTGGAGGAGAGTATGAGCCCATTTGTCCTTTACACTTGTATGCAGGGATTGGAGATGAGGCATATTTTATCCTGGAGCATTCATTGTCCTCTGTATATATTGCCAAATTAGAGAATTATTTTGAGACCCCAGAACAAGGCCCCTCAACTATATTTCCTCCCGGTTCTCGAAAGAGTACTCCAATGTAAGTGGCATTAACTTTGACTTTGACATTTTTTGTTTTGCATTGTGCATTGAATTAGAGAGCATTGTGCTTTGCAGTGACTTGGACACTGAAGAGATAGAAGAAATCAATGTCCAGGCACATGGGTCATTCAAGAGGAGGTAGAGATCTCTCCTGTGGAAAAGTGCTTTCAACATTTGGAAGAGGAAGATGTTCAGTTTGATAGTGCGGTCTCTTGCTTTCAAATAATCCGCATGTTACCTCCTACTGATGTCTCCTACTGATGTCTTGCACACTTTAATCCATGATTGTGATTATAAAGGCAAGGTAAAAGAGCTTCCCAAGGTGTACCTAGAGTTCAGTATGTACGAGCTTGAAGGTGGGAAAGGTATGGAAGGGATGGAGCAAAAATACGAGGGCAACATTTGGACAAAGCCACAAACGCAAACTAGGGCCAATAAAACTTTTGTTCTTAGGAAGAGCTTCTGCAGGGGAACCTTCCAGTGCATGAATGAGCAGTGCTCCTTTAGGACACGTATGAATCAACCAAACAAACTCCATTGGAATGGGCAGCTGATAAAATCTCCAAAAGATGGGAATTTAGCAATTAGGAGCTTCGGGAACCTTGAGTGTTTTTTCTGCAAGCATGTGCCAATGTGTCTTAAAGAATGTCCTGCTTGTGTCTATTATTTTATGCACAATAGACTATTTATTCATTATGGCAAACATACACACATGGTTTCCAAGAAAATGTGACGAGCATCGATACGAAATATCAAGGCCTTTGTAGCACGTGTAGTGGGCATCAACCACAACGCTGGGCCTAGAAAGGTACAAATGATTGTGGCAAGGGAGGTGGTTCTAAGAGCATTCACTGATGATGACAAGGCACAAGGAGAATTCATGATAGAGAGGGAGCTGCAGGAGTTGTCGCAAGAGTTGCAAAGTTTGATAAATGTCAAAAAGTACGTAGGAAGTGTAATTTAGCAAAGAATAGTATGCATCATCTTTAATACACTAAGTATGCTTTATGAATACAGGGTGAAGCAGATGGTAATGCAAACACGAAAAACAACACGGCCTCTGGGTGAAGGATATGAAGCCATTCTTAATCTAGAAAGAACATGCCATTTTGATTCCATGGTTCTCGATTTCCATTGTAAGCCACCACTACTACTGAGCGTTGCTTTATCTTTAAGATGTCTACTACTGGACGACCTAGTTTTAGGATTGACTTTGTTCGGCAAATGGACAAGGATGGTAATGGGGATCTTCATCAAGCATGGGTCTGCTTTGATCATGTGCATCGAGTGGATACTGGTGGATGGTATACAATGGGAGCGCATGTTTATGACCACATGCAAGTTACAAGCGGTAGAGAGCATTGCTTGTTTTGTGTATATTGGATGGTATACAATGGGAGCGCATGTTTATGACCACATGCAAGTTACAAGCGGTAGAGAGCATTGCTTGTTTTGTGTCTTTAATATAACTCTGTTTCCATTTGCATCATGCAGGATTGGTGAGCTATTGACGATAGCAACTTGTGAATTTAGAGAAGAGGATGAGGATGCTCAAGTCATGTTTTGGGAAAACATGAATTTGGTAATGGTGGAGCACACAGGGAAGGTAGCAAATTTTTTTGGGTTTATGGGCGGATGAGGCTGGCACTAACTGGAATGCAGTGAGACATGTCTTCAACGACGGTGGCAAGGAGATGATTGAAAGGGAAAGTTCATGTTTATGGCATTGGGAAGACAACCTTCGTGTCCACACGCAGAGGTACATCTATAGCCCACATCAAGAAAAGCAGCTTGCATGCTTGGTCTCCGACATATTTGTCCTTGGGACAAGAGCATTGACAATAGGCTCTCCATCCTACAAGGCAGTGGTAGAAATTGATTAAAAACAATGCAGTGCACATAAGTAGGAGGCACACAATAATACAATGAATAATCTCTTACAAACATTACCTTTGAAATGAAATGACCCCATCGACTAACCCTATAGTAACACCATCTCAACCAGCTAACAAGCTTAGGGATGTTTCTATCAGCTGCCTTGCCAGTTGCCCACCATGCTCGTATCCTGCGAAATCGCTGAAGGGCGCTTTCTTTGTTTGGGGCAATCCTCCACTTCTCACACATCTCCGGCAGGGGAGGGGTATAGGCAAAAGGTTAGTCTTTATGATGCTTGTGTGACAGATCTAATCAATGCTTACTTCCAATGTGCTAGACAACTGGCTTTCTTGGAAGGAAAATACACAGGTTGTGGGTCTACATTGGAGCTTTTGGTTGAGAGAGCTCTTTCTTGAGACAGAAAGCAAGCCCATCCCCAATAGCTACCTCATGAGCACCCCTATGTTTTCAAATAGGGTAAAATTCAAGGGTGAGAATAAAACTATTCGAGCCAAAAGGCCACTACACGACTCGACAGAAGAGAACTTTGGCAACTCTAGCCATAGGCCTGAGTTTAACTATGTGACAAGAGAGAGGTTAGAGCCTGCAATAATAGAGGTCGATGGTCAATGCAAAGTTTTAGAGAGCCTTGAAAGTGATGTGCATGATACGAAGTGGGCCTTGCGGAGGATACCAAGAGTGAATCGAGTTGAGTGCAACCACTGGGCATCGAGGAAAAAGTGTAGCTCCCAAAGTTGCAAGGGGGTGATGTCAGTCCTTGTTTTTGGAGTGATTGTTAACTATCCTCCTAGAAAAAGGAGAAGTATTGCTTTTTTTGTAATATAGATGTTAGGCACACTTGGAAAATTACAAAGACAATATTACATCCACCAGAGGATGTCCCTTGTGTTTGGCCCATTGCTAAAGGTACCAAGTTACAAGTGAAAGAAGCCTACAAGCTTATTAGAGCAGGATATGACATTGGTATTCCTCTTGAGTTTTTTCTAGAAAAGGCACTAGCAAGACAAGCAAGGCGGTGAAACAATTTCCATATCGACGAGGAATTTCAAAGGTTGCATTTGGTTAAATCACTGCGGCCTTAGATATGCATGCTGAAGTTGTAGGCAGCCATATACATATAGAAGGGGTAAAGGAAACATTTAGTATTAATCCATTGACCAATGGGAGCCAAGACACACCTCTGATAGAGGTCACTATTCATAAGAATCCAATGTGTTCATGTGTGGAGTTCAGAGATAGTGTGGCCAAGAAAAGACCATATCTTGCATGCAGGGATTTCATTAACGTCTTCGCAATTTTGTGATCACGTTAACAAAACTTGTTGTTAACATATTAAAACTTGTGATCACATTCTATATTCACATGACCTGAGCAATGACCTACTAGAACCCACTAGTCCCATAACACCTCCGGGCTTCTTGTTTTCCCGGCGGGCCCATCGGGATAACAAAAAAACCCCGGCGGGGTTCTGTTCTATTTATAAACATTGCCCGACACCCATCGTGCAACTTTTAGGGAGATAGTCCTTGTTTTAGGGGCATGATATCTCTCCTCAAAGTACTTGTAGAGCTCTCGAGTTGCTAGAAGTGTCCTCTTGGGAAGAACGTCCTTATCTTAGGGACTGTCGTTTTTCCTTGTAGGCACTCCTAAGGCTATTGAGCCACTCGTCCTCCTTAGTTCTTTGAATTGGGGGCAGGGTGTGGTTCGTAGCTAATACTTGCGGAGATTTAGGGACAAAGTTGGAGTCATTCAGCTTTGCATTTGATCTACGTAGGTAATCTACCTCATTCTACTTTATGAATGGTTTGATGGAGCCAAGAGTCCTGCTTAGGGGCTTGTATTGGTTCTTGATACTTGATATAGTTTAGAGTAGACAAGGGTCTATTGTCCTATACTAGAGTATTGGGCAAGCATAGATCGTTGATTGTGTAAAGTATCCTTAATTGGGTACAAAAGGCATCCTTCATTGGGGGTGCAATGTGCATGATAGTTTCAAAGTAGTTTTGTAGTCAGACCTTGCAAGATAGTTTCGAAGTAGTTTTGTGTTATGTGATGATCTTTTGTGTTTGTCAAGATAGTTTCGAAGTAGTTTGTCTGCTAATGTATGTTTTGTAATACGTGAGTGACTTTGTTGTTTTTTCATTTGTGTATTCATTGTTATATGCTTGGTTGAATAGGTTATTTGAGATGGAGGACAATGTTGTTGAAATTTGAGCTGAATGATGAGCTATGGTGGATCAAACACTAGAATCAACATAATTAACAAAGTGATTAGCAAGTGATTAAGACGTAATTAGTGAAAAATTAGAACATAGATTAATGTAGGCATGGATACTCAAAAACCAGCAAATTCTCATTAGGGCTATGCCTCAATTTATAGTGTTTACATCAAGCATCAAATCCCCTTGATTTCTCCATGATTCACTCCCTGAATATCTCCACCTCTTGCCTGATTCTCTCCACCTCTTCTCTTTTCCCTGATTATCTCCCAGAATAACTCCACACTCCTAAATTCCCTCATGCTACCCATTATTCTCTCCCAGTAGATTCTCCTAACCTTTTCACAGGTTCTTTCACAATTACATCTCCTCTTTTACAGTCTCTATCCAAGAGCTTGTTCCCACACACACCCTATTCACTTGTATTTTCAACACCTCCCCTCAAGTGAATACTCCTAGTACACCTAGACCCTATACCAAGTTTGCCTCCCTTTACTTGGCAGTCCGCGACCAGTGTCTACTCCTCCCCTCAAGTTATCTCAGCACACCTGGACCCTATATCAAGTTTCTCTCTTACTTGATAGCCTGCGACCAGTGCCTCAGATCCCTAAACCCATAGTCCTTGACACACTCTCTCTCTCTATGTGTCCAAGGCTTACTATAGTTGCCCGCGACCTTGACTAAAGTGCTCACACATACATCTACCACGTGGCCTACATCATCGGTGGCTCAGAGGTGGTTTTACTTTATTGGGGCAGGTTACATTGGGTTGTGGGCTCTCTCTCTCTCTCTCTCTCTCTCAGAGATTTTCACATGGCTCCTCACTCTTTGGAGCCTCACATCTTCTCTTCTCTTCAGTCTTCTTCTCGTGGCAGCTTCTCTCCACGCGTCCGTCTCTTCTTTCAGTCTTCTCTGGGCAGCTTCTCTTCTTGTGGCAGCTTCTCTTCTCATGTCCATGTCTTCCTTCAGGTCTTTTTCTCGGTGTGGATCCTCTTCTTGGGAAGAGATATTCTTCTTCTTTCATGGCTGGGGCCATGAGCTCGTCCGTCAGGTCATTTTGCTCCATGTGAGCAACATGTTTCAATGTTTTGCTGACAGTTCCTTTGGGCTTTTGATGTTCATCTTTTATCATTATGCAATGCAAACCCAAATTTATGCGGGAGGTCTTACCTCTTGCCTTAATCTGGACAAGGGCAGTGTCTGTTCCCATTTTTACACTGATAAAATGTGCCCAATACATAATGCGTATAGCATTCATTCTCATGCACATTCCAAATGCAACTCTGGCTGTGAATAATCTTGAATTTGAGTGAGATTTACAAGCATTAACCAAGGGTTAAATGCAAAATGATGATTTTCACAAATTTTATCAGCACAATTTTCCAGAAATTACACTAAATTGAGAGTAACCAATTTGTACGGGATGGTTGGAGTATCAAACCAACTCCGATTTGAAATCTGAAGTTATAGGGATCTGTATCAGATACCTAATGGTTAATTTGAACCCTCAATTGCACCAAAGTACAGTGATTAGCACTGATCAATCACTGATTAGCAAATTAATGCTCTGGTTTGTGTGCAGAAAACAGAGTATGCGGGGAGCCCAGATCTGGTGCCTTCCACTTCAAATGAGCTTAAATGCTTTCAAAGGCATCAATAGCAATGAGTCTAGTAGAGGATTAAGCCAAGAAACACAAGATTTGACCAAATAATGAAAGCTTAATCTCTGTTTTACCAAAGTCACCTGCAGATTTGATGAAGAGCTTTGATCTCTCTGTAGACTTGATGAAATTGATTTCTGTCTTCACCAGCTTGTAGAGCATGCTTGATTACCCCTTGGGCTAGAAGGAAATGAAGCAATTTGATTGGAGCAAGTAGCAATGTCCAATTCACTCAGAAAAATAGGCGCCAGCGATTTTCGTGATTCCTCCTTCGTTTCTACGCGGTTTGATGCGCCGCCTTGCTGAGCATGTAGCCAAGGATGTTGGCTAGCTTAAGCTAGAAGCTTGTGACCTAATTTGTTTTGTGCTAAGTGCTAGAGACCCTCCACTGGCTGGGGGTGAAGGGGAAGAGTGAAAACTCACTAAAAACTGATTTTTTTGCTAATTATCTTACTAATCCTGATTAATTCACTAATGGGCTCATAAATCTAGTTGATTCTAGGCATGGCTCTGATACCATGTTGAAATTTGAGCTGAATGATGAGCTATGGTGGATCAAACACTAGAATCAACATAATTAACAAAGTGATTAGCAAGTGATTAAGACGTAATTAGTGAAAAATTAGAACATAGATTAATGTAGGCATGGATACTCAAAAACCAGCAAATTCTCATTAGGGCTATGCCTCAATTTATAGTGTTTACATCAAGCATCAAATCCCCTTGATTTCTCCATGATTCACTCCCTGAATATCTCCACCTCTTGCCTGATTCTCTCCACCTCTTCTCTTTTCCCTGATTATCTCCCAGAATAACTCCACACTCCTAAATTCCCTCATGCTACCCATTATTCTCTCCCAGTAGATTCTCCTAACCTTTTCACAGGTTCTTTCACAATTACATCTCCTCTTTTACAGTCTCTATCCAAGAGCTTGTTCCCACACACACCCTATTCACTTGTATTTTCAACACCTCCCCTCAAGTGAATACTCCTAGTACACCTAGACCCTATACCAAGTTTGCCTCCCTTTACTTGGCAGTCCGCGACCAGTGTCTACTCCTCCCCTCAAGTTATCTCAGCACACCTGGACCCTATATCAAGTTTCTCTCTTACTTGATAGCCTGCGACCAGTGCCTCAGATCCCTAAACCCATAGTCCTTGACACACTCTCTCTCTCTATGTGTCCAAGGCTTACTATAGTTGCCCGCGACCTTGACTAAAGTGCTCACACATACATCTACCACGTGGCCTACATCATCGGTGGCTCAGAGGTGGTTTTACTTTATTGGGGCAGGTTACATTGGGTTGTGGGCTCTCTCTCTCTCTCTCTCTCTCTCAGAGATTTTCACATGGCTCCTCACTCTTTGGAGCCTCACATCTTCTCTTCTCTTCAGTCTTCTTCTCGTGGCAGCTTCTCTCCACGCGTCCGTCTCTTCTTTCAGTCTTCTCTGGGCAGCTTCTCTTCTTGTGGCAGCTTCTCTTCTCATGTCCATGTCTTCCTTCAGGTCTTTTTCTCGGTGTGGATCCTCTTCTTGGGAAGAGATATTCTTCTTCTTTCATGGCTGGGGCCATGAGCTCGTCCGTCAGGTCATTTTGCTCCATGTGAGCAACATGTTTCAATGTTTTGCTGACAGTTCCTTTGGGCTTTTGATGTTCATCTTTTATCATTATGCAATGCAAACCCAAATTTATGCGGGAGGTCTTACCTCTTGCCTTAATCTGGACAAGGGCAGTGTCTGTTCCCATTTTTACACTGATAAAATGTGCCCAATACATAATGCGTATAGCATTCATTCTCATGCACATTCCAAATGCAACTCTGGCTGTGAATAATCTTGAATTTGAGTGAGATTTACAAGCATTAACCAAGGGTTAAATGCAAAATGATGATTTTCACAAATTTTATCAGCACAATTTTCCAGAAATTACACTAAATTGAGAGTAACCAATTTGTACGGGATGGTTGGAGTATCAAACCAACTCCGATTTGAAATCTGAAGTTATAGGGATCTGTATCAGATACCTAATGGTTAATTTGAACCCTCAATTGCACCAAAGTACAGTGATTAGCACTGATCAATCACTGATTAGCAAATTAATGCTCTGGTTTGTGTGCAGAAAACAGAGTATGCGGGGAGCCCAGATCTGGTGCCTTCCACTTCAAATGAGCTTAAATGCTTTCAAAGGCATCAATAGCAATGAGTCTAGTAGAGGATTAAGCCAAGAAACACAAGATTTGACCAAATAATGAAAGCTTAATCTCTGTTTTACCAAAGTCACCTGCAGATTTGATGAAGAGCTTTGATCTCTCTGTAGACTTGATGAAATTGATTTCTGTCTTCACCAGCTTGTAGAGCATGCTTGATTACCCCTTGGGCTAGAAGGAAATGAAGCAATTTGATTGGAGCAAGTAGCAATGTCCAATTCACTCAGAAAAATAGGCGCCAGCGATTTTCGTGATTCCTCCTTCGTTTCTACGCGGTTTGATGCGCCGCCTTGCTGAGCATGTAGCCAAGGATGTTGGCTAGCTTAAGCTAGAAGCTTGTGACCTAATTTGTTTTGTGCTAAGTGCTAGAGACCCTCCACTGGCTGGGGGTGAAGGGGAAGAGTGAAAACTCACTAAAAACTGATTTTTTTGCTAATTATCTTACTAATCCTGATTAATTCACTAATGGGCTCATAAATCTAGTTGATTCTAGGCATGGCTCTGATACCATGTTGAAATTTGAGCTGAATGATGAGCTATGGTGGATCAAACACTAGAATCAACATAATTAACAAAGTGATTAGCAAGTGATTAAGACGTAATTAGTGAAAAATTAGAACATAGATTAATGTAGGCATGGATACTCAAAAACCAGCAAATTCTCATTAGGGCTATGCCTCAATTTATAGTGTTTACATCAAGCATCAAATCCCCTTGATTTCTCCATGATTCACTCCCTGAATATCTCCACCTCTTGCCTGATTCTCTCCACCTCTTCTCTTTTCCCTGATTATCTCCCAGAATAACTCCACACTCCTAAATTCCCTCATGCTACCCATTATTCTCTCCCAGTAGATTCTCCTAACCTTTTCACAGGTTCTTTCACAATTACATCTCCTCTTTTACAGTCTCTATCCAAGAGCTTGTTCCCACACACACCCTATTCACTTGTATTTTCAACACCTCCCCTCAAGTGAATACTCCTAGTACACCTAGACCCTATACCAAGTTTGCCTCCCTTTACTTGGCAGTCCGCGACCAGTGTCTACTCCTCCCCTCAAGTTATCTCAGCACACCTGGACCCTATATCAAGTTTCTCTCTTACTTGATAGCCTGCGACCAGTGCCTCAGATCCCTAAACCCATAGTCCTTGACACACTCTCTCTCTCTATGTGTCCAAGGCTTACTATAGTTGCCCGCGACCTTGACTAAAGTGCTCACACATACATCTACCACGTGGCCTACATCATCGGTGGCTCAGAGGTGGTTTTACTTTATTGGGGCAGGTTACATTGGGTTGTGGGCTCTCTCTCTCTCTCTCTCTCTCAAAGATTTTCACATGGCTCCTCACTCTTTGGAGCCTCACATCTTCTCTTCTCTTCAGTCTTCTTCTCGTGGCAGCTTCTCTCCACGCGTCCGTCTCTTCTTTCAGTCTTCTCTGGGCAGCTTCTCTTCTTGTGGCAGCTTCTCTTCTCATGTCCATGTCTTCCTTCAGGTCTTTTTCTCGGTGTGGATCCTCTTCTTGGGAAGAGATATTCTTCTTCTTTCATGGCTGGGGCCATGAGCTCGTCCGTCAGGTCATTTTGCTCCATGTGAGCAACATGTTTCAATGTTTTGCTGACAGTTCCTTTGGGCTTTTGATGTTCATCTTTTATCATTATGCAATGCAAACCCAAATTTATGCGGGAGGTCTTACCTCTTGCCTTAATCTGGACAAGGGCAGTGTCTGTTCCCATTTTTACACTGATAAAATGTGCCCAATACATAATGCGTATAGCATTCATTCTCATGCACATTCCAAATGCAACTCTGGCTGTGAATAATCTTGAATTTGAGTGAGATTTACAAGCATTAACCAAGGGTTAAATGCAAAATGATGATTTTCACAAATTTTATCAGCACAATTTTCCAGAAATTACACTAAATTGAGAGTAACCAATTTGTACGGGATGGTTGGAGTATCAAACCAACTCCGATTTGAAATCTGAAGTTATAGGGATCTGTATCAGATACCTAATGGTTAATTTGAACCCTCAATTGCACCAAAGTACAGTGATTAGCACTGATCAATCACTGATTAGCAAATTAATGCTCTGGTTTGTGTGCAGAAAACAGAGTATGCGGGGAGCCCAGATCTGGTGCCTTCCACTTCAAATGAGCTTAAATGCTTTCAAAGGCATCAATAGCAATGAGTCTAGTAGAGGATTAAGCCAAGAAACACAAGATTTGACCAAATAATGAAAGCTTAATCTCTGTTTTACCAAAGTCACCTGCAGATTTGATGAAGAGCTTTGATCTCTCTGTAGACTTGATGAAATTGATTTCTGTCTTCACCAGCTTGTAGAGCATGCTTGATTACCCCTTGGGCTAGAAGGAAATGAAGCAATTTGATTGGAGCAAGTAGCAATGTCCAATTCACTCAGAAAAATAGGCGCCAGCGATTTTCGTGATTCCTCCTTCGTTTCTACGCGGTTTGATGCGCCGCCTTGCTGAGCATGTAGCCAAGGATGTTGGCTAGCTTAAGCTAGAAGCTTGTGACCTAATTTGTTTTGTGCTAAGTGCTAGAGACCCTCCACTGGCTGGGGGTGAAGGGGAAGAGTGAAAACTCACTAAAAACTGATTTTTTTGCTAATTATCTTACTAATCCTGATTAATTCACTAATGGGCTCATAAATCTAGTTGATTCTAGGCATGGCTCTGATACCATGTTGAAATTTGAGCTGAATGATGAGCTATGGTGGATCAAACACTAGAATCAACATAATTAACAAAGTGATTAGCAAGTGATTAAGACGTAATTAGTGAAAAATTAGAACATAGATTAATGTAGGCATGGATACTCAAAAACCAGCAAATTCTCATTAGGGCTATGCCTCAATTTATAGTGTTTACATCAAGCATCAAATCCCCTTGATTTCTCCATGATTCACTCCCTGAATATCTCCACCTCTTGCCTGATTCTCTCCACCTCTTCTCTTTTCCCTGATTATCTCCCAGAATAACTCCACACTCCTAAATTCCCTCATGCTACCCATTATTCTCTCCCAGTAGATTCTCCTAACCTTTTCACAGGTTCTTTCACAATTACATCTCCTCTTTTACAGTCTCTATCCAAGAGCTTGTTCCCACACACACCCTATTCACTTGTATTTTCAACAAATGTTGGATCCAATGATACCTCCAATAGAGTCCAAATTCCAAATAGTAGGAAAAAAAAGGTACCTAGGATAGAGTGGCAATATGTAATTAACGTTGGTGAGATCGATTCATAGATTGGGAGTGTAAGCTATGCCACGCAGTAAAATCAAGTGGGGCGCCTCGACTAAGAGAACACTTTTTAGGCAGACCGAAGAAAAAGTCATGTACCCACCCCTCTGTACCTGCAGTGGCCAAATGCATAAGAGAAGAAATTCAAAAGAAAGATTCAAGAAAACATTACACTCCTACCATTAATGTATCAAGGCAGCAAGAACACTATTGTTCTAATCATCAAACTCCCGCTACATCGCCTGCTTATACTCCGAACGTCAATGTGCAACCAAAAAGTAATCTACCCAGTGGATCTTCCTGCAAGCGGAACTTTGACGTAGGAAATATACCCATGCGTCAAACTTCATTGCAAGAAAGCCTACGTCAAGGTCGGCTCGATGATGCACAACTCACCCTTGCTGAAGAGATTTACTTTTCTGGGAGTGCTATGATGATGGTGGACAATGAGCATTGGAAGGGAGCATGGAAGAAAATTGGTGAGTTTGGACCAGGGTTTTCACCGCCTACGTACCATGCTATGCGAAATGATCTATTAGAGAAATGTTATGCGCAAGTAAAAGAACGTGTACAAAGAATAATTCTTAGCAATATAGAGCTTTCTGGATGTAGTATAGTAAGTGATGGATGGTCTAATGTACAAAGAAAACCATTAATTAATATAATGGTTGTTTCACCTAGAGGTGAGACTTTCATCTGTGCCGTGGATTCTGCTGGTTCAATCAAAACTGGGGCTTACATTGCTCAAGTCATTGGCTCTGTGTGATAGATGAAGTGGGTGTCAAAAATGTAGTCCAAATCGTCATGGACAATGCAAAGAATTGCAAGAATGCATCCAAAATCCTAAAGCGACACTATCCACATGTTTTTCCGGTAGCCTGTAATACTCATAGTTTGAATCTTGTATTAAAAGATTGGTATAAAAGTGATGATACCAAATGGTTTGCCTCAATCGTCGACACTACTCGCCAGCTTGTGAGATTCATGCTCAAGAGACAGAGAGTGTTAAATATTTTTCGACCTCGCATGTCAGTTATGTTAAAGCTTCCAACGGAGACTAGGTTTTGCACTCACTTTTACACTTTTGAGTCTCTTCTTCGAAATAAAGATGCAGTTTGCGAAACATTTACATGCATGGCATTTCATGATTGGGAGAGCACTCAACTTGAAAAAGTGAAAGAGAAAATCAAAGTCTTGCAGCCGTACGAAGTCTTGATCAAAGAGCGCCTAATCTCGGGAAAGCATGGATGTAATGGTGGACTATCTAGCAGAGTTTGAAGTGTCCTGAGAAATGACCTCATTTCGATTGAAAGAGGGTTTATTTTCCAACTCCCTTGTTCAACAAATGGCTAAAGAGCAACCTGCATGGAAGTGGTGGATGATGAATGGTGGTGAGAATTATGCTTTATTGCGCAACCTTGCGAGATGAAGGTTCTAAGACAGTGCTCTTCAAACTCAGGCTCAGAAGAAACTGGAGCATGTACAAATATATTCACAATACTATTTGCAATCAACTTCTTGCAGATCGAGCAGATAAACTTGTTTACATGTATTGCAATGAAAAGATCTTGCGAGACATTGAAAGCGAAGAGTATGAAGAAGATATGCCCAGATGGATGTACGATTGTGATGATGTAGTAGACGAGAACTTTGATGTTGGACGCACGCCGTGCACTACCCTTGAGATAGAAGACAATTTGGACATTGACTTAGATGAGCTTAATTTAGCAGACGAGGGTAAACGATGAAAGAATTTTGGAGCAAGATTGTGACATAGAGGAAGAAGTCATTTCATTAATTTCATAAAAAGTACTTGTACAAATGATTGTATTTGGAGAAATTATCAATACAAAAGTAGGATTTATGTCTTTCTTAGCTTTCATCTTGAAATAAATTGCGAATTGCACTAGGAGTTGCATCTAAAGGTCCTGGTGGTTTATATTCGCTAGCCATGTCAAACACTATATAAATACCTTGATTTATTGGGACACTGCACAATGCACATGTGGAAATATTTTGCATTTGCCTCACTAAACATATTAAGTGGTAGTAGTGTCCACAGGGTAGTATATACTGGCCGCTCCACCCATCGAATACTTTGTAACATACAGGACATTAAGGGGTGGAGGAACTAGTAGTCTCAGCAGAAACTCCCACAAGATCAGGATGTATCAAAAAATGAGAGATGTGGTTCCCTTGGCGCACAGGAGCTATACGTGAAGAGATGGTCTGTACATCTTGGCTGATCTTTGTGAACTGCTCTTGAATCCCTCAATTGGCCGGGGGAGGAGTTGACACTTGAGATAATCATACAGCTTCTTTCTCCTTCTGTGCTAGCTGTGCCCCTAAGCTTTCTTTGACCTTGTTTAACTCCAATCCAGTGCCCTCCACCATGAGAGCAAGTTCCTCCCTTGTGAATGTCACTGTCTCTTCACGTATGTCGTGGTGGGTGTTGACAGTGGCCTCTCTGGAGGCGAAGTCCACTGGAGTTTCTAGGATAAATTGTGCATATAGCATCTTAGCAAAATAGAGTGGAGCATCGGCATTATGGAGAGGACGACCGTACACCTCCAAGAAAATGTGCTCGGCATTAATTTTGATATCATTATGAGTGCAACGCGAAACCTTCCATCTTCCCTTCTTAATCTCGCCATCTGGACATGGCCATATTTCCTTTATCATCTCTGTGGTTACGCGTTTATTTATGTCTTTCCATTGGGCATAAGTAGGATTTGTCCATTTCAACAACCTGCATGCTGTTCTCGTAGCTTCGCGGGCTATCAATCCATGTGCAAGGGCCTTCATTCGCTCATATGCCTTCTTGGCTAACTCTTGATCGTTTGCTTGCGCTTCTGCCATATCTGCATGAACGTAAATGACTTTAGAGTTTTAATGAACTGTAAAGATCAACAAAAGATAAATTGACCATTACCCTCAAAAACTTAAAGTTTAACACCACGAGATGAGATATGTATTGCAAAGACTCAATGAGAAATATCCACTTGACTCAAAAAATACTTCAAACAATGCGCGCACATCAAATTTTGAAGAGAAAACATAAATTTAAACACCACAAGAGGAGAGAGATATTGCAAAGACTCAATGAGATAATATTTCAAACAATGGGCACATATCAAATTTTGAAGAGAGACAAACAAAGAGCCATTCTTGAAACTTAATCTCCTGATACTGTATCATTACAAAATTGGGGTGAATGACACCAATAGCTCTACAAGAGGACGTTGTGCCCTCGTTGGGTCAGTATTTAGTGATCTAAAAAATTCCACTACTTGCAAAATAGATTTTTGCTTGTCGTTGATTAGGCAGACACATCCAATTTTTTACTCTATAAATAATAGTATCCATGGTAACTTTGTCATAGGAACTATTGTCCATCCACAACTCTTGTACTTTCTGCCAAAAGTCATATAAAATTTGTAATAAATACCCTAAAGCAAAAACATCAGATGCAGGAGTGTATGCATCTGCCAAAAACGGATCATAAATTTTCGAGGCTATCCACGACCGTTTATTTCGCTCTCTGTCTACGTAGGAAACCGCCTGTGCTTGCCACCTTCTCAGGGTTCTTGTCTGTTTCAAATACAAAATTGAGAGACACCCGTTTTTTGGGCACTCTCAGCAGTAACCCCCAATCGATAATACCTATGCGTGGCTTCAACTCTTTTGTAAAATCCAACACTACATTGAATGGATGTAGGTGAGTATGTATAATTCCTGCCAAATGTGCTGCCGCTAGGCCTTCCACCAGGGCATGCATAATATGTGACATGGTTATTACTATTTGTTTTATTTTAGAAAGTTCTAGATGACTTAAAGGAATATTATCGGGCGGGGGTTTTCTCCATCCTCGATCCAAATGAAAAATTGCTCTAGTGAACTCACGAATAATCTGAAGGGGACCTTCAAAAGAGTATCACCAAGCGAGCCGCCATTATAGTATGGGAAAATAGTGATCCAAGGAGATTCTTTTGTGAAGGTAATACACCTGACAATTGATGGGTGTAGAACCTGCATGCCCTGCTCTGCCTGGAAGCTCTCAAACTTGGCGCTGCCTTCTCCTTTGTAGTGCTTTCCGCAAAAAGTAATGTGCTCTGGCAAAAATGATATACCTCTAACTGTATACTCTTTTACTGTGCCAAAAACACCAGAGCCTATTGTTTGCCCTTCGAGCAGAACCTCGTGCGGGATGCCAATGAGGTGTGTGCACATAGAATTGTAGATTGTACGATTAATGGCACCTGTCCCACTCGCATCTGCCTGGCTGGACATTGCAGCGGGGATCCTGGGCAATGCGCACTCTTTTGGGGAGTGACTTTGCATCCAGCGCCTTCATGCACTTGCTCTTGGCTCTTTACTCGCTCCATACAGCATCCCATAACTGTAGACGATGCATATTAGCTTCAGGCGGGGCAGCATCTCTAAGATCATTGCATGCTACACGCATGCTCCCCAAAATAGTTTGTGTTATATGTTGATGGTTGAAGTCTGCTATCTTTTGTCTATCAAGCAACTCAGTGTTGCCTCCGCTTTGAAGTCGATGCTGTGCATTTTCCCATATCTGCTCTAATAGATCTCGCATGAGTATCTCAGACTCATTGATCTTTTTGACGACGTTATCTGCACATTGTGACACTGTGATGACTGCTTCAATGCGAATTGCTCATAGAACGATTTTACGCTCTTCAGGGGAAAGCATGTTGGTCGTCTTCGTAAATCTAGAAAATATCACTAAACACTACAAAAACAGAATATTAAACAACATTACTGAAATCAACATCAAGCAATACATCATCAAACATGAGAGAACAGCAACAAGTATATCATTACTTATCAATGATCAAACAAAAACGGAATATCAAATAATATTACTGAAATCAACATCATCTAATACATCATCAAACGTGAGACAACCGCAACAAGTGTATCATTACTTATCAATAACAAAAACGAAATATCAAACAATATTACTGAAGTCAACATCATGCAATACATTATCGAACGTGAGACAACTGCAACAAGTGCATCATTACTTATCATTACTTATCAAGTGTATACATGTTGCACTCCTCATCTACACACCTACTGTGACAGAGAGAGAGAGAGAGAGAGAGAGTTGTGAAGTGTATCATGAGAGAGAGAGAGAGGGGGGGGAGGAAGAGAGAGAGGTGTGACAGATAGAGTGTATACATGGTGCATCATTACTTATCAAGTGTATACATGTTGCACTCCTCATCTACACACCTACTGTGTGACAGAGAGAGAGAGAGAGAGAGTTGTGAAGTGTATCATGAGAGAGAGAGAGAGGGGGGAGGAAGAGAGAGAGGTGTGACAGATAGAGAGAGAGGGGACATTAGATGACATTTTTAATAGCTTTGTGAGTTCCTAAAGAGAGGAAAATAATGTTTTGTATTCCTAAAGCACTCTTCATCTACACACCTATCGTGACAGAGAGACAGAGAGAGCGAGAGAGAGAGAGTTGTGAAGTGTCATGTAGGCTGTAATGCCTGTGTGACCGACGGTAGACCGGATGGCCATATCCGGGGTTCAGTGGGAGAGGACGCCCATGCGGAGTCATGGGCGGCCACGCTAGTGTGGACGGCAGGCCACACACTATATAGCCTGGGGGATGAGGGGCAATCCTCATTCTTCCTCTATGGCTGGGTGGTGAGCCAGAGGCCGTCCCCTCTCGTGGTAATGCCCGTAGCGGCGTTACGGATATCTAACACTGGTATCAAAGCGTGGTTCGAGGGGATCGTGAGAGTCCGCGCCGCGCGAACAGGGGACCGGAGCCCACTCGATGGTTTTCATCCACAATCTTCTCACCCTTATCTCCACAAGGGAATGTGTGGAGGGAGGGGGGCCAAGATTTTTTGAAGGGAAGAACTCTTTCTCTCTCTCTCTCACTCTCTCTCCCCGTCACACACAGCATCGCAAGTAAGAAATTTTTGGTTGTTTTCTTTTGTTGTCTGCGTTGAATGGCTACAAATGCTGCGCAAAACTCTGCGTTGAAGACTGTGAAAGGATTTCAATGTGTGTGTTGAAGTGGGGGGGGCGCAGACCACCCCCACGACCGGCCCCTGTGTGTGGGGGTGGGGCGGCGAAAACCCCACAAAAGAAGGTTGAAGCTCGTGTGTGTGGGGCGAAGGCCCAGGGCGAAAACCAGCCCAGGACCATTAGCGTGGGGGGGGAAAACTAGCCCCACGAAAGCTATGCGCCATTGTAAGTCTGCGTCTTCTGCGTTGAGAGCCGACTTAAACACTGCGACTTGCATTGACCTGCTTGTGCGTCGTCTGAAGATACCCGGCATGAGCCAGCCGACTTTCATTGACCTTCTGGTGCGCCGTCTGAAGATACCCGGCGGCTAGCCTAGGCGGCCAGCCCAAGCGCCCAGGCCAGCCAGGCCCAGGCGGCCAGCCAGCGGCGGCGACGGCGCCGGCCAGCCAGCGGGCGGCCAGCCAAGCGACGGCGCTGGCCAGCCAACGGCGGCCAGCCAAGGGTGGCGGCCAGTCAAACCAGAGCAGCCGGCGACGACAGACGGCCAACAACCAGCAAGCGGCCACCAACTGCCCAAAAAAAAATCATTTATTTTTTTTAAAAAAATAATTTTTATTATTCATTTTTGTGAAATTAAAAATGAGAAAATTCAAGGGAACCCTCTCTCTCGGCTGGGGAGGAAGGATACCCCCCACAAGAAATAATCCCGGCAAGGCACCTCTCAATCATTTTAATTTTTGTTATGAGTTGCAGGCATTTTCTCGTGGATTGGAGCATCCCGGAAGCGTCCTTGTAGAGGCTCGCAACGCAACACAAATCGACAAGCGACCGTAAAGGGGGGTGACTATTATTCTCTGTCCACCACTGCTCATTTTTATTAGCGTTTTTTTAGTAATTTCCGAGTTCTCGCATTATTTTTTGCAAGAATTAAAAATGTCTGCTAGGCGTAGTGTGTCCCCACCACCTTCTACTTCTCTAGGTTTTTCCAGTCTCTTGTCCTCGGTCGCGGGTTTGACCCCGACCGAATTGTCAGGCCGTACACGCCCGACCGTTGTTCGGTCCGGAGCGCGCTTTTTAATCACTTGTGATCCGCCAGCGCCCCCCTCGTCTATTGACCCTGTCTTAGGACCCAGCGAGCCCGCAGCGGCCGCATTGGCTGATGACCCCTCTCTGGCCGCGATGAGCCAGAGGACATGAATACTGACGTTGCCAAGGGGACCGAGGAGGACCTCTTGGATTATGACGACGACGTCTATGACCTATTGGACCCTGCTGATGTCTTGACAGAGACGGAGCTCTCTAGTGGACTGTTTAAATATCTTAATGCCAAATTGAACACTATGGGTAAAGTCCAGGCTGATTTAGTAACGATGCTACAGAGCATCTCCACACGGTTAGATGCACTGACAGCCGCCTCGGCTAGTACTCCGACTCCTCGAGGTACCCGAGCTCCTACAGCACGGGTGAGCATAGCCTCGCCAGTAATTGCAGGAGTACAGGCCGATGCGCCTGCGGGGCCGTCCGTTAGCGACAGCTTCGTCGTTGTTAAAAGACTTAAAGCCGCCTAGTTTTGGTGGCGAGGAAAAGGAGAGAAACAAGGACTTAGTCAATATGTTTCTAGCGAAGTGGTCAGATTTGCACGCGCTGCGACAGCAGCCTAGCCGTATACAGCCGTAGAGACTAGCCTCTCATTAATCGGCAAAGCGTACAAGTGGTGGATGAGTTTGACAACTCGCCCTGCCACTTGGACGGAATTTGAAACAATGTTTTGAAAAGAATTTTTGCCTGTTAATGAGGCAGAGAGAAGCTGGGAGTTATGGGACAAGTGCTCGATGGAGAACAAATCCCTAACTTAGTACATCTCAAACTACAGGGAGATAGTACTCAAGCTAAAGGGAATCCATGCATTCCAGACATTGCGAGGCTTTAAGAGAGGCCTCAAAGATGATTACCTTGAGTACGTAGAACCCCTATAGCCTAAAGACTTAGCAGAGGCAATTCAATATGCACAGATATTCGATGACATCAAGCACCGTAGTGTGCGTGGTGGTTCTAGCAGGGCCGAGGGTAGTGAAAAGAGGAGGTCAGGCCTCAAAAGAAAAGGGTTCCGCAGTGAGAAACAAGGGGATAGGATGGACCAGGAAGGACAGGGTGGTCATTGGTCTAAAAAACCGCGACCATCCAGGAAAAAAAGAGACACCGAAATCCAAAAGAAAGAACAGTATATTAAAGCGCGTAAGGAAAATCGCTGCTTTAATTGCAATGAAGTAGGGCACACGAAGGCTGAGTGTCCAAAGCCTAAAGCCAGCACGAGTGGCAACGAGACCAAAAAAGATGGTAAATCTTCTAGGCAGTTGCATACAGTGCAGAGACTCCCTCTCAGTTCCGCAGAGTTCAGAGAGGTGACAGTGTGTCATTGTGATGAGCATCACGCTTGTTTAGTGACACCAGCGATGTGGCAGCCTACTATAGGTCCGCATGACATGGTGCGCATGTATGGCACCACAGGTGGCCGTAGAGTCACAATTTTTATTGATGATGGAGCTAGCCACAACTTCTTGAACTACTCGTTAGTCAAGAAGTTGGGATTGACTGAGACCTGGAGTGATCATGAGTATACTGTTGGCCTAGCCAATGGATATGACAAAACGGTATGGAATACCGTAGTATTGGGGGTCCCATTATCTATGCAGGACTACGAGGCTCCGCTTGACTTTCAGGTCATGCACTTAGCCAGAGCAGACGTATATCTAGGCAGGGAGTGGCTGTATGGGTTGGGCCCTAGTCTAGCTCGGAATTACTTACATAATACGCTATGTTTTGAGCACGGAGGTAGAATCATCACCTTGCAGGGCGACAGTACTGTCCGTGCCTCACCACTTATTTCCTCCATGGAGCTGTGTACAGCGGTCCGCAGAGACCAGATAGCAGAGGTATATGCTTGTTACCCTCTTTTGAATTCTGTTTCCGTAGATGAAACGATAAATGATGTTTGTGTAGACAAACAAGAAAAACAAAATAACCTTGGACGAGATCCACTGTTTGAAAACCCTGTTTCGATTCAAACAAAAAAAAATCCAAGGTGAATGAGACATTAAAGAAAAAGTACGTAGATACTTTAACGAATTTATTATAGGAATTTTGGGATGTTTTTCCTGATGATTTACCAGATGGTTTACCACCATCTAGAGAAGTAGACCATGGCATCGAAGTTATGCTAGGATCAAAACCTATAAGCAAATCTGCTTATAGATTAAGCCACTCCGAGGCACAGGAGGTGGAAAAACAATTAACGGAATATTTGAACAAAGGCTTTGTTCGGCCTAGTTCAAGTCCGTGGGCATCGCCTATTCTTCTGGTAAAGAAGAAAGACGGATCTATGCGGATGTGCATAGACTATAGGGCTCTTAATCAGATAACGATTAAGCCACTCCGAGGCACAGGAGGTGGAAAAACAATTAACGGAATATTTGAACAAAGGCTTTGTTCGGCCTAGTTCAAGTCCGTGGGCATCGCCTATTCTTCTGGTAAAGAAGAAAGACGGATCTATGCGGATGTGCATAGACTATAGGGCTCTATGCGGATGTGCATAGACTATAGGGCTCTTAATCAGATTACGATTAAGAACAAGTATCCGATGCCACGCATGGATGAGTTGTTTGATCAACTCTATGGATCGAGATACTTCACAAAAATAGACCTGAGATCTGGGTATCATCAGGTTAGAATAAAAGCAGAAGATGTTGCGAAGACAGCATTTAGGACCCGTTTCGGGCATTTTGAGTTTTTGGTTATGCCATTTGGGCTAACCAATGCTCCAGCGACGTTTATGACGCTGATGGACAGTATTTTACGTCCATATCTGGGAAAATTCATAGTAGTTTTCCTAGATGATATTCTTGTGTACAGTAAGACACAGAAAGAACACATAGAGCATTTGCGTCTAGTGTTCAAGTTGCGAGAGCACAAATTATTTGCAAAGAAAAGCAAATGTGAATTTTTTGAAACAGAAATTCACTACCTTGGCCATATTATATCCGCCGATGGTACGCGGATGGAGCCAGAAAAAAGTAGAGGCTATTCTTAAATGGCCAGCGCCGAAGAATCTCGAGGAACTGCAGATTTTTCTTGGCATGTCGGGTTCTACAGACAGTATGTGAAGGACTACGCGAAGATCGCAATCCCGTTGACTGACCAGTTAGTTGCGGTCAAAAACAAAAAACATTAGTTGGGGGGACGCCCAACAGAAGAGCTTTGACAAGCTCAAGGTGACCGTAGCAGCTGCACCTGTTTTGACAATTGTCGATCCAAATGAGCTTTGTTTTGGAAACAGACGCTAGTAATGAGGCCATTGGGGCCGTACTTATGCAAAGGGGACGCCCAATTGCATTTGAAAGTAAAAAGTTAGATCGTGCCCAGCGTAACTACTCGGCTTACGAGCGAGAGTTACTAGCAATAGTTCATGCACTGAAAAAGTGGAGACACTATTTATATGGTGCCACTTTTGAGGTCCGGACGGACCATGAAAGTCTGAAATGGCTTTCAAGTCAAAATGAACTTAAGGGTAGAAAAGCTCGGTGGGTGGAGATTCTACAGGAGTTTGACCTTCAGATACGTTACCAGAAAGGTAAGTATAACGTGGTGGCAGATGCACTTAGTCGCATGCCACAGATAAATGAACTTAGTTTCACAGTCTTCAAGAATGATTTCTTGGAGTCACTACGTGGTTTATGTGAGCATGATCCATCTTTTACAGAGGTCTGGCGCACTGTACGCATACGCACTTCTTCACAGATGCGACCACCTCCCTCGTTCGCACGTATTGCTAGTCCAGAGAGACTGGCCGAAGGTGTAACGAGAAGGGAAGCGAGAGTTAGTCCGGAGAGACTAGCCGTGTCTTCTTGGTATAGTTTGGAACCGGAGAGTTCTGACGTAGGTGCAACAAGAAGGGAAGCGAGAGTTAGTCCGGAGAGACTAGCCGTGTCTTCTGGGTATAGTTTGGAACCGGAGAGTTCTGACGTAGGTCCTTCATCACCTTTGACTGCCACGGCTTCAAAGGGGAGTGATAAACTTCGTCGGGGGGAGAAATATGCTAATTACTCCATTGACAACGGGTACTTACTCTACAAGGGTAGAATATGTGTACCAACTATTGGTGACTTTCGGGCCCAAATTCTTAAAGAAAGTCATGATAGTCCAAGTGCGGGTCATCCTGGGATTCAGAAGACCTATGCACTAGTAAAAAGATAGTTTTATTGGCCTAGTTTGTTTAAGGACGTCCAGACTTATGTGCTGAAATGCAATAAGTGCCAGGTCAATAAACATGAACGTCTTAAGGTTGGAGGACTACTCCATCCGCTGGAGATTCCTCAAGGGAAATGGGAAAGCATTTCCATGGATTTCATTACTAGTTTACCCAAGACGAGTCGAGGGAATGACTCGGTGTGGGTGGTAGTGGACAGGTTAACTAAAATGACAAAGTTTATTGCCACGAAGAAAACTGTAAAAATGCCAAAGTTGGCAAAACTCTTTATTGAACATCTCTACAAGCTATATGGCCTGCCCGCAGATATAGTGTCGAATAGAGATAGAAAGTTCAACAGTCATTTTTGGAGGGAAGTCTTCAAAAAGCTGGATACTACTCTGAGTATGAGTACGGCAGATCATCCTTAGTTTGATGGTCAAACTGAAAGAGTTAACCAAATTCTAAAGTATATGTTGCGTTCTTATGTTAGTAAGAAGCAATCTAATTGGGAAGAGTACTTACCCTTACTGGAGTTTGCCTATAACAGCTCCAAACACTCAGCGACGACTGGATTTACACCATTCATGTTAATGTATGGATTCCAGCCGAGATCTCCAATGGCTGTAGGCCTAGAAAAGGAGAAGATTCAATTTGTCAAGGATTTCCTTGAAGATATGAATGATATGCTCAGAGCCGCACGTGAGAGCATTCGTAGCGCTCAGGATCGCGCTAAAACTTATGCGGATAAAGGACGAAGAAAGGTGACCTTTGCAGAAGGTGACTTTGTATTCCTCAAGGTTCCTGCGTAGTCAGAAACCATGAAAACGGGAAAGTGTAATAAACTTTCTCCGAGATATTGTGGTCCTTTTAAAATCCTTAAGAAGATTGGGGACGTAGCATATAAACTTGAGTTACCGGAGAGTTCTCAAGTCCATCCTATCTTCCATGTCTATAAACTGAAGAAATCAGTTCACGGGTTAACACCATATTAGTGAATTTGGGAATTTCCCAATTCCCATTTTTGAATACTTAAAAAAGAGGACATAGATAACATGTTTGTAAGTTTCTCAAAACCCTATCATATGACCTATCGTTGGAAAGCACTTGAAAAATGGAATCTAAAGAGCTATAAAGTGCTCATTTTGGATTAGTGGTGTTTAAATTATGGTTAATCCAAACTTTTGACCACGTGTCCCAAACTTGTGGGAAATTCCCATATTCCGCAATATGGTGTTGGTTAGAGAACGCAGTTTCTCCAGAGATTTTGGTGGACTTGATAGAGCCACCAAAGATACCACATGAACCTGAAAAGATTCTACAGTATCGTGATAGACAAACCCAACATAAAGTGTACCAGGAGGTACTTATTAAATGGACAGATAAGGATGAGGAGGTAGCAACCTGGGAACGCCGTAGTGCAATTTCCAAAAGGTTTCCCCAGTTTGTTTTCGAGGACGAAAACTCTTCTTAAAGGGGGGGTAATGTCATGTAGGCTGTAATGCCTGTGAGACCGACGGGCAGACCGGATGGCCATATCCGGGGTTCAGTGGGAGTGGACGCCCATGCAGAGTCATGGATAGCCAGGCTAGTGTGGACGGCAGGCCACACACTATATAGCCTAGGGGATGAGGGGTAATCCTCATTCTTCCTCTATGGCTGGGTGGTGAGCTAGAGGCCGTCCCCTCTCGTGGTAACGCCCGTAAAGCACTCCTCATCTACACACCTATCGTGACAGAGAGACAGAGAGAGCGAGAGAGAGAGAGTTGTGAAGTGTATCATGAGAGAGAGAGAGAGAGTTGTGAAGTGTATCATGAGAGAGAGAGAGAGAGAGAGAGAGAGAGAGAGAGAGAATTGTGAAGTGTATCATGAGAGAGAGAGAGAGAGAGAGAGAGAGGAGGGGAGGAAGAGAGAGAGTTGTGACAGATAGAGAGAAGAAACATTAGATGACATTTTCAATAGTTTTGTGAGTTCCTAAAGAGAGGAAAATAATGTACTGTTTTATATTTTAAGAAAATAGAGGGAGAAAAAGGAATTTATTAGGGATTATGTATATTTTAAGAGAGAAAAAAGAACTCCTCATCTACACATCTATCGTGTTTTGAAGTGTATCATGAGAGAGAGAGAGAGAGAAAGAGTTGTGAAGTGTATCATGAGAGAGAGAGAGGGGGGAGAAAGAGAGAGAGAGATATTCATTTTTTTTAGTTACGATATTATGAAATTAAACTTAAAGACAATATGATGTAAACTTTGATCCATGAAATACTCATGCCGCGTTACCAACCAAGTATCGCATGGATCACACACAATAAAAACAATACAAGTCAAATCAAGTAAATTTACGACATTTTTTCGACCGCGTTAACGATCAAATGCTGCAATATGCAAAAAACAATATATGCACTAGCGGGCAACACCAACTTGCCGCATTAACGACAAAATGCAGACCGATTCTATGGGAATACGAATAGGATACGGACATACACTGGCCGCGTTACCGACCATATGCTCGCATTTGACAAAGGGAAGGGAAGGGAAGGTGACATCGCCATAACGATACTATGCTTGCCGCGTTACCAAGTAGTACCGCTACAGCGTGCCATACTTACCATAGGACATAGACCAGCCACGTTACCGACTGAGTGCCCCAGGGTAAGTACCATTCCGAAGAATGGCCTTACACACACACACCTCGTGTGGCGGACCACCCACATCCTGCCGCACATTGCGACAATGGGCGGCTGCCCACATGAACACACACCCACACACACCCACACAAACACACACACCCACAACTCTCATTACCTGTGTATACTATCAGCAATGAACTCCCAAAGGGCCCCCCGGGCCCATATATATACAAAATTATAGCCCGCTGGGCTAGATGACGACCTCGGGGCGGCGGGACCCGCCAGGTTTTTAATTTTCCCGGCGGGACTACCGGGTATTGCAAAATCCCGGCAGGATTTTAGCCAGTTATCAGGAAACCTCCCACCAGCTTTTTTGGGAACATGTTAACATGTAAACACATGTTATTAGCAAAAAACAATTTGTGATCAAGTGAATATAAAATCATTGCTTGCATGCAAGAACATATACTTTGTGTTCTTAATGATTCTTGGACAAGATGTGAATAACAATATGCATATTCATCAAGTTTGTATTTCTGAGAGAATTGTAAAAGACATGCTAACTAAGTCTATTAGAAGTCATCCTCAACAGCTTTAGGAACCTGCAACCCACTTTAGTTGAAATATGTATGGGGGTCATGTCATACCAACTAAAACGTAGTATGAGTTTATTAGTGATTGTTTTGGAAATGTTTTGGTTATTTTATAAATTTTCCTGTCTATTGTCTTTTGTTTGCTAATGGCTCTCCAACATTGTGAATACTATAGATTCAACATCTTTTTAGTGAGCCAAGCAATATGGGTTTAATAGTGATTTTTTGTATCTGCACCATTGGTTCGAAAAAAAATTTATTGCAATGGTCATTTTAGAACATTTGATGTCTTCTTTGTTTGATTGCTACAGAATTGCACTATGGTTCCACTCTTCTCTTTAACATTGCATGCTCACTTAACATCATACCATGCCCCTATCTGCTCACTTTCACAAGAACTTGAGCTCTACTCATTGCTTTGTGCTCGCTACTCTTGGCTCGCTTTTTGACCACCCCCGCAGAAATGGTAATCCTCTTTGCATGTATTGTAATAAGGAGGTTGGTGTCTTCAAAAATCCCAACAAGGTAAGCTTCTTCTTGCAATGCTTCAAGGGCAATCCCCTACACATGGAACTATGTTCTGTATCGTTGGAGAATCTCCTTCACTGTGCCAGCAAAAGGGGCTCTTCTTATCAGCAACTCAGTGTTCCTCTGATAAAACTTGATTTCTTGTAGAGCCCTATGCCCTTCGCGCATCCTTATCCTTGGAGCTCTCTGTGTTGTGTTGGTGCATTGGCGAGGTTGGGACTTCCTTGGCTTGAAGAGCTCGCACTTGCAAGCAGGAACCTCCCCTTGGTCTCTCTCATAGTCTGAATCCTCCTCCTCCTGCTGTTGTGGTACCTGTGTATCAAGTTCCTCCCAGGTAGGTAGGGGACCCTATCCTGGTAGTAGGGTCTTGCCACCTGTGGTGTTGCACAATGTAGGAATGTTTTCACCAACCCAGTCAAACTGCTCATCACATCGGCCTCTCTATCTTGATCTCTAGTAGGGTGGCTGCATTGTGGGGTCTTCTTCACGCGCTTGCTCCCACTAGAAGTGCCTGCATGTGTGTGCGTTGGTGTTGTTGTGGGAGGAGGGTTGGACTCTGGTGATCCCATTGGGTGTGTCCTAGAATCCAAGGGGTCACTCTCTTCCATGGTGTCATGGTCGTTGGGTGCCTTGCACTGTGTTTTATGAAGGCATGGTAACACGTGCGATGTTCTTGGTGCATTCCATATCCATGTACGACTATGCCTATTATGCTAACGTGGTGATGTACTGATGTCCTTACGTGGGTGCCTACGTAGACGTTGAGCTCAAGCTCTCTAAAAAAGTGAAATGAAAATGAAGTGAGAGAAGGAACTATTAATAGTTCTTTTTAGGGAAAAAAACCTAACTAAACTTATTTTCTTAGCCTTATTACATCTAGATTTGTGCTGGTGCATGCAAAACCCAACGCCTCCCTTGTCTCCTCATTCGTGCATGCCAAGCACCATGCCTACGGGGAGCATTGGTCTGCAACCATTCAAGTCGAGCATGACTTTTTGCAGCCTTGCGTGCCTCTTGCACAAGCTTTGATTGTTGGGCCCGCTCCCTAATCAATACCCTTCCAAAGGTTGTGTGATAAAACCAATTGAACATCTCTTGTAGATAGTTTATACATGTTCCTCAGTGTATAAGCTCCACCTCTAGTCTTGTATTTTTTAAATAAACCCCTCTTGCTTTATAATGTGATTTCTCCATCCCTTGGGTACTCCACATATCGAGCGATCCATACTTGTTCATGAAATACGCACCATGCGCATAAACTATATGTTGTACACATGACAATAGAATTTAATTAGAAAAAGTCCAGGTTAAAACACCAGTTTTTTTTTGGTACAACTTACCATATAGTGTGTTACTTTACTCTCTCCCCAAGCACCTAGCACATTTTTGGTGAATTCTACAATATGTTGTTAGAATGATGCTCGTTCTTGGGCAGTTGTGCTACTTTGATTCATAATGCGAACCATGTTATTGAAATTTATCCGAAGCTGTTTGTGCATATTTACAAGAGCTGGTATTGGACAATCTACATTTGTGGTGATTGAACACAGGTCTCTCCAGAGTCCCTAAGTCTTCTTTGAATTCTCTATGTTTAGTGGCTTTTCCAAAAATCTCCTTGCCTTTGCTCCAGTCATGGGAGACCTTTTGAGCAACCTCATATGACATGCCAGAGGCTTGCTTATTTACTTCAATTTTCACGTTTCCGCCATGGTAGCCCAGAGAATTCAAAAGATGCTCTAATTTACCAAGGGCTGCAACTTTCCTCTCTTGTGCATTGTGAATGCATAATCGATATGGCACTTAAGCAATCGATTGAAGATTCTCATGAATGCATGAAGTGTGCAAAAGTGAATATTCTTTAGTGGAAAATTAATGATGGGGCTCCAATTTGAATTCCTGTTTGGTTCTCCTAGCATATCAGGAGACATGACACCTTCCACCCATCTTACATTTGGTTGTTCCTCATCTTCATCATCAGTTGACTCGGTTGGATCTACTGCATCTTCCTGTTGCTTCTTCCCTTTCTTTTGGGACCTTTCAAGGCATCCTTCCCAATAGAACCAAGCTTCTACATACCTTTTTCATTTTTCTTTTTCTGCCTAGGAATATCAATCTGAGCATTGCAGTATGGACAAGGCCATCTTGATGTTACGCCTTGATCACAACCCATCATGCATTTAATTGTCTTCAAATCTCCCCCAAGATGCTAATCCACCTTGAACTTTCCTATGTTTTCTACATCTAAAAGTTGACCATCAATTTTCTTTTTGATTACATCTGTTATCCAGGCAGTCCTTTCAAACATCCATGTCAATACCTCATGTGTCTTCTTCGGTACCTTGAATGCACCAAGCCACCAGACCTCTTTCTCAGATTGCACACTAAAACTTGGTTTGGTAGTCTTTTCCCATGCACATATCATGGCCTCATTCATCAGCATAATGCTCATACGTTCCAGCTTCTGACCTTTCACAATTTGGCACTCATCTAGCTTGAGCAAAAATGAAAGTGTGCTCCCCAAAACTGTAAATAAACGGTAATTTACAATATTAAAAAAATCGTCTTAATTTTCTAATGAAAAACATGAATAGTAGCAATTGCAAGTTCTCACCTTCTGGTGAAAGACCATAGAACTTCACCATAGCTTGTTGTAGTATCTCAATATTAACAAAGATGTTATTGTAAACATCATAGTGAAATTCTGTACTTGTTGTCTTGATTTACTTTTTGCTCGATCCTGTGTCTAATGTTATTGTGCCCTCAATGTGATAAAATTGTCATATAGTTTGCTGCACATCATCATTATTGATACGCTTGACATTGTGAATCACCTTGAGTGTAGGAAATAAAGTGCTAGTGATTCCTTGTCTTAGAAATGCATCTTTTATAACCTGACGGATTGCTTGGTACCCTTTCGATGGAGGTGGTAATCCCGCTCACCAAACTGCTGACAATAGCTTGGCATATTTTAGGACAATGAGGATCAATTATAATTGAGAGAATATCCTTGGTATTGAGAATGGCTTTGACGAAATCCTTCCATCCCTCTTCATTAGAACCACACACCTCTTGCAAAAAAATCGTGGCAGAACAAAAATCATGACTATTTTGTTTAAATCACTGAGTGCATAATGAAAGTTTATGTTACTTACTTTGTTGTACGAATCCTTTTCTTCCGTGCTCCACCTTTAAATGCAAGAGATTCTATACCAGCCAATGTCTTTTTGCATTCATGAGCACCATTTGGCGTTGCTTTAAGTCGTTTGATAAGTTCCTCTAGCCTTTGAATCTTTGCATCCTTCTCCAAATTCTCTGCGAGAGGATCTCTTTCATTTTATCTGATGATGTTTTAAGTCCTTCTTAAAAAGGGTGAATTGCGATGCTTGCAATTGAAATTAGAGAATATGGGTTTGCTAGACTCCACTTGTAGTTAATCCTCTACAATATCCTAACAAGCCAAGCTCTCCTTCACCAACAAATTGCATAAAAGATGATAAACCGTGGAAACAAGGATTTGCTCTTAATGGAGGGTCAATTGGATAGAGACGTCCATCAACCCAAAGATCTACATTTTTCTCCTCAGCTATCTACAAGCTTGGACAGATTGTGCATTAGTAGGATGGGTTTTTTTAGAGCTGCGTAGGATAGCTGAGGATAGCTAAAGTAGAGAGATCCTCAGAGAGAGAGAGACAGAGAGTGAGTGAGAGACTATTAAAACTTTGCTATTGGAGGTTTAACACAAATCCATTTTTCTAAGTAAAAAATGATATTTTTGATATACAAATATACTAACATGGAGTTTTTCATCAATAAATTATATTTATGAGAAAAATTAAAAAATAATAATTTTGGGGTCCCCACAATTTCGGGATCTCATGGATGTAGCACTTGGTTCGTAATAGCTAGTTATGTTTATGGGGTTGTGGGGACCTAACAGTTAGTTATGGATGTACTGGCTCTTGACAGGCTTCTGACGTGACCCTTGAATTACAAGCTTTTTGGAGGAAAAAAAGTATTTTCATCATACATATTGGTTGGGTGATATTTTTTCCACCTCAAAATGTAAAAAAATGGAAAAAGAAAAATTTTCACTTTTTGGGGGTCCACCTAAATACAAGAATGTTCTGCTGATGTGGAAGGGAGATATGGTAGGAATTAATAAGGAAGGAGATTTCAAACTGACAAGAAAGATTCAATTTGTAGAGAGTGAAGATAAAAAAATCAAAAAGTAAGAGAGAAAGTATGAGAAAAGTCAAAAAGTAAGAGAGAGAGTATGAGAATATTTCCTTTGAAAAAGTGAAACTAGGAGGGTATGGCTTATGTGGCAAGGCAAAAAATAGGGGTCATCATAGCCTTTGTCTCCCTTAAGCCTAACTTTTTAAGCTCTAATTCCTTAAAATTAGGAATGCTTAGGAGGCCCTTTTTGGGTCCAAAAAATTCCTAATTTGGTGTCAAATGTTTGGGCTACTCAAGTTGGTTGGATGTGAGGTTTTAGAATACATTTTTCACCCCTCCTTGATGGTGACTGACCTATCTTTGAGATCTAGAGGTTATCTCTAAGAGTGAGGTCCTCCCTTGATAGATACTTGACCTATCTTTGAGGTCTATAGGTCTCTTCTAAGAGTAGGGTTACAACAATGATTACCTCCCCTGGTGCTCAACTCGCTACTCTCAAGTGGTCGGGTAGATACACATAACAAATAATTTATGAACTAATCATTTAGTAGCCTTTACAATATATGATTTAGGTTAGGGTAGCAGTTGGTAGCTTGATGTTGCTTAGTGCTGCCTATTGGCTTGAGATCTCTTTGTTTTTTCTTGGTGAAGATCCTTTCTTGCTTTCTTTATTTGATGCTTCCACACATATGCTTTCATGTGTGAGTACCATACATGTGGTCACTCCATGCATGCGTGCTTTTGGATCTAAAAGCACTTGTGTGTATGCTATTGTGCTTATCAAAGTATATGATGCTTTCCCAAAGCACATTCCTATCACTTTGGTGATGTTTGCCATTTGAGGTGGTCTTACCAAAGTACTCCTCTCGGGAGTGTCTATGCCTCTTACACGATTTTGGATGCCCCCAAGAGAAACACTCCCAATATGAACAAGCTCGTATGTATAGAGCTTTTGTGTGTGAACATACCCTTAGTGAGATAAGGTTTTGAAAACCTTTGCACCACACAAAAAAATGATAAAATAAAACTTAATTTATTTTATTGAGACTAATTAGCAGCCGATTGGCGTCTGTGTCGTTTTGTTGCTGCTGCATGTTGCAGCTGTCTGTTCAATCCTTACTGCGTGTTGCAGCTGTCTACTCAATCCTTTCTGCTGGGCAAGTTTGGGCGAGATGCGGTTTTCTGCTTCTACCCTACATACGCAAGTTTGCACAGTGCTCTCATGCCCGCTTTCTTGCTCTTCTGAGCTATGCGTGCTACACGAGTCTTGGCGGGGCTACGTGTGTCTGTTGGCTGATGGCGCTTTTTCTCATAGGCCTATTATGGTCCTTTCCTGTAATGTTATTCTGGTTGTGCGCTAATGCAACTTGAATTTTTGTTGTTATTCGACTGCCGCCCACTGCTCCTCCTATACTTTGCGTAGTCTTGTCTTGTGTTCCACAGTGTAAAAGCAATAGCTGCCTTCATCTTCAACTCTTTACACAGCCGAGCCACTTTAAATATCCGGACTTCTTTTTGAGTTCTGGTTAGAGTTGTTCTACTAGACCTTAGAGATGGTTAGAGTTGTTCTACCAAACCTTAGAGAAGGCCCCATGTTGCTGCAATTTTTTGCACAATTGATTGTCTACCCAATCAGCATATGTGTACCCATGTAATTGTATCTATGTACTAGCCTTATAGAAAAGTCAATTAATTATGGACTTTATGTACTTGTGAATCCATTTAGCCACATCCAAGTTTGGCTTCCTAAGGGATTGCATAAACTAATTCATAATTCCAACATTATAGCTCAAGTATGGCCTAGTAATACCATGTAAATCAAGCTACCCACTATGCGCGTGTACATCGTGGGGCCCTCCAAAATCTCACTTATATTTATGGAAAGCTTTGTGTTCTACTCCAATAGCATATACTTACAACCTATCATCCTATACTTGGACAACATGTCCAAGTCATGCTGTCTCTCTAAACAAAATGCCATGAGGTGATCTCACCACCTCTATGCCCAAGAAATACGGCAACTCATCCAAATCTATCATCTTAGACTTTTGCTTCAAAAGCCTCTTGACATCATGTATGTGAGCATCACTATCATTGATGATAATCAAATCATCCATATAAATGATGTGAGACCCCTATCCTCTACAATCTATTGGAATGCTGGCATCGGAATAGCAACTACACAGGGTAGAGTATCCCACTCGGGGTCTCGTCTACGTCTATCCGAGCAAGAGACTATCCGGTGACTCTTCCCTAAGCCAGCCTCGAAAAATTTTCTTGCTTGAAAAATATGGGCGATTCCTCCAAGGAAAATTCTAACACAAACTATCTAACGTGGTCATTTAGTCCACTGGTCTTCTAATCCATACTATGTTACATTGTTGAGTGACACAACTCGGATAGGAGCAAGTCTTGCACTTGGTTCAAAGAGATCAATGCTTTTTTTCCCCTCGAGTGAGACACACCAGTTAACCCGGTCCCCTAAAACAAGACTTGTCTGGGTTCTCTATCTACCGTATGTATTTTTGAACTAAACTTCTACCCTTGATTTATTTATAATTTAACTATAAGAAATTCTAGTGATCCAGTCTAACCCCATCCAATCCCATGGGTTAGCCGACCACCCAACCACTGTATTGGTGAAAATTCAATTACTCACCCATCCAAAATTGAAATGCCATTTTGCTTTCGAAGACAATTACATACACACATGCACTCCTCTTAAAACAAGGATGAGTAATCAAACATCAGTACCAATACACTTTCACAACTTGAATATACCAAGTTTCATCCTTTTCAAACATAAATATCATTCTAGATGCACCGTTGAAGGTTTACTGAGACCAACCAACGAATTCCAGATTTAGTTTTCAAAAATTTATTTTTTAATCCATAAAACTTCTCGCCCATCATTGAAGATCTCCCTCGACATACGCATGGGTGTCATCGATGACCGCGCTCCCAAGCATCGCCTGGTCAGAATCCTCTAGGATACTTCTTGGGTAACCTAGCACTTCACTCAGGGACCGCTTCGTCGACCCCCGCCTATCTTACCAGATACCAGAAGCATACCATTTTAATTATACCGAGGCTGGTCAAGACCTCGGTGAACTATCGAGCGTGAAACATCCTTCGATGACTCCCCGTCGGACTGTTGCAAAATAGGAGCTCTTCTTAGGTCCATGACCTTATTGAAAACAATAAGCCAAATGCTCCCCCAGCATTCTGGTTTATAAACGCATGTAAGTTCGCGTGTATGATAATTTAGTTGCGTTTATACATACGTTTTGTAGGAATTACCCGCGTTAATACACGCAATTTATAGGAAATAGCCGCGTTAATACACACAATTTTTAGGAAATAGCCACATTATTACACGCAATTTTTATACTTTCATTAAAAACATATTATGATTTTGTGTTTTCTGTTTGTACATAGGATGTCATCAACCTCCTCAAGCAGTTCTGGGGAAGATGAGACAATGTGTCATTGTAATCGCGATGTGTGGTTGGGACAACGGATCAAATATATGTGTAATCGATGTCAAGGATGCATTGTATGAGCACGTCGAATTACCTTGAATCACATCTCCATGTATGGAGAATGGAATCAAACAGGTTTAGAGGTGAGTAGATGTAAATTGATGGTATTCAAATGACTCATGGTATCCAAATTAAATTAATAGAGTTGTAATATATAAACTCTAATTGAAGCAGGATGCAATACCACACCCTAACATGGTGCCCTACGTGCGACGAGAGCACGCAAAGCGTCGATGAGATGATGCTGGAGTTTCGGGATCTATTGTCAGAGATGAGTGGGAAAGGGATGACAATAGCCCTGCACCCCACGAAGTTGTGGAAGAGGAAGTGTTTGATGATATGGTGCGGAATCTTTTTAAGGATGATCCCAAAGGTATGGACGACGATGATATGGAACAAGAGCATCTTTACAAGGCTTCATCGACACCGGTTTTTGAAGGGTGCACATTCTCTATTTTACGTGCTTCACTTGAACTACTCAATATACAAACAGTTTATGGATGGAGCAATGCAAGTCTTGACACATTATTGAAGTAAGCATTCTAACTTACAAATTTGAATTAGTGGTTTAAGGTTTAGGATTTAAGACTAATTATAATTGATGATATTGGATGCAGGCTATTATCAAACATGCTTCCAAAGGGAAATAGACTACCCGCCTCAAGAGACATATCGAGGCGCTATGTGACATCTCTTGGAGGATTGGATTATGATCGCATACATGCATGTGTCAATGATTGCATTCTCTTTCATGGGACACATAAGGAGGCTCGACATTGTCCCACTTGTGGTGAAGCAAGGTATAGAACAGATATGAAGAGTTTTGATGTACCTCGTAAAGTCTTGCGACACTTTCCTATAATTTCTCGCATCAAACACATGTTCAAGTGCAAATCCATAGCAGAGCTCATGTCATGGCATTCCTCACATCGATCGGATGATGGCATGTGGAGAATTTCCGCAGACACTCTTGCTTGGAAGCATATTGAAGATGAGTGGCCCAGCTTTAAAACAGAGCCCAAAAACTTGAGACTTGGCCTAGGTATGGATGGAGTGAATCCATTTGGTTTCAAAAGCACCGCATACAGTGTGTGGCCAGTTGTGTTGGTGAATTACAACCTTCCACCATCAATGGCGATCAAGAAGGGACATCTTATGTTATCCCTTCTAATTCCAGGGAAACATAAAGTCAAGCATATGGATGTTTATCTTGAACCGTTGATTGATGAGTTGGAGGAACTATGGAGAGGTGTTGCGGTGGTGGACATTAGTAGGCCTCCCTCCTCTCGACACTTCGACTTAAAAGCAGTGTTGATGTGGACAATGCATGACTTTCCAAGATACAGTGATTGTTCTGGTAAGAATTCTAATTACCTCCCTACTCTAATACTATTGGCTATATATATTAATTATAAATATTGACTTTATTATTCTAACTTTTATTTATATTTTAACAGGTTTGAAAACATCGGGTAAACATGCATGTCCTGTTTGTGGCCCTTCATTAGTACATGAGTATGTTGACGGTTTGTGTAAGACCATATTCGATAATCATCATCGATTTCTCCCCTCAGATCATCCTAAATATGTTGCTAGTAAGAGTAACATTCCTCCACAAACACTTCGTGCAAAAGATTGGAAGCGTATTTGGGAGTCTACAAATATTCTTCCTCCAGATGGCATGAATAGGTATAGTAATGTTTTTTCAATCTTGTTTTGTGTAGTCTCTAATTGGATTAAAGGTCACATAGAGCAGTCCCTTGTGTAGGTACTCCATTTTTTTTCAGCTACCATATTGACCCATCTTAAGATCAACCATCTTCTTGATCCCATGCACATCTTCAAGAATGTGAGATCTAGTATTTGGGAACATATTATTGGTAAACGAGACAATGTTAGCGTACGTGAGGACTTGCGGGTCGCAGGACGTATGCGTCAAGCTTAGCCACGAGAGGTGGGTGGGCACGTTCGTCTTCCGCCTGCACCATGGATTATATCAAAGAAAGAGGAGAAGCAGGTAAAGCAGGCCATCACCACTTTGCGTACTCCCACTGGATGCATGAGATCATTGAAGGGAGCCTTTACAACCACTAAGAAAAGAGGCGTTGAGCAACTGTATGGGTTGAAGTCCCACGATTGGTACAAGATGCTCCAAGTAAGTGTTTTCCAAGTCTTGTATGTTGAAATTAAATTTTGTAATGCCATAAACCATACATACATGTGCTCTTATGTGCACAGTTCATACTACCTACTAGCATCAACCATTGTGCAAATAAGAGTTTGAAAAAATGTATTTATAAGATGGGCGAGCTTGTGAGGTATGTAAAACCCATGTCAGATCACCCTTCATTATACCTTGCAAAATGAACGTGCATGAGGTATAACGTACTATTTATTTATTTTTCAGATATGTTAGTTCCAAAGCAATTGATCCAACCACATTGGATGATATGCGTGTTATGGCAGTGGAGGTGGTTTGTTTGGTAGAGGAGACTTTTCCGCGAACCATTCTCACAAGTCAACTACATCTCATTGTGCATTTAGTGGATGAAATCGCTTTATGTGGCACTGTGCATGCACGTTGGATGTTCTTCCTAGAGCGCTTCATGAAGACCTTAAAAGACTTTGTGATTGATCTTTTATATTTTTATTAGTTTCGATGTTCTTTACAAAGAAACACCTTGTGGGGTTATGATTCTAGGTAGAATCCCTTTTCCTTTAGAGTTTACATGGCTTTGTCCAACAAATACTTCAAGGTTTCAATTTGGATTCTAGAATCCAAGTCCATGATTACTTGGATTCCAAAATCTCTTTGGAATATAAGTGACCTCAAACTAAAATTGCAGAATATGCTTGGGTAGATTTTGGAATAACCAAGTGCTCATTGACTTGGATTCGAGAGTCCACTTCATTTTGGAATTGAATACACAAATTATTTTAATTTGTATTCTATTAACATAACCCTTTAATGAAAGAATCCATTGTGATATTGTTTGTTATGTAATTAAGCTTCAGGGCTCCTCAAATCCTTGTTGGTACGAAAAGGCAAAAGACAACAAAGAAGATACACCAAACAACTAGAAGGATGGATGGACTCCCCCAACCCATTTTCCTCAAACATTCTGGATAGTGTGTTAGCTAGGGAATCCTCTTATGTTCCTTCCGGAATTGGCATTGGCACATCCGATTCCCTATCCCGGATATGCTAATATGTGGATAAACTGTATCCCTTACCCGGTTGGCCCCTCACAACTTGGCTTCATGAAGTCGTTGGCCATTGGGATTTTTACCGACTCCCTTAGGTGTTGTTGGTTGCTCTTCTTGCTTTTCCTGGTCTGATCCTCTATGATTGATCCCTTGTTGACACCCCTCTTCCCTCAATTGGGTGGATCCGGTATCAATTGTATCTTCTTCAAATCCGTCTTGGATTGTGACCCTTGTGTCACCTTTACCTACGTTTTTCACTCTTCTCCTGCGGCCAGTTCTGGAAATAGTCACATCTGCTTGATTTCTTCCCTTGTCTCCTAGTTGATCTTGAGCTCTTGTTAGGACATTGAGCGGTGTGATCTTCCCAGATTGTACACTAATGGTCTGGATGGTAGCCTGATTGGCAGTAGAAGTAGAGCCGCTTGCTTGGTATGGACAATCCTTGATCAAATTATCAATTCCACATTTAGTACACAGGTGAGCACTGGCATGTCATTGGGCGAAGCCTCCAATTGTTGTGGTTGATGTGTATGACCCATATTCTTGTTTGGGCACTCGGTGACTCAATGTGGTCCTCCGTAGGACAAAGCATTGTAGTGCTCCTCTTCTCAGATTCAAGCTCATGTCCTTGCCCTTCCATTTTACCGTGGTTTGAAACATAGGTACTAGCGTGTTATTCTGTAGAGGACGTAGTATTCCGACATAACCTCTGTTGTTTCCTCGTGGTACTCCCCGCTAAGTTCTATTTCCTGCACCATATCAACATCTTATGTCAAATCTTTGATCAATACTTGATTGATCTCCTCCCAAATCCCCTCAATATGAGAGTCTTGGATGAGGCTATTTGGTACTCATATGTCTATTCTACCTCTAGGGGAGGGTCCTATAAGGAGAGAATAACCACTGCATGATCGTTAGGGATATACTCCTATCCTATCTAGAAAAGCTCAAAATCTAGGGTTGCATCCAAACTCTAGAAGATGCCAAGGGTCGTGTCACCTAAGAGACAAAATTAGCTTCTCCTAAGCCGAGTAATCTGTGTTAGATACTAAATCCATGCCACCTCTGATTCTATCCTTTGTCGACTCTAGCATGTTAAAATCCCCACCCATACGCTAGAAATCCACCTGTGGTAAGGATAGATGAACTGTACTCTAGAAGGTGGCCCTCACGATCATGTTTGGTGCATATACATTCAGGATGCCCACACACTCCTCTCAAATCCTAATGGTCACCTAATGGGCACATCCGTTAACAATGATACCAAAGATGTGGTAAGGACGAATGAAATGTACTCTAGAAGTTGACCCTACCGATTGTGTTTGGTTCATATACATTCAAGATGCCCACATAGTCCTCTCCAATCGTGATGGTCACCCAATGAGCATGTCCAATAACAATGATGCCAAAGATCACTACTACTGGTAGTAGTAGGTGCTCATTGATAAAAATTCATACTCCACCCTCCTGTGTCTTAGAGGGGCCAAAAGAATGGTACTAGAAGGTGTGGCTTCTGCCCTGCAAGATCTTCTTGCAACGGTGGGTACATCCCTCTAACAGTAGATGGTTCTCTTGAATGAAGAGAATATCAATGGGTCCACAAATGGCTACTTTTTGGAGCTCCTCTCTAAGGACACCATACCTCTAAAAGCATTGTGCACTCAAAACCTTAGATGTTCCAAGAAACAGTCTACATAACTAAGATAGGCGGGAAGTGGAACTGTCTGCACTACCCTCCACTTAAAGATTCTTGGGGATGGGTTTTGATGGAGAGTAATCATCATTGGTCTTGGGATAGAGCATGATAAATGGGCATGAATCCTGGCCTCCATGTGGAGCCACTCTATTTGAGCTCTAGAGTATGCATACTTTGGACTCCACCTTGTCCACACAATGCAAGTATCTACACAGGAGGGACCTAGGTGTACTACTACTAAAACATGAAGAAGTACAAAAAGCAGAACCTCTAGGCTAGATGACACAATCTCTCTTATCAGATCTCTAAGGCCTGAGCCACCCAAATCCATTTGAACTAAGGGATAGAGGTGGGTAAGCACATCAGTGGTACACATGTAAATGGTGTGAGTGCACATTAGAGCGATGAAGGGCCATAGGTGGGTGAGCACTTAAGTGACCTACTCATATCCACATCACATCACATCACATCTCATCCATTCACATCTACCCCGATTCACATTGCATCTCATCACATCTCATCCATTTATGTCTCATCACATCATATTCACATCCATTTACATCTCATCATATCATATTCACATCACATCACATCCATTCAGATATCATCACATCACATTCACATCCATTCACATCACATCACATCCATTCAGATGTCATCACATCACATTCACATCCATTCACATCTCATTGCATCCATTCAGATATCATCACATCACATTCACATCCATTCACATCTCGTCGTATCCATTCACATCTCATCACATCCATTCATATCTCATCACACCCACTCATATCTCATCACACTCATTCATATCTCATCACACCCACTCACATCTCATCACATCCATTCATATCTCATCACACCCATTCACATCCATCACACCCATTCACATCCATCACATTTATTGCATCCACATCACATCTCATACATTCCATCCACATCTATCCTTATCATATCACATTCATTCCTCCATCCATATCACATCACGTCCACATCTATCCACATCACATCTCATTCATTCCATCCACATTACATCACATCCACATCTATCCATATCTCATCACATCCATATCTCATCACATCCATTCACATCTCATCACATTCATCCACATCCATCCATTCATTCACATTCACATCTATCCACATCCATCCATTCATTCACATGCACATCTATCACATCACATCACATCTCCTTCTCAGCCATTTACATCACATCGCATCCTTTCACATATCATCACATCTCATTCTCATCCATTTACATCACATCACATCCTTTCACATACACCTCATCACATTCACATCCACATCTATTTACATCACATCATATCTCATCCACATCTCATCACATTCACATCCACATCTATTTACATCACATCACATCTCATCACATTCACATCCACATCTATTTACATCACATCACATCTCATCACATTCACATCCACATCCATTTACATCACATCACATCCCATCCACATCTCATCACATCCACATCCACATCAATTTACATCACATCACATCTAATCCACATCCCATCACATTCACATCCACATCCATTTACATCACATCACATCTCATCCACATCTCATCACATCCACTCACATCTTATCACATCGAATTCACATCTTATCACATCGCATTCACATCTATTCACATCACATTCACATTTAGTACCGTTTTCTACTTTCGATACCGATGGGACTTTTCTAAGTTTTCTCGATGGATATTTTCATATTCTTTCTCAAAGTGAAATATATTCAATATTCTTCTTTTTGAGTAAAAGATTCATGGGATCTATAAAAATCAATTCTACCCATATTTTCTAATAAAATTAATTATGCTAAAAATTTCACTTTTGATAAATACTCATAATTTGAATTATGCCAAAAATTCCTCTTTTACCATTTAATTACTTGGATCTCAAATATCATGGAAATTCCTCTTTTTGCATGAAATTAAATTTACCAAAATTTACTCTTTTCTCATAATCAATTATGTATAATTACTGAAAAATATTTCCCATGAATATGATGAAAATTATTCTTTTTGAATAGGATGTTTGATCTTAGAATATGGTAGGAAGTCATCTTTTAGCATTATGCATAAAAATAAGATATGTATTTTTAAAAAAAATTTACCATAGCTTCCTGCTATCACTGATAATTCTTAATTTTTCTTAAAAGAGTAAAAGCTTGTAATAATGAAAATATGATAGTAGTTCCTCTTTTATGCTTAAAATCAAACTATGAATTTAAATCATAATTTTAACCATAATCATAAACTTAATTATGATTATCCCACTAGATTAAGCTAATTCCATTGTTTCTCTTTTTCCAAATTGATAGGATAATCTATTTCTCATTTAGAATCAAGCAAAGTAGTTTTTAACTACTTATAAATAATCTAAAAGAAATAACCATTATTTTGTTAACACAAAATCATAAAAATACCATTTTCTTAATCTCTAGCTTATCAAGCCTAGAGTTTAGCTTTGAATTAAGAGACTATCATTGAGAAGCATCCTTTTTCAAGGGATTTAGCCATAAAGATGGCTATTCTTTTAGAGAGAGAGATTTACTTAAAAAAAGCATTATAAATAAGCATAAAGATTAACTTTCTCTTAATTAAGCATTAAGACTTTAAGGGAAAGCTTGATTTGAATTAAAACAACTATTTAGAAAGCTTCTCAAGCTTGAGAGGGGTTGAGAAGAAGAAAGTCATTGAGATAAATTGGAAAAACCAGAAAAATTGAGTTTACCTCTAAGTTTAGCTTGAGTCTCTATTAGCAGCAGTGAAGCCCCCAACCAATCAATTGGTCCACCAAGAGGAGAAGAGCAACTCCAAGAGTTGTTGTAGAGAGAGAGAGCTCCAAGCTCCCAAGAGAGGAAAATTTAAGGAATAATAGAAAATATGATTATTTTAATATAATACTAGCATAGTATAGCTCCAATATTTTTTTACAAATGACTGAGGGTTTTTTTATAGGTAAGGGAGGCCACTAACCAAGTCCAACTAGGTTCTAGAATTTTCTAAGTTCAGTTTGACTCAATTTGAACAAGATTTGGACCAGTTTGGCTCCCTTTTTGATTTGGTTTGATCCAGGAGAGAGGAGAGATAAAAATATCACAATTTTTTTGAATTAAAACTCCTTCCACACATGTGAAAAAGGCTCCTACCTCAAGAGTCCCCCTCTCCTTATTACCAAGGTGTCAAAAATGCATCATTATTCTAAAATATCTCATTTTTTTAGTAATATCTCATAGTTTTTAACTAAATCTTATTTTTGGGTATTTTCTTTTATTCTTTTGGATTTATCTCATTCCAACACTTGGATTAATCTAATTGGTCCATTAGAACCTTAATTGGACCATAATCCAATTTTTTTTTAAAATGTAGACCCTTAGGCTAAGGTCCCTAAGATACCATTTTCAATTAATTCCTAATGCACATTGGAAAGTTCATTTTGAACTTTTGTTTCAGGGGAATCCATTTTAGACACTAGGAGGATATTTATATCCAAAGATATCTCAATTTTGGATTATCTCTCTCTAGGCCAAAACAGGGTAAAACAAGATCTTTCTTCTATTTCAGAGAGGGGAATAATTACAAGAACAGAAGGGGAGGTTCTTATACCTTTACTCCTCAAAAATTGGAGGGAGGAATCTTACATTCACTAAAAATCACCACAACCTACTTGAATCATTATTGAAGCATGTTGTGATCATTTCTTAACATCATTAGATCATTACCATACATGCACCATGAAAGTGACATCCCCCCATCCTGCCACCCCCCTGAGGGCCCCTCCCTCTAACTTAAATTTAAGATTTAGTATTCACCTAAATACATGACCTTGCCTCTACCTTATAAGGTTATTCCTCATTTTACAAACACCCCCGCTTGTCCACTCACATGATATCATAAGTTTTCTAAGAGTGAATCCCCCGAGTGATAATTGCATATTTATTGGAAATTTATATATGGTTTTAATAAAGAGTAAAGTGTTAGTTCTATTGAGAAGAATGTATGAGTGAAGTTTAAGCATTAAATGATATGTTTTTCACATATGTGCTTTGTAAAATGAATGTTGTTTATTATGCAACATTATCCTAAAAGAAAATAGAAGAGTTTTATTAAGCATATGTGTGGAGTAATTTAAATGAAGACAATGTTTTGGAATTCATGAAAGGGTAATATTTTGGAATGATTACTATACTTAACAAGTAATTAACCCTTCAATGGCGCATCAGCCTAATACTTGGCTAGCTAGAACCCTGTGAAGAGAGTTATTTTTAAGTAGTGTATTCATGGGTCATTTTTGATGCATTTATTCGGAAGTACTAACACATACTATAAAAAGGGTAGATTAGTATAAGTGACATTGATTTACCACATGTAGATGAACTCCCAAAGTAATTTAAAGTTTCTAATTATAGAGTGCTTACTTAAAGAAACCTATAGTGTATACATTAAGTCTCCCAAGGAAGAGATAGATTGCAACCAAGATACACAAGAAGGACATACACATGGATTATTTGAAGAAGAGGGAACTAGTGAGGAAGTATCCCAAGAAGAAGGCTTAGTGTTGTGTGTAGATGTTTAGGATTTAGAATACGTAAAATGCACGGACTTAAGTTATTTAGCTATCTAGTTAGCCACTTATTAGGGACTCATGGATAAAATCAAGTTTCATACTATTAATTTTTTTGAGTTGCTTACGCTTTTCGAGGCGACCTACTATGGAAATTCCCTATCACGTGCAATCAGAAGACTTTAGCAAGTATTTCACTTTGGGTAGAATTTTGCATAAGAACTAAAAAGTAACTAGAAGATTTAGAGCATATTTAGGAGGAGTGATCTTATTTATAAGTGGGATAGATGCTTGAGTCTATTACTAAAGATGAATTGAAAAACATTATAGGAAGACTAGCATACTTGAAATCTTTTATAAATAATTTCCCTAGTAGAGTGATACCTTTACAACAATTACTAGTAGCAGTGGAAGCACTTGCATCTTTACCAACCATAGACAAAGTAATTAGTTTTTTATAGTAGAGTTGAGAGGGGAATTAGTTGAGTTAGATGAATGAGTGTAGAAAGTAGTAGGAAAGTTGTGAGGAGAGAGAGAGAGAGATGAGTGACAAAGACGTAGAGATGAGAGGTTCAACGAGCATACAATAGAGCAGTTGGAGAGGTTAAACAGACTAAGATGAGTGACAAAGACATAGAGATGAGAAGTGTAACGAGCATATAGCAGAGCAGTTGGAGAGGTTAAACAAACTAATAGAGGGAGGATTTAGAGGAGAGGTATCAGGTAGTCTAAACATAAACAAAGAATGCATAACAGGAAGTACACCCTCAAGCATAAGTGAGAATGATCCATATTATTGGGATCAAATCATCTCAACAATAATGATGACGGCCATATCAACCCGATGTAAGCCCAATCATAGAGGAAACAAAAATTAGTGCAAAGAAAAGTGAGGAGGAGGAAAGTAGTGTCCATACACCACAATTTAGTGATCTCGAGGATAGTAAAGATTTCAGCCTTCAAAGGATATTTCATATACCTAAAGGGAGATCATTATAGCTCTTCAAAGGATATTTCATATACCTAAAGGGAAATCATTACTAGTTCTTGGAAGAAGAACAAGACTTTAGCCTAAGTTCGCTTTTCTTTGTAATAATGGCTGTCTTAGCACCCTAGAGCTATAGTTCGGTTATAACAGACTTTACCAGTTTGGGGGAATTTGGGATGAAGGTCTTGATGCTCACAAAGGACGATTTGAGGTCACATTCATGGCTAATGAAATCACAGACAATGACCAAAAGTTATATATTTTCCTATCTACACTAAACAATGAGGCTGATAGCTGGTATGGGAGCCTAGATGCCGCATTAAAAGCAAATTATTATGATCTATCATAAGTTTTTCTCACTAAATTTAGAAGCTAAGGTTTCCAAGACCACTTATTAGCATAGACTAGACTACTTGTCTCAAGGCATAAATGAGAGCATAGATCATTACATTGAATGAACGAAAATTACTGTTAGGAGATGGGAGCTAATGTTGCAAATGAAGAGACACAAAAAACAAGGTTCATTGATGGTCTTTGAAATGTAGAGGCTCAGACGGATGTAAGACTTAGATTCCCTTTAACGTTAACGGATCACAAGTGAAGCCACAAGAGCCACCAATCCCACCAATCCCACACACACACACACACACAAGAGAGAGAGCAAGAAATAAGGGAGTGATGGATGGATGAATTTTCTTCTATCTTATTCCCTTCTCTATAACCATACAACTAAAAAGATAAGAGTACATACTATAAGGGAAAGTTCTCTCTTACAATAATATACAATGGTCGCGGTCCATAGTGTGAACTCGACTATATGAGCTGATGCTGTAACTATGCCATAACTCTAGCACTCCAAAGTGGCTATCACACAACCTATAAGAAAATAATAGGAGCTAATATTCACCAATTGGCTACCTTCTCGGATTTTTTCCAAAACAAATTATCTAGAATCTTAAAACATTCGCCCAAATTTTGGCCATTTTGAACGGTTTTAGAAAATATTTGTCCATTTTTGGACATTTTAAGGTGTTTTTTGAAAACATTCACCCCATTTTCTATAATTTTATATTTATATAGGAGGAATAATTGCCAACCCACCTACACTTATATATTCAAAGAGGCATCTGATTTTTTATACCGGCAACATATTAACCATAATCTCACCAACCATGCCAATGGCATAAGTATGCAAGCTATCACCCAGGCGGGTCATCAATGTCTATAACACTAGTTGAGATCGATATCTCAATACTCCCCCTTGTGAAACCCCTCTGCCCCCTCCGCGCACCGGATTCCCAGTTGATAGCAGCGGAAGTAGCTTCCTCTTGCGCGGGCAAGGTTTCCCACTCGGGGCCTCGCCCTCAAATGTCCGAGCAGCACGAGACTAATCTGGTGGTCATTCCAAAATCGAAACCAGGAATATTTCCTTTGCCTGGAAAACGAGGACGATTCCACCTTTTTTTATTTTCTTAATAACGGGGTCAAGTGGCTAAACTATCCTTCATGCGTGATTAAACCAGATATAGATAGTCAAAAGTCCTCATTTTCTTAGGTGCAAAGTCAATGTTTACACCCTATCCCAAATTTGAGCTGATTCCATAAAATGCTAATATCTTTTACATATAAATTCATATGAGATTCCCACTTTATACCTTAGATATTCACATAATATGGAGCTTAACTTGCATTTTTAGAAAATTTTAAGATATTTATCTATTTTCTTTAAATATTTCAAGGTCTTTAAAGTGTTATAATGTACGCCAATTTTTGTACCCATAATAGCTACCACTTAAAATCCTCAATCTTGTAGATCAAAAGAGTGGGTAGATACTGAGACATTAGTAGAATGTGGTGGTTAGTAAAAATTACAAATCCAATGGTTGGATTTTTTATGATCTATTTTTCAAAATTCTTTCAGACTATCAGAAGGCCTGCAAATATTAATGATCTAATTAGTAAAATTACATTTTTGATGTGAATCATCTCTAAAACCTTTAGGGACTAGTGTACTTGTAATGTAGTGTACTTGTAATGGTGCATCTATGGAAAAATAAATTGGATCACTCTAAGTATGGAAAGATCATTTGTTTATCATTTCATCATATTTTTAATTAATTTTGATTAATTAGACTAATTTATATTAATTTAAGTTATATTGGGTTAATTTAAGGACAAGCATATTTTCTATTATTTGCTTAATCTCATTTTAAGTACCTTGCCCCCCAAAATTTGCTCTCCAAGCATTGTCCTAGTCCAGCAGAAACTGGATAAAACTGGACACCCTGATCTTGCAACAACCTCTCAATGGCTCGAAGATGTCAGCCATTGGGTTTAGTCCTTGTGTGACCCCTAGCCATCTCTCCATCGTGGCCATATCGGAGTGCCTAAATGCTCCTAAATGAGCAATTACAGTTTTTGTTTTTTTTTGTTAGTAATTTAGTGTTAGTATGTTAATCTGTGAGTGTATAGTATGTTAGTGATGAGTTACTAGTCGCGTGAAAATGATGTGAAAGTACAAGACTTGAAAGTCTAGGACATGAAAGTCTAAGACGTGAATTAGCAGATGTGAGGGACTAAGACGTGAAACATATGATGTGAATGTCCAAGACGTGAGTGAGCAGCAGATGTGAAAGTCTAAGACGTGAATTAGCAGCCGTGAGAGTCTAAGACATGAAACTCTAAGACATGAATTAGCAGATGTGAGTCTAAGACGTGAAAGTCTAAGACATGAATTAGCAGACGTGAGTCTAAGATGTGAATTCTCAGACATCGGATTTTTTTATTTTTTATTTAGAGTCTAGTGGGAAATATAAATTTCCCTTTTTGCAGGGAATATTTTTTGAATTTAGAATGAAAGGGATATGGGCATTTTTCCAAAAAAAGGTAAGTGGAATAAAAAAAGCCAACCTTTTCATGACACACCTTACACCCTTCATAAATGATCCCCAAAATGGACAAATTGACAACTCACGAGCATCTTCTCATTGAATGCTAATTAGCCTTAATGAATTATGTAAAAAAGTGATTAAAAATTAATCCAAGATTAATCCTTTCACTAATATTTTCTTTTTTATACTAAACAAGGACTCTAATTAACCACTAATCTCTAATTAATTCACACAATTGAGCACACCAGTGGATAGATGTAACGTACCCATCTTCAGTAATAAAGAAATGTCCATGTAATTATGAGTTTTTATGATGATTTTATTATTTGAGTCATTTCTACTTAGAATCTTCAAATTCTGAGCCCAAATTTGGAATCTGCGCGTGATTTTACCCTAATATAGGATTTTACAGCATCCAAAACGGACACCGGATCAAGCCTATACGCTAATTTTAATCATTTTAGTTAAAAAACGGCGACCTTTAAACCTTAATAAATGCACGACCGCACGTCCGATTGACGAACGGTCTGAACCCCTGCGACCAAGAGAACCTCCCGGACAAAAAAAAATTTCGCCCCCCGGGGCGGTCCGGCACGCAAATCGAGGCAAGCGCCCCAAATTTGGGTACCTGCTCCAAAATTTGGTCCGTACACACTTACTAGGGCGCCCGTACAATGGCCGCCCAAGAACCAAAGGACGGCCGCCCACTGTATGGTCCACGCGCACCCTTAGGTGGACACCCAGACCGGATAAGGTACATGCGTACCACTCCTTTCACAGACAACCGACACCGTACCTTTCCCGTAGACCCCATGCAGGCCACTGATCTATAGCCTTTGAAGGTACACCGTCCTTTCGTCCCTGCTTTGCGTAGCGCCCGTACCCTCACCCCTCAGCTATATAAACCCCCGGGGTGCTCCTCAGTCGGCACGCACTTCTGTGTAGCGTATGCCCTGTTGTGCCGCCGTCCGTACCACCGTAGCGTACTTGCTACAAGTATAGCCGCCCTTGCAGCCACCCCTCTCACACCCCCTCATTTGGCTCTTTTCAGATAAGCCAATTTTCCTCCATCCTCCTCTTGCCATGGACCATTGTCCTTAACTCTTCTTCCCCCCTCCCCCCCCCCGTGTGAATAGACTTACAGAGAGGCTTACAGCAACCCCTCCCAGCCCTCTCCACGTTTTTGCCTTTGGCCTTAAGGACATCTCACAATCCCCCCCTCCATTTGCGTAGACTTTAGTAAGGGATTTTTGGCTCAAGCGAGGGTTCGTGCGCCATATTCTTTTGCTCATACGGTGAGCAAACGAGCTCGGAATTCAGATCTGACTGAAGCGTTTCGGTCGCAGCAGCGAGCTCTACAAAGTGACGCCTAAGATGGCCTCGTCCCGGAGACGGAAAAATATTGCCTCAAGAGACGCACGTAACAACGAGATGGAGGGAGATGCGCCCAATGCGGCTCCAGTCCTCCCTTTTCAAGTCCCTCAAGGAAACGGTGGCCAGGTTAGCTTGGTTAATTTTCAAAAGAAGAGAATTTTCCTTAAATTAGTATTAATGAATGGTGTCTTTTTCTTTTAAAACGAGGACATAAAAGTTATATGAAATTACGAATTATGTGATGTTGTTTTCGATAAATTGCGTTGAAATTGCTATCTTCATGAATTGTGAATGCTATACTTAGAAAATTGCATTGAAGTTGTTATCTTTGGAATTCAAGATTTCTTTTGGCTTCAACGCTAACTCTGTTCCGTGCTTGTGTAGCCGGGCGGCGTCATTAGCAAAGCCCGGGAATGACCCAAGGTATCCCTCATACCTTTGGGAGAATAAGGATCGCCGATTGAGGCAAGAGATTATGAGGCTGCCTAGTTCTGAGGGCCCAGGCTAGTGCGGTAAATAAGCCCACCCTAGTGCGCAGACATCCCTCTGAGGGGCGGGAGGATCGAGCGATGGAGCCTGAGAGGGCGACAGGCCGGCTTGAGTCCTCGCCAGTAGCCGACGATGAGGTGTATGGTCCCGTAGGGATTTGCCCAGCATGTAGAGGCTGGAAGGCCGAATTCTAGATCATCGGCAGAATAAGAATAAGAGAGCCGGATTGGCTTGTATGGAAATGGATTCATGTATAAACTTTTTATATAATTGCATCTTGTCTTTGGTATGATTGTATTGTGTAAGAAGGCTGTTATAACGAACCTTGTGAAGAAGGGCCCTAATTAAGGAATATGCTTATTCCAAAAATTAAGCGTTGTGCAAATATGAATCTTGTAATCTTAAAAATTGTTTTTACGATGATGGCCAGGATGACCACCCTCCACTTCCCAATGCACTTTATACCGATACCCAGGAGAAGAAGCTCCTGCTCAAGCAAATGCAACCTCCCTCCTTTAAAGGAGAAGGTTCAAAGGTTGAGAAGGATGCTGAAGTCTGGATTGAGGCGATGGACGATTATTTCTCTGCTGTCGGTACTGGAGTAGCAAATCAGTCTATGCTCGCATGGTTTCGCCTGACTGGAGATGCTAAACTCTGGTGGAAACAGTGGTGCCGTGACAAGGAAGTCACCGAGCATTCTCAAACATGGGAAGACATCAAGCAGGCAGTGAAGGAAAGATATCTTCCTCCATCCCATGAATCCATAAAGATGAATGAGTTCTTTAGTCTTAGACAGTGCAGCTTAACTCTTGAGGACTACTATTCCAAATTCATTACCCTTCGGAAGTATGCCCCAGCTATGACTACTTCCCAGCAAGTGGCTCGTTTCTGCCAAGGGCTAAATGAACCCCTAGATTCCCGCCTTGAAGCAATGAGGCCAAGCACATTACAGGATGCTCTCATACGAGCTAAGCCCCTTGTGAAAGAAATGAAGGCTAACAAACCGAAGAATCAAAAGAGATCTTACCCTGAGGCAAACCTTAGAGATCAACCCTACAAGAAACCTCAACAGAATTTTCCCTACTACAACAGAGGGCGACAAGGCAACTCTTTTGCCCCCTACTCGTATGCTGCTTCTTCCAGAGAAGGCCCTCTGTGTTTTGAGTGCAATGAGCCAGGACACTTTAGAGCCAACTGTCCCAAGATGGCAACATCATTTCCCCAAGGTAACAGTGTTACCATATTATAGTAGTGATGTGTGTGAACACACTTAGGACCGCCGGGGCACTTTTTCCCTCACTAGGAGGTTTTTTCCCCCGTGCATTGTATATACGCCCATTATCTTCTAGGGCTTGTTATCTTTCATTTTTGGCACTCATAATACACTACTGTGTTGTGCTCAAGCTTCCTCATCTTCTTGAAGTTGTGTGTGCATTCCTGCAACCCTAATTCCAACAATTGGTATCAGAGCAGGCTTCCTCCTCCTGGGCAGCATCACCGGCACCTGCCGCTTCATCTCCTCCGATTGCGACGAGGTTTCAAGAGCGTCTGCAGGTTAGTATATGCCGTGGGAAAGCCCGTAGGGCTTGTTCGTTTCAGAATTTTGATCTGAAGTCATTTCGCCCTCCGTTTTTGCATTCCAAGTACTGCGCAGGCAAAATCGTCCTACTGTGCAGATTTTCTGTCAAGAGTAAAATCTGCAGGACAGGTGCCCATTCATCTGTTTTGGGCTGTGCTATATAGCACAGGTCGATTTTATACAGGTTTACCTCTTACAGACAGCATTTACATCTAGTAGTACAGTCATTGGCCATGGCTGACAACAATGATGTATTCCGCATGTTGGCTGCTGAGGATAAGTTGGATGGCACCAACTATCCATTGTGGGCATATATGATGCGACATGTATTGGTAGCAAAGGGGTTATGGAACATTGTGCAGGGTATTGATGCACGTCCTATTGTGGCTGGGAATGCTGCAAACACATCAGAAACAGGTACTGTTGATGATGGTGCAGGCACAAGTGCTGTAGCAGCTGTTCGAGAACCACCACTTTCAGCAGAGCAGATTCGTTGGGATGGTAGAGATGCGCAGGCTCATGCCTTGATTGCGCTGTCTGTCAAACGTACCATTATCCCACATATTCGCTCCTGCAGGACTTCTAAGGATGCTTGGGATGTACTTGCCACATTGTATCAGGCAAGAAATGAGGCTTGTGTTGCTTACCTCCGAAAACAGTTGGAGAGTGAGCATATGAACGAAGGTGATTCTATGGATAGCTTTTTGACAAAGATCAAGGATTTCAAAGAGCAGCTCATTTCTGTAGATGAAATCCTGTCAGACAGTTCACTTGTGCAGACTGTTTTGAATGGTCTACCAGATTCTTATCAGGGTTTTGCTTCCACTCTTCGCTTGATGATGAAAGGCAATCCCAATGCCTTATCATTTGAGGAGTTAGTTTCTGTTTTGCTGCAAGAAGACCAGTCAAGGCAAAACAGGAATATTATGCGTGTCGCAGATCAAGCTTTCGTTGCTAGTCAGAGAAGCGGGAAAGGTAAAGCTGGCTTTTCTTCTAGTAAGCAGAAATCTGCAAATGCTGCGCAACCAAAGAAGGAAGACAAAGATGAGAAGAAGGGTGACAAACAGAAGACATTTTGCAAGTACTGTAAGGGAAATGATCATGTCATCAAAGCGTGTCCTAAGCTGGCTGCGAAAGAGGCTAAGAAGAAAGAGGCTGGTATGGCTGTTGCAGATGCCTCTCCTTCTAACAATGAATCTGCTAATGTTGTTCAAGATACAGAATGGGCATTCAATGCGCAGTGCAGTTATGACCCATCTTTGCATGACACATGTATGTCTGCAGTAGATTCAGATGTATGGTACTTTGACAGTGGTGCCACTAAGCATATCACCTCGCAGCGCAGTTTATTCACTTTCCTTGAGTCTGCTCCCACAGGGAATACTGTCACTTGTGCCAATAACTCCTCTTATCCCGTTAAAGGAGTTGGACAGATTGTGCTGAATGTTGCAAATTGCAACACCTTTACACTTTTTGATGCATTGTATGTGCCAGGGATCAAAAAGAATCTGCTGTCAGTCTCCGCATTTGCCAAAACAGGTTTGGTTGTAAAATTTGTGGATGACAGATGTACTGTTCATGATCTCTCTTGTGGTGACATCATTGTAGCATCTGGTTCACTATGTCGAGGGCTGTATAAGCTCAATATGGATGGCAAATGTGTAGAGGATTCAGCATGTGCTATTATGGATACGCAGGCTATTTCAAATGCAAAACTGTGGCATGCACGTTTTGGTCATCTGAATTTTGCAAGTTTGCTGCGCCTGCAGAAATCTGAAATGGTGTCTTCTTTGCCTAAGCTTGAGGCACCTGTCAAGCATGTTTGTGAGGGCTGCATATTGGGTAAAATGCAGCGTGCTTCCTTTCCCAAAGATGGATCAGTGAGAGCTGAACGCAGATTGCAGCTTGTTCACAGTGATGTTTGTGGTCCCATGCAAACTCCATCATTTGGAAAATACCTTTACTTCGTGACTTTCATTGATGATTTTACCAGGCATGCATGGGTATATCCTTTGAAGGCAAAGTCCGAAGTGTTTTTGTGCTTCAAACAGTTTTTGGTTATGGCTGAAAATGTGTCAGAAAGTAAGATGGACACCCTCCGTTCAGATCGAGGGGGGGAGTATATGTCTTCAGAATTTAATGCATTTCTGGCTGAGCGTGGGATAAAACACCAATGTACAGTGCCGTATACACCACAGCAAAATGGTGTGGCTGAGAGAAAAAACAGGTCTCTCATGGAAATGGCAAGATGTATGGTTAAGAGTCAAAGTCTACCACATGGTTTTTGGCTTGAGGCTGTCATGTGTGCCACTTATGTACTAAACAGGTGTCCCACCAAAGCATTACAGGTTGTCACTCCATATGAGGCTTGGCATAGCCGCAAGCCATCTGTTGGCCATTTACGTGTTTTTGGTTGCCTGGCATATGCATTAGTGCCTGTGCAACATCGCAGAAAATTGGATGACAAAGCTGTCAAATGTATTTTTGTTGGATATAGTGCTGAGAGCAAAGGCTATCGTTTGTATCATCCACAGACAAAGCGCATTTTGGTTAGCCGTGATGTTGTATTTGTGGAAGATGCAGTTCAGCCCTTGGTTTCATGTACTAAGGAGACAGATATCAGCTCACGTGATGTCTATGATACATTGTTGCCTCTTTTCAGTGGTGCACAGTCAAGTGCAATACCTCATGAGGCAGTTTTTCAGCCTATGCAGGTTTTAAATGATGGCACAGATCAGCCTATATCTGATGCAGATGTGCATGATGCACTTGAGGATGAGAGACAAGAGATTGAGGGCTCTAGGAACATGCCTAGATGGCTGGTGCAGACTTTGCGTGACAGCAAGTTGGATGCCCCTTTGTCTAGTCGCACTCGTTCTGGCTCTCATGGTGCCTCTTATGCGTCAGATTGTTATGCATTGGCTGTTTCTAGTATGTGCGATGAAAGTGAGCCTGTTTCATTTGATGAGGCACAAAGTTCAGAAAATTGGATGGCTGCTATGCAAGCAGAATACGATGCTATTATGAAGAATAGTACATGGTCTTTATGTGACTTGCCCCCTGGCAAGAAGGCCATTGGCACTAAGTGGGTATACAAATTGAAGCGTAAGCCTGATGGCACAGTGGATCGCCATAAGGCTAGGCTTGTTGCAAAAGGTTATGCTCAAGAGAAGGGCATTGATTTTGATGAGACTTTTGCTCCCACATGTCGTATGACCACTGTTCGTAGCATCTGTGCATTAGCAGCTCATAATGGTTGGAATGTACATCAGCTGGACATAAAGACTGCGTTCTTAAATGGAGATTTGCATGAGGAGGTGTATGTATCGCAGCCTCGTGGTTTTGTTCAAAGAGGGCAGGAAAACAAAGTGTGCAGGTTAAAAAAGGCTTTATATGGTTTAAAGCAAGCTCCACGAGCTTGGTATGAAAAAATACATGCATATTTGACTGCACATGGGTTTCAGAATAGTCCAACAGAAAGCACTTTGTATGTTAAACGTGTGGATGGTGTACATCTAATCATTGCTCTCTATGTCGATGACATGCTGCTCACAGGACCAAATGAGAGTCATATTGCTGATTTTAAGGCTGATTTGAATGCCTCTTTTGAGATGTCAGATTTGGGGCATTTGCATCATTATTTGGGGATACAATTTAAGCAGTGTGATGGAGGTATTGCTTTGTGTCAGACAAAGTATATTGAAACATTGTTGCGGAGATTTGGCCTTGAAGACTGCAAGCCTATTGCTACTCCAATGGAGACAGGTTTGAAGTTGAGTCTTCATGATGCTGGAGATCACTTTGATGTCACACTCTATCAGACAGCTGTTGGTTGCCTCATTTATGTATGCATTACGAGGCCAGACATTCAGTTTGCAGTCTCACAGGTGAGCAGATTTATGCATAGCCCAGGCATTAAGCATTGGCAGGCAGTGAAGCGTATCTTTCGCTATTTGAGTGGTACTCGGCATCTTGGGTTGTTTTATCCCAAGGGGGGGTCATTGCCGCCAGATTTACATGTTTTTTCAGATTCTGACTGGGCTGGTTGTTATGACACACGCGTGTCCACGAGTGGTTTTTGCTTCATGCTTGGAAGCTCATGCATATCATGGTTGAGCAAGAAGCAGCCTACTGTGGCCACTTCTAGTTGTGAAGCTGAGTACAGGGCAGCTTTCACAGCTACGGTTGAGTGTGTGTGGCTCAGACGCCTTATGGCTGATTTGGGTGTTGGGCAGCCATCTGCCACCACCATCTTCACTGACAGTCAGAGCGCATTGGCAGTTGCGTGGAACCCAGTGTTCCATGCTCGTACGAAGCACATTGAGGTGCACTACCATTATGTCAGGGAGAGACTCTCTGCAGGAGAGATCAGTTTGGCTTATGTGCCAACACAGGATAACCTTGCAGACCTTTTCACAAAGGCTCTGTCTCGTGAGAAGTTCGAAGCTTTTCGCAAAGCTTTGGGCTTACTCCCTTTTGTGGATTCGTCCACATAGCTAGACACTTCCCTATACATGAGTGCTAGCTCTTGTTCACCGCATCACTCCAGGGGGGATTTGTTACCATATTATAGTAGTGATGTGTGTGAACACACTTAGGACCGCCGGGGCACTTTTTCCCTCACTAGGAGGTTTTTTCCCCCGTGCATTGTATATACGCCCATTATCTTCTAGGGCTTGTTATCTTTCATTTTTGGCACTCATAATACACTACTGTGTTGTGCTCAAGCTTCCTCATCTTCTTGAAGTTGTGTGTGCATTCCTGCAACCCTAATTCCAACAAACAGAGGAAATCAAGGCTGTGGAACCCCTACCCAACCACCAAGGTGCAAGAGGCAGTGGTCGTGGCAGAGGCCGCGGAGGAACAGTTGCTAGAACTGCCTGTGTTATAAGTGAAGAACCAACCTTGGAAGAGGCTGAAGAAGAGCGCGCCACCGTCCATGCGGCAGTAGAACACCAAGGTCCGAATAAACAATTTGGTGTAATCCAAGCCCCCGCCACTCATCACGGTAAGCCATTTCAGCTTTTGATTGATTGTGGCAGTACCCATTCATTCCTTTCTCCTAGGTGCTTGCAAAAATTAAACTTGAGTCAGAAATCAGCTAGAAAAATGATTGTAGAGTTAGCCAGTGGGAAAGAAGTAGTATCTCGCCACTCTATAGGAAACCTTGATTTTGAGCTGGTAATGAGCAAACTCATGGTCACTTTAGAGTCTTGCCACTAGGAATTTATGATGGAATCCTTGGGATGGATTGGTTAATTGCAAACAAAGCTAGCATTCATTGTAACCAGGGGAGTATCACTTTTGAAAATGAGCATGGCCAAGTAATATCTGTTCAGGGAATCACAGGAAAACCTAAGTCTAGGGTAGTCAAGGCAAAACATCTTCTCAAGGGGACACGTAAGGGTCAGCAAGTTTTCTTAGTCAAACTCAACAAAGTCATTGAACCTAGTATGGAGACAGAACCCTCTTGGCTCCAAGAATTCTCTGACATCTTCCCTGACGAGCTTACAGGGTTACCGCCTCCTCGAGAAGTCGACCATGAAATCGAGGTGATCCCTGGAGCTCAACCCGTCTCAAAAACTCCCTATAAAATGTCCCTTCCTGAAGCCATTGAACTTAAGGAGCAACTTTCCCAACTCATTGAACAAGGATTTGTACGCCCCAGTAGCTCTCCGTGGGGAGCACCTGTTCTTTTCCAAAAAAAGAAGGACGGGACTCTCCGCCTCTCCATAGATTATCGAGGGCTAAATCAAGTCACTGTCAAGAATAAGTATCCTATCCCTCGCATCGATGAACTTCTTGACAGGCTTCACGGGGCCAAAGTCTTCTCAAAAATAGATTTGAGGTCTGGTTACTATCAGATCAAAGTCAAGGAAGCAGATATACCCAAAACAGCCTTTAATACCCGTTATATGGCCACTATGAGTTTACTGTAATGTCATTCGGGTTAACCAATGCTCCTGCAACCTTCAACCGCCTAATGCAAGATATATTCCGCCTGTACTTGGATGAGTTTGTGCTTGTTTTCTTTGATGACATCCTAATCTACTCCAAATCAATGGAAGAGCATGAGGAGCATGTGCGTAGAGTTCTGCAATTGCTGCGCAGACACAAACTCTATGCCAAGAAGAGCAAATGTACCTTCTTTACTCATCAAATTGAGTATCTTGGATTCATCGTCTCCAAAGACGGCATCTCAGTAGACCTCGCCAAGGTCAAGGATATTCTAGAATGGCCACCCCCTAAATCAGTTCGTGAAGTTCGTGGGTTCTTGGGAATCACGGGTTGGTATAGGATTTTTATCAAAGATTATGCCTTGGTAGCTGCACCCTTGACAGATCTTCTTAAGAAGGATTGCAAAATAGTGTGGCTGCCAATCCATCAAAACAGCTTTGATCAGCTGAAAGTCATTATTACTTCTGCCCCAGTCTTAAAGCTTCCTGATTTCTCCAAGGAATTTGAAGTGGTTACCGATGCTAGTAGTCTAGCACTTGGTGGTGTCTTAGGCCAAGAAGGAAGACCAGTCGCTTATACTTCCCGCAAGCTGAAGCAATATGAAGCAAACTATGCCACCCATGATTTGGAACTCTTAGCAGTTGTTCATTGCCTCAAATTATGGAGACATTATCTCTTGGGAGGCAAATTCCAGCTTGTAACTGACCACAAAAGTCTAAAGTGGATCTTCACCAGCCTAACCTCAACATGCGGCAAAGGAGATGGATTGAAATTCTACAAGAATATGATTTCGACATCAAATTCCGCCCTAGGAAAGATAATGTGGTAGCTGATGCACTTAGCCGCAAATCTTTCTTGAATGCAATTTCAATGCCAAATAATCACATACTGGTCAAGGTGGAAGAAGTCTCATCTCATGACCCAGATTGTCAGAGGATGATAAAGTTAGTAGAAGAAGGGGGACATTCGAAGAAAGAGAAGAATCTAATCAAGGGATACTCCACTAATGAAGGAAGCCTCTACTTCAATCACACAGGCTATGTATCCCTAAGGATCCTGCTTTAAAGAAACTAATCCTCCATGAAGCTCATGATAGCCCTGCTGCAGGACACCCAGGTTATGCAAAAACATTAAATGCGGTAAGAAGGAGTTTTCATTGGGCAGGCTTGAAAAATGATGTGCTTCGGTACTTGAAACAGTGTCTCTCATGCCAAAGGATCAAGGCTGAAAGGGTCAAGATCCCTGGAAAGCTTCAACCCTTAGATATTCCCCAAATGAAGTGGGAGTGCATTAGTATGGATTTTGTCACAAGTCTCCCCACTGTTCAAGGAGGATATGACTCCATTCTAGTAGTAGTGGACTTACTTACCAAAGTAGCTCACCTTATACCAGCAAAAAAGACCTTCAAAGCTTCTAATGTTGCTCAAATATTCATCAAGGAAGTCCTCAAACTTCATGGTCTCCCAAAAAGGATAGTAAGTGATCGAGATTCTGACTTCACCTCAAAATTCTGGCAGTCTCTATTTCAAGCTCTGGGGACTCAACTTTGCTTTAGCACAGCTTATCATCCAGAGACCGATGGCCAGACTGAGAGAGTCAATCAAGTAATTGAAGACATTCTCAGAGCATACTGTGGACGGGAACCCAGAAGGTGGATTCAATACCTTCCTCTGGTAGAATTTGCCTACAATGCGTCTTATCATCAAAGCATAGGAATGTCACCATTCAAAGCACTCTATGGGCAAGAATGCTTGTCTCCTCTAAATTTCTCTGATCCGACCATAAGAGTTGAGGCATCCAGGAAAATGCTCGAAGAGATGGAGGAACAAACCAAGGTTATCCAAAAGGATATTAAAGCTGCCCAAGATCGACAAAAGCATTATGCTGACAACAAGAGGTCTGAAAGGATCTTCAAGGAAGGAGACAAAGTTCTTCTACGAGTGCAACCAAACGAAGTTCTCTATCACTTGGGAAATATAAGAAGCTCAGCCCTAGGTATTGTGGTCCTTATACAGTTATCAAGTGTCTAGGTAAAAGTGCCTATAAACTCCAACTCCCAGCCCATATCAAAGTCCATAATGTATTTCATGTAAGTTTGTTAAAGCCATATGTCCCCAGTCTCGATCATATTCTTGATGATGAACAAGTTGTAATCCCTACTCAAGGAGTCCTTGAATTACAGCCCAGTAGCATCATAGATTCTAGGGAAAGGCAACTCCGAAATAGAACTCTTGTAGAACATCTAGTTCAGTGGAAAGATTACCTTGAAGAGGATGCAACTTGGGAAGATGAAGCTACACTCTTAAAGGATTATCCCCAATTCATGACGAGATGAGGACATCTCGATTTCTTTAAGGGGGGAAGGATGTAACGTACCCATCTTCACTAATAAAGAAATGTCCATGTAATTATGAGTTTTTATGATGATTTTATTATTTGAGTCATTTCTACTTAGAATCTTCAAATTCTGAGTCCAAATTTGGAATCTGCGCGCGATTTTACCCTAATATAGGATTTTACAGCATCCAAAACGGACACCGGATCAAGCCTATACGCTAATTTTAATCATTTTAGTTAAAAAACGGCGACCTTTAAACCTTAATAAATGCACGACCGCACGTCCGATTGACGAACGGTCTGAACCCCTGCGACCAGGAGAACCTCCCGGACAAAAAAAAATTTCGCCCCTCGGGGCGGTCCGGCACGCAAATCAAGGCGAGTGCCCCAAATTTGGGTACCCCGCCCCAAAATTTGGTCCGTACACACTTACTAGGGCGCCCGTACAATGGCCGCCCAAGAACCAAAGGACGGTCGCCCACTGTATGGTCCACGCGCACCCCTAGGTGGACACCCAGATCGGATAAGGTACATGCGTACCACTCCTTTCACAGACAACCGACACCGTACTTTTCCCGTAGACCCATGCAGGCCACTGATCTATAGCCTTTGAAGGTACACCGTCCTTTCGTCCCTGCTTTGCGCAGCGCCCGTACCCTCACCCCTCAGCTATATAAACCCCCGGGGTGCTCCTCAGTCGGTACGCACTTCTGTGTAGCGTATGCCCTGTTGTGCCGCCGTCCATACCGCCGTAGCGTACTTGCGAGCTCTACAAGGCGACGCCTAAGATGGCCTCGTCCCGGAGACGGCAAAATATTGCCTCAAGAGAGGCACGTAACAACGAGATGGAGGGAGATGCGCCCAATGCGGCTCCAGTCCTCCCTTTTCAAGTCCCTCAAGGAAACGGTAGCCAGGTTAGCTTGGTTAATTTTCAAAAGAAGAGAATTTTCCTTAAATTAGTATTAATGAATGGTGTCTTTTTCTTTTAAAACGAGGACATAAAAGTTATATGAAATTACGAATTATGTGATGTTGTTTTCGATAAATTGCGTTGAAATTGCTATCTTCATGAATTGTGAATGCTATACTTAGAAAATTGCATTGAAGTTGTTATCTTTGGAATTCAAGATTTCTTTTGGCTTCAACGCTAACTCCGTTCCGTGCTTGTGTAGCCGAGCGGCGTCATTAGCAAAGCCCGGGAATGGCCCAAGGTATCCCTCATACCTTTGGGAGAATAAGGATCGCCGATTGAGGCGAGAGATTATGAGGCTGCCTAGTTCTGAGGGCCCAGGCTAGTGCGGTAAATAAGCCCACCCTAGTGCGCAGACATCCCTCTGAGGGGCGGGAGGATCGAGCGATGGAGCCTGAGAGGGCGACAGGCCGGCTTGAGTCCTCGCCAGTAGCCGACGATGAGGTGTATGGTCCCGTAGGGATTTGCCCAGCATGTAGAGGCTGGAAGGCCGAATTCTAGATCATCGGCAGAATAAGAATAAGAGAGCCGGATTGGCTTGTATGGAAATGGATTCATGTATAAACTTTTTATATAATTGCATCTTGTCTTTGGTATGATTGTATTGTGTAAGAAGGCTGTTATAACGAACCTTGTGAAGAAGGGCCCTAATTAAGGAATATGCTTATTTATGTCAAACAGTGTGGTAGTATTAATTAGAAAACAAATTGATGTGTGAGTAGGGTAGAAAGTGGGAGGATGGAATGCCCTGACGGCACCATCCTACGGATGGGTGGACCCGATTAGTCGGGTAGCTTTCCAATAGATTAAGTGAAAGCCCTACGTTAGATAGTTAGGTTCTTGGGCAACTCTATTCTAGAAAACTAGGTCAGCGGCGGCTGTGCCTTGCATAAGATGAGGAAAAAAGCGTTGTCTGTAGACATCAAGTCTAGTAGTTGCCCAATTTTTGATCAATTGCCCTATGGGTGATTTGATGTTTAGGAAATCACGCTCCCCCTGCGGGATAGAGCTAGGTCATACCTATGAATCGTATCCTTGAATCTCTACAGGATCAAGGTGTCGATGAATAGGAAATTTTTCCCAAGATAAGACTTAGCGGACTATCTTAAGTGTTTCTCCCATTTTTAAAGGGAGGAACCTTACAATAGAGCAAGGAAACACTAATCTTTGTGCATCAACAATTGTGTAAATTAATCTAAATTAGGAGATTAATTAGACTCTTAATTATAGTCTCCTCTTTAAGACAAAGTTAAGCAAAGAGAGTCAAATTTCTCCAATTGATCAAAAAATTGATATGACTAGATGTTTTGATGCATCTAGATGCCCTCAAAACACTCAAAAATCCCAATTTCGACTACTCATATGATCAATTTAGACCCCAATTAACACATTTTCTAAATTTTTAGCCTCTTGATCAAGATTAATCACCCTTAATGACAAAAACCAATCCATTAAGAGAAATTAGTCAAATTCAAGATTTTTTTAATGGTTTTAAGAAATTTTTTAAAGTGCATACATCACATCTTGGTAGGATGGGCAAGGACTTTATATTGCCAAAGTTCTCTGGGGATGGGGATCCTATCCAACATGTAGAGATTTTTGAATCCACATGTGAAACTTGCGGGTCAGTCAGTGATGTGACAATGATACAGGCCTGCGGCGGGCGGTCAATGATTTGACAATGATACAAGCCTTCTCACACACTGACCTTGGAAGGAAAAGCTCATCAGCGGTTCCGAACCCTTAAGCCCGAGGATAAGGTTAACTTCAAAAGTCTAAAGAATGTTTTTGTGCCCAGTTTTGCCCGAAGTGGTGATGACAGATAGATCCCTGTGTGGCATAATTACATAATATCAAACAAAAGGAAGATGAGTTGATGAGAGACTATGTTTCTCGTCTCTAAAGCACTTAAATTCGAGGTGTAATTTTTGGGAAAGGTTAATTGACGATCATTTGTTGCCTTGTTTCTGGAGGGGGGTTAGAGACCATAAAATGCATGATTACTTGGGACTAGCCCGACCTACTACTCTTTATGCATGCTACAAACTGGCAATTGAATATGAAGATAATATGCTAGAATTGCCGCAATGAGAAAATGTTAAAACATATTCAGCAACTATGACTTCACGTGTCTCTCGAACCACCAAGAAATTGGAACTCGAAGCAAGCAAGTTAGAAACATGATGGTGGATGAGCTCAGTAATGCCATATTAGAGAAATTGAAAGTCAAGGAAGGAAAAGAAACATTTGGGCATGGGCATAATCACCTTTACCCCCGCAAGGAATTGGTGTGGTGCTCCATGTGCAGATTAAATCACACCACCCCACTGAGTGTCCACAGTTAAGAGCAAGGCCATCACTCTATTGTGCTCACTGTGTAAAATTAGGAAATCATGACACTTCAATGTGGTAGATATCCAAGGTTTCAAAATGTTGCATAGCTATCAGCACTTAGAGCCCCATTGGCTTTACTAGTGCCACGTGTACAGATCACCGCTATTGCTGGACAACCCAACTCTTCCTACTTACCTACTAGGGGGATGTTCCGGGTACAAGACGCTTCACCTTTGCCGCCACTAGTTCTACCACCACAACCACCACAAGGGTTGTGGGATAGTTTGGGGCAAATGTACCATGGGATTCCAGATCCATAATCAGAGTACGACCTCTAGAGTTATTTGATGAAGAGCATGAAGTTGAACATAACATTGAGTCATTTGTTGAAATTTTTCTCCCAATTACCAGAAGCGGCTCTTAGATATGATAATGGGTCGATCTGAATAAGAGAAATTTGTAGCACCTAAGTTAGCAATAGAGTGTAAGATTTCTCCCTTCAGAATGCAACTCGACCCTCAATTTTGTTAGAAAAACCTAGATAGAGAAATTTTACTTAAAGAGAGAAAAATCCATTTTTCTAAAATAAATATTTAACAAGAAAGTTGCTTTTTGATCAAGAACTCATAAGAGCAAACAAATCACTGATTGCTGAGTTGATGCTAAACGAGTGAGAGTTTTAGAGATCAAGTCTGACACAAATGTAGCATACTAGGAATAGACTTTTGAATTGGCCAGCTAAAATTATTTTGACGTCATATAACCTCAAAAGTATTACTGTATCTCTTAATAATTTTTTAAAAGTTGCAAGATGAGAAAATCACTTCATCTAACTCTCGAAAAATGAAAGAGAGAAAATGGTGCAGATAGATAAAGTTTAACCAGACAAAGGGCCTGACTGAAAACTGGAATTTTAGTCCCTAAAACACCTGTGAAAAAATAGAACTCAGTTTAGACTTCGTACTAGTGATATTTTTAAGACACAAATCGGTTAACGCCACCCAAAAGGAAGGTCAACACTTGGAAAGTGGTTGTTCTGTTAGGTCATGTAGGATATCAAAATGGGGTTTTTTGAATACTTTATGGAACATTGGGGCTGAATGATTTAGAACATAACTCTCCCGTCCTACCCATTCAAAAATGGAACAAAAAAATTAAAATTTTCCTAGGTTTACACTACTCCCTTTAGAACACGTACAATTATGAAAAGCTTGACATTGGTATGCAAAACAATTACATGAAGTGTTTTGGTTGGGCAATTTAGAAAAAAAAAACAATGACACATTGTAAAAGTATTAAGCTAAGGCTAAAAGCAAGACATTGCCCAAGCAAAGGTTCAAAGCATCATAGACTATGCATAATTGAAAATATGGGCAATGGTTTAACCATAGGCTAATTTATCCTCGATGGGGTGGGGGAGGCCCATGTGAAAACCAAAGTGAATAAGTGGGAGTGTGAATTGGACAAAATGGGCACCCAAATGGGGCTCCAAGCTTATGAGAAATAGCTCATTTTCTTCTTCTCCACACGATTCCCTTCTTCCCTCTTCCTCCCTTTAGCTTGTGAAGCGCCCCATAGCTATAAAACACCCTACCTCTTGCTTATGTAAGCTTCAATTCTTCTCCTCGGTCATTGCTAAAGCACTTGTATGGATTAGTGTGTGTGATGCATTTGGGCTTTTCTCATTCCCTCCTCTTGGCTGAAAATAGGCTAAAAATTGCCCTCTTTCCCCCCTCTTATCCATCCCTTTGCTTCCCCTCATGCTTGTTAGAATTAGTGCATCTGAGTGTATTTGGGAAGTACCTATTTTTGGGTATTTTATGTATTTTTTCCTTGTAGAGTGAGTCGTGAGTTACTAGTCGGTCTATTTGAGAGGAACTCAGCCAGGTCACATCCTCACTATATAAGGCTGGTCCTCATATTCACTTTCTCATCCATTCCTTTTCATAAGTTCAATATCTCTTGCTTATTGCTAATATAAAAGGTGATCTTGTCCACAAGCTCTCTCTACTCTCTCTCTTGTTCAATTTATGCTTCCGCCTGTGCATTCCCCAACATGATATTACTCGTTTAGATTCAGACTGCTCCACTATTCTACAAATCTACCCGCCATCTCTTTCTGGTGCCTTGCATTTTTTTTTCGTACTCCTCCTGGCTACAGATCAGTCCTCCCTAACAGTATCTACATTTCACTACTTTGATGTGTTTTCTAGTCCAACCAGCCCTTTGTTTGCTGTTGACCAGTTTGCTTGGCTACATTTTCTTCTACTGAGGCAAACGTTGTAGTTTTGGCTGTGTTTTCTACTCCGGCATCATCTGTTGGTGAGTTCTCTTGCATATGGTGTTGCTAGACAGGTGGCACTATTTTTTCTTCTTCCTCCACGAGTCCCTGCCCTTCCAATAGGAGGTTCTCGGTGGTTCTTGGATTGTTTTACTACTATCGAGCCTCTGTCTCTCTCAAGTTTGAGAGGGGGCTGATTGGTTCGAGTCGCACTTTGTTGGAAAGCACTTGTTCTTTATTGTTGTGGATATGGTTCCCCCATATGGATCTGGTTAATCCACAAGGGTTTGTGGGATATTGTTCAGGGCACTAAGAGGAAGCCTGAGCATCCTCAAAACTCTAGGAGGTGGACTCAAGATCAAGAGGATGAATTCGTAGAATTACAAGACTGGGAGATTCGGGATTTGAAAGCGCATTTAGTCCTTGTGCAGACTAGCACAAAGGAGATCTCACCGCATGCAAACTCTCACCAATGCTCATCAGGCATGGTCTAAATTGGAGGATCTCTTTGCTCGAGATTCATTGATGAGGGCAGTTACCTTGAAAGGGAAACTCTATGGTTTGTTATTCCCTGTGCAGGTAGTTCCTCATGAAGTCATTCCTACAGGTAGTTCCATGCAGTCATTCCTCATGAAGGCCAAGGTTATCCATGACTAGTTACTCACTATGGGTGGTGCTTTTCTCCTCTGCTTGAGCTGGTTGCACTTATCCTCACCAAGCTTCCCCCAGACTATGATGTGATGTCGCATCCACTCAATTGTATTTTGATGATCTTGGCTGCCTACTCTTGGAGAAAGAGTCCATCCTTGTTTCACAAGGTAAGTTAAAGGTGTCTGTCAACAATTCTGACTAGGCACTTTCCACAGTTCAAAAGAAAGGGCAGAGTCACTGCTTCTCTTGCAACAAGAAGAGGGGACCTGTTTGTCCAAGAAGAAGGACAAGACCAAGGGCAAGTGTTCATCTCAAATAAATGGCAACCACACGACACACGACACATTGATATAGATTCTTCTAGTACCACTTCTAGGTCTCCCACGGCGCTTTGGGCTCAGGAGGACCCAGATGATGTACTTCTCTAGTATACATGTAGTTTCCCCCATGTGCTTCCATCCAGAGGAGGCTTGTGGGTGGGAGAGGGGGCTGATTACAGCTCCACTTATTGGTGCATGGGAAACGTGATTCGAAGTTCCAAGAATTAGACATTTGGGAGGACATGGTTATCTTTTGTGTAGCAGAGATTATGAATTGGATCTGTTCCAAGTTCATTGTTCGAGGATTTTGGGACGTGATGTGTTTTCCATCCACTGTTGGGGATTATGGGCGCGGTGTGTTCAGCATCTCATCATCTATTCTTGGAGTTCACTGTACACTTGTGTGGGAATTCATAGCCAAGCAAAGTTCCTCACTATTAGTGGTGGCATTTTGTTTCGAGGAAATAGGTTGGCGAGTGCTCTCTCCAAGGTGATTCTAGTATTTGTGGTACTGGAGGGTCCATGGTTGCATCTTCATCAACTTAACTTCTTCAGACTCTTGCACACTATGAGCTACAGAGGGGGTGTTAGAAATAGTGCATCTTAGTGTATTTGAGTAGTACCTATTTTTGGGTATTTTATGTAATTTACCTTGTAGATTGAGTCGTGAGTTGGTCAGCCTATTCCTCTAGAGGTAGTCGGCCAGGTCACATCCTCACTATATAAGGCATCCTCATATTCACTTTCTCATCCATTCCTTTGCACAAGTTCAACATCTCTTGCTGTCTAATTGCCATTGTAAAGCTTATTGCTAATCAATTTATGATTCCACTTGTGTATTCTCCAACAATGCCCTATGAGAATCTCAACCCATGGTGTCATATATAGGCTTCGATCTTGAGGTGATAGCTCTTCCATAGCTTCACCACAATTATAGATGGAAGCTCAAAAAATTAGGGTTTTCAACATGATGAAATATTGTCTATTGAGTTGAATCTTGCATAAGATGAAGTAGAATAGAGATTGGGGATGATTCCATGAATTCATAATGCTTGTATATTAGCATAAGGGTTTCATTTTGAGGGTCTTTCTCCTAATCATTTCTTATGCTTAGTCTAATGGATATATTAAGCCCTAATGAAGCTTGTTGCACTCTTCCCCACTTAAGAGGGTGAAACTGAAAATGGCTCTACACCTCCATGTCAAAATTATGGGGAGTATGCACAATGGTATGGGGAGTATGCACATCGGAAGCAATAGTTGATGGCAAGATAGAGCAACATATATGAGAGAGAGCAAGAACACAAGATGTATAGAAAGCTTCTCTATTGCCTTCTATTTTAGCCACTCCAAAGTTGGCTTAGCCTTCACCTTCAAGTATTGTGTTACTTGTGTTACAAAAAGTGAGACCTCCTGCCCTTTATATAGGGTTCACCAAGGGCTAGGGTTGGGACAACCCTAGCCCTTGGTGAACAACCCTAGATCTAGGGTTGGGACAACCCTAGATCCTATATATTTCAACACCCCCTCTCAATGCTACTGTGGGAAAATTCCAAACATGGAGCAAGGTCAGCATTGGACTTGCAAGAATAAAATGACCCCCTCTCAACCATAAGATAGATGACAAGGTAGGTAGCCTTTATAGATTAGGCTCTTACAAAAGTGATGAGTTATAGAGAAATGTGGTTCACTCCCAATTCTTGAAAAGATGCAGGGGGGAAGAGAGCTTGAGCTCTTGCAAGCACACACACACACTCACAAAACCCTAATAGAAAACACACAAGGTGAGAGGCTGAAATCTTCTTCTTCTCTACTCAACACTCAACACACCATATACAAGAATAAGAGTACACATAATATGAAAGGTACTCAACCAATACATACACGGGTTCTCTATAGTGTGAACCCGACTAAATGAGCTGGCGCTATAACTATGCCAGTCTCTAGAATGGCTGTCACACAGCCTGTCATCCCACTGGCCGCATATCACCCAAGATCTCACCAACCATGCCAGTTGTGTAAGTGTGGGGCCTATCCCCCAGGCGGGTCATCAGTGTCCACCGCCTCACTAGACGAGCTCGATATCTCAACACTCCCCCTCGAGCTCAACTCCATCTCATGTACACCAAGTGAAGCCCTGAATCTGCAGAGCTTCTCTGTACCCAATGCTTTGGTGAAGATGTCAGCTACCTGATCCTCTGTGCTGACATAAACAAGGTCAAGGTCTCCTGCCAAGACCTTCTCTCTGACGAAGTGGTAGTGGACCTCTATGTGCTTTGTACGAGCATGAAAGACTGGGTTTGTGGCCAACTGTATACTGCTAATGTTATCACAGAAAATGACTTGTCTATCCAGTGATAGACCCAAATCTGCAAGTAGCTTTCTCAGCCAAGCTACCTCACATGCTGCCATAGCAGCTCCTCTGTACTCGGCCTCTGTACTGGATAGAGCAACCGTAGGCTGCTTCTTGCTGCTCCAAGTCACAGCAGCACTCCCCAAAGAAAACATGAATCCACTGGTAGATCTTCTATCTGAGATACTACCAGCCCAATCAGCATCTGTGTACCCATGTACACATCTCTGTCCCAGTCTCATAGAATAGTCCACAATGCAAGTAGACTTCACATACCTTAGTATGCGTCTCACTGCATCCAAATGCGGTTTCCATGGAACCTACATAAATTGACTCACCAACCCAACAGCATAGCTCAAATCTAGTCTGGTGATCGTCATGTAGATCAAACTTCCTACTATGCGCCTATACATAGTAGGATCCTCCAAGATCTCTCCTGAATCTGCACTCAACTTGCCATTCTGATCCAATGACACGGAAATAGGCTTACAGCCTGTCATACCATACTTGGACAACATGTCCAAGCCATACTGTCTCTGCAGTAATCCAATACCATGTGGTGACCTAATCACCTCAATGCCCAAGAAATATCTGAGCTCCCCTAGATCCTTCATCTCGAACTTCTGTCTAAGCAAGATCTTTACATCAAAGATCTCTGCATCATGGTCCCCCGTAATGATCAAGTCATCTACATAGATGACAACAAGCACAACTCCTCTATCACCATGTCTCACATACAGCGAGAAATCTGCATTGGCTACATGAAAGCCAATAGTGACAAGATATTCAGAAATCTTGTCAGACCATTCTCTTGGTGCTTTCTTCAACCTGCAAACATGCTCGGGGTGACTCACATCCTCATAACCAGGTGGCTGCAACATATACACCTCTTCTTGCAAATCACCATGCAAGAATGCATTCTTTACATCCATCTGATGTAAAGACCATTGCTTTGACGCAGCCACTGCTATCACAACTCTCACCATTGCCATCTTGGCAACTGGGCTAAAAGTTCTCTCATAATCAATCCCATATGTCTGCGCATATCCTTTGGCTACCAATCTAGCCTTGTACCTGTTTATGCTTCCATCATTGTTATGTTTAACTTTGTACACCCACTTGCATCCAATGGCTTTCTTGCCATCAGGCAATTGAACTAAATCCCAAGTTTCATTTCCATATAGTGCATCCATCTCCTCATCCATGGCTTTCTCCCAATACACATTTCCAACAGCCTCATCAATGCATGTGGGCTCAACAACCTGCACAACCTTTGCCATATATGCATAGTGATGTGCCACATAACCATCATATGTAAATCTCTGCACAGGGTTCTTCACTCTCCCTAATCTTCGTATCTTTTCATTCATGGCTTCCATAGCCTTCTTTACAGGTGTTCTCATAGCTGGGATCCCAAGCTCCTCATCAAGGCTCATATCTGAGCCACTAGACTCTCCATCAACATGAGAATGCCCTGCAAAAATGTCAGGCATACCAAGGGGCTCGACCACTTTCTCTTTTCCTTTATGTGATGTACTAATCACATTTGCAGGACTGGTATTATGACGCAGCCTGCCACTCCATGGTCTATCAACAGACCCACTAGATGAGAACTCTCCTGGTCCACTCAAAGACTGTGATTGCTGACCTGCATTCTGTGCAGCCACACTTCCACTCACATCAGCCCCAACAGCTTCTTTTTCAGCAGCATACCAGCTGCTCATCTCATCAAAGACAACATCCCTGCTTACCCTCAACTCACGTGTAGCAGGGTTATAACACCTGTATCCCTTTTGCTCAAGGGAGTATCCAATAAACACACATTTTTCAGCTTTTGGATCCAGCTTAGTTCTCAGCTCATCTGGCACATGCACATATGCAATGCATCCAAAGACTTTCAGATGAGACAAATCTGGTTTTCTACTAGTAAACCTCTCCTCTGGAGTTACATCATGTATGGCTGCAGTTGGAGTCCTGTTCATGATGTATACTGCTATAGAAACAGCCTCAACCCAATAGCAATGTGGCATATTCTTCTCTTCCATCAATGCTCGCGCAATCTCAGCAATGTGCCTGTTTTTCCGCTCAGCAACTCCATTTTGCTGCGGAGTGTATCTGCATGTAAACTGTCTCCGAATACCATTCTTCTTCAAAAATTCAGAGAACTCATTGGAGAAGTACTCTCCCCCTCCATCTGACCTTTGGCACTTTACATATTTCCCTGTTTGCTTTTCAACCAAAACTCTGAAATTCTGAAAGTGAGTGAACACCTCACTCTTCTCCTTCATGAAATATACCCACACTTTCCTTGTGTGGTCATCAATGAAAGTCATATAATACCTGCAGCCTCCCATAGATATGGTCTTTGTAGGACCCCATACATCTGAATGCACAATATCTAGTGCATGTTTGCTCACATATCTATTACGTGGAAACACATGCTTTGTTTGCTTCCCAAATTGGCATGCTTCACATATTTTCTGCATACCTTCCACTTTAAATTTTGGCAGCCCTGTCACAATTTCTTTTGTCTGCATAGACTTCAATCTTTGCACATTTACATGTCCAATCCTTTTATGCCAAATGTCTGTGTCTGCAACAATTCCTGAACCATTTGCAAACATCGCAGCACTCATTTCAGGCATGTCTACATTCAATGTAAACATTCTGCCCACTCTGTTGCCTTTTGCAACCAACTTGCACTTGTCTTTGAAGTCTTCGACATAACACCCATCAGGATTAAACCGAACCTGCAAACCCTGTTCAATCATCTGGCCAACTGAAACCAGATTCTTTGTTATGTTCGGTACATGAAGTACATCTGCAAGGTACTTCACTTTGCCATCCTGCATAGACAATGGCACATCTCCAACATGGGCAATTGGATGAGCAGTGTCATCCCCTGTTTCCACAAAACCTGGTCTTTCTGGGTTTTTCATCTCCTTGAACCACTCCCCATGACTTGTCATGTGGTTCAAAGCACCTGAATCCACATACCATACATTATCTTTTTGTGCTGCATCAACATTTTCAGACATGGCATTCATGACATGCTGCATAACAAACAACCTTTCATTATCCTCATTATTTCTGCTTGAGGATGCATAGTTGTTTTGCTGCACTTTCCCATTTTGCATGTCAGCCTGCTTCTTATAACATTTTGCCTGCACATGTCCAGGCTTACTACAATAATAGCATTCACGTGCATCATTATATTGCCTTTGCCAATTTCCACAGCCTCTTTGACTCCCCCTGCCTCTGAATTTGCCTCTTCCACCTGCGTGTTGTTGTTGTTGTTGATTTTGGGACTGTTGTTGTTGCTGTTGCTGCTGATCATAATTCTGATTACCTGTTCGGCCACCTCCTTGACCACGTCCACGGCCTCCTCTACCTCGTCCTCTTCCTGAACTCGTGTAGAAGGCCTGTTGCTCTGAACTGTTTTTGCTTTGTGAAGACTGTTGGTCTTCACCCAAGTTCTTCTCTTCAATAATCAACATAGACACCAAATCTGTAAAGTTGGGAATGTTTTCCCGAGTCTGAATGGACGTCTTGAATGCCTTGTATTGTGGCCCGAGACCACGTATACAGACTTCCACCTTGTCATCATCATCTACTGACACAACAATAGATGTAAGGGACTCCACAATACCCTTTATCTTCAGTGCATAGTCATTCACAGACATGCTCTTTTTCTCCACAGTATGAAGTTCATTCTTCAACTGTATCTTACGTGCCTTGGTATTTGTTTCATAAAGCTTTACCAAGGTGTTCCACGCCTCCTTGGGGGACTTGGCATCCTGAATGTGCCCAATCATGGTGTCCTGTATGCTAATGGAGAGCCAATACATAACCTTCCTGGCTCCTTGGTTCTAGTCTTTAAACTCTTTCACATCTGCAGCAGTCGGATTTATATCCGGTATCTCCGGTGCCTCTTCATGCTCACCTTCTATGTAGTCCCAATAGCCTTTTCCCATCAGGAAATTCGTCAACCTGAACCTCCAAGCATGGAAGTTATTCTTATCAAGCTTCTCAGCCACAATCTGAGTTATCCCATCATTTGACATCTTGCCAAACACACAATTTTACCAAAAACTGCACTCTGGTTTTTCTGCACAAACTGCTGGATTTTTTGCACAGCGGTACTGTAGTACTCTCAAATGTCACAACCAGTGACTTCAATGTGCATACATACACCCAATGGCAACTGTAGACCTCTTTGCAGCACCCACAGTGTCTGCACAGTCAATCTGTCTTCCTGCAGTTCTTCAAACAGAGTTCTGCAGAGAATCGATGACTTACCCGCAGTGCTCGAAATCGCCTGCTTTCTGAAACACAGAGGTCCAGACGTGCCGGAAACGTGTTTTCGGCCCGAAAAATACTATCCGATAGGACAATATAGTTGCCCTATAGCTTTACTCCCGCGAAGAAAGCTCCTCAATCAGAGATCGTTGCCGGTGCCTCCCATAGAGCTCCCGAGGATAAGGGTGTAGTCACCAACACAAATAGGGAAGAGTAGTTGAAGCTCTTACCCTCGTACCGCTTCCTCTGGTTCTCTTGCTTGCAGCTCAGCCCTTAGAACCAGGCTCTGATACCATGAAAAGATGCAGGGGGAAGAGAGCTTGAGCTCTTGCAAGCACACACACACACTCACAAAACCCTAATAGAGAACTCACAAGGTGAGAGGCTGAAATCTTCTTCTTCTCTACTCAACACTCAACACACCATATACAAGAATAAGAGTATACATAATATGAAAGATACTCAACCAATACATATACGGGTTCTCTATAGTGTGAACCCGACTAAATGAGTTGGCGCTATAACTATGCCAGTCTCTAGAATGGCTGTCATACAGCCTGTCATCCCACTGGCCGCATATCACCCAAGATCTCACCAACCATGCCAGTGGTGTAAGTGTGGGGCCTATCCCCCAGGCGGGTCATCAGTGTCCACCGCCTCACTAGACGAGCTCGATATCTCAACAATTCTAGCAAGCATGCTTCACTCTTCAACTAGAAGAGTTGCTTATCTGGAACATGTGAGGAATTTATATAATTCCCCTCAACCTTAGTAACATCTTTGGTACCATCTCTTCCATAGTGGTTTCGTGCACCACCCTTGTTGCTCCTTCACTTGATGAAACCATCTTCTTGCAAAAGATAATCTTCAAGTGGGATTTGGATGTACCATTCTTCATTACATTGGTTGCATTTTTGTTCTTCTCCAATCCTTTGTCGTAGTAGACACGCTTCATGCGTACATGTCTCCTTCCAATCATGCTAGCTTGCTTAGTCCAGCTACCACATAGACTAACACATGGCTGCCACCCATGTTTCAATAGCTTATGCATGTGGTTCTCAATATGCTTCTTGATTCCACCTTCCACTTCATCGTGATGCATAAATACATACACCAATGTGAACATTGATTTAGGAGAGGTCTTACCACTTGTTTATCAACACAAGCGAAGTGTCTAACTCCATGACAATATGGTAGATGACTTCCATGCATATGAGTTCATCAAGAAAAGTTAGGATTGGATTTCATGCTTGATGCGTTGATTTTGTTTGGTTTCAAAAATTGTGCATGCCTTGCACTTCCCAAGCGAGAATGGCACCAAATAATTTCTTCCTCCCCGCTTGTCTCATGCTTGAAAGAAATGAGAAAAAACCTTTGTGTGCTCGGTTGAAAACTAGTAGGAAACCTTAGAGGGAACGGTTTAAAGAAAACCTTGTAGAAAGGTTTTAAAAGAGAAAACTTAGAAAGGTTTCAAAACCTTAGAAGAGATTGGTTCTTTTCCTTTAAAAAAACCTTTGAAAAAACCACAAAAAGTTTAAAAACCTTTGAGATTGCGTTTTTCTTTTATTTTCTTTTCTCTGAAAAAATGCACGGTGCTGCGTTATGCGTCGTGCTGCTACGTTGCTCAAGTCCTGCTCATGTACTGCATCGTTGCTTGTTCCTTGTTTGTAGTGTTACAGCCATCTGACAAACAGACGGCTCCAAAAATGACAAACGGTGGTGTTTTCTTTTAAAAAAAACTAAAAAAATGCACCTGTATTTTTGTTCGTTGATGCCGGCTACTGAAACTCGTGTTGTCGAATCTTACCAACTGTTGCTTAAGCAACATCAACCACCAATACTTAAGGCTCCATGCGCAACGATGATAGATCGAACATAGTGTGACGGACAACGTCGACGGAACTAGTAGAATGGATGGAGATAGCACTGGCGGGACGAAATGACAGACGATTCACTAGCTTCCTCTACTTTGCTGAAGATCTTGTATTTGATGATGAGAATCTCCTCTTTGATGAAGCTCTTTTGTTACCTTCCTTCTTGATGCCTTTTTGCTTCTCACCTTCTTCTACCACCGTCCTTCTTGATGAGGATGTGAATGGATTGTGATAGTGAGAGAGAAAGAAAAGGGGATTGAAGGGGAACTTAGCCTTTGCAAGGATCTGATACCATGTCAAAATTATGGGGAGTATGCACAACAAAAGCAATAGTTGATGGCAAGATAGAGCAACATATGTGAGAGAGAGCAAGAACACAAGATGTATAGAAAGCTTCTATATTACCTTCTATTTCAGCCACTCCAAAGTTGGCTTAACCTTCACCTTCAAGTATTGTGTTACTTGTGTTGTGTTACAAAAACTGAGGCTTCGTGCCCTTTATATAGGGTTCACCAAGGGCTAGGCTTGGGCCAGCTCTAGATCCCTTTTTCACCCACATGCCCACTTTATTTGGGGTGTGTTCACACCTACATGACCTCTTTCTCTCACCCTTTATCACTTCTACATCATATATTTCAACATTCCATAGATTTGTTCACCCTCTTAATCATGTGTATTAAGCTTGGTTTAGGCTTGGAAGGGTAGAGTAGTGTGTATTCTAATGGTTTGAGTTTGTCCCATGTTCCTCTTTATGTGATGCCAAACCTCCCAAGTAGAGGTACTTTTCACATTTTTCCCTCTTCTTGTGAAGCTCGGTTTTTCTTATCTAAATCCTTTGTTTTGAGCATGGGTATGCCAAGCCTCCCAAGTAGAGGTACTTTTCACATTTTTCCCTCTTCTTGTGAAGCTCATGTTTTTCTTGTCTAAATCCTTTGTTTTGAGCATGGGTATGGTCTTGTCTTGGTATGCCAACACTTGGACTTCATTATTGCGATGCTTTCATAACCTCAAAGCTCTCCAACAAGTGGTAAAAATCTTCCCAAAAACATGTAGTTTGCAGGTCTTCCATCTTATGTGATGCTTATGTTTTCTTACGTAAATGGTATGTTTTTTTATCTAAATGGTATGTTTTCTTATCTAAATGGTATTTTTTGATTCATATTGGTGTTTGAAATTGATTATGGGTTTGAATAGAGTATATACATTGATTTGTAGGTTTTTCCTCTTATGTGATTCTTATGTTTTCTTATCTAAATAATATTTTTTCTTATCTAAACGATATGTTTTCTTATCTAAATGGTATGTTTTGATTCATATTGGTGTTTGGAATTTACTATGGGTTTGAATAGAATATAGACATAGATTAGAAGCTCCTAAATTATTTGTGGGAAGCACCCTCAAGCATGTGGTCAGCCATTAACCTAGTGTTGAAAGCATTGATTTAAGAGGCTTGTAGATACATAGTTTGTTTTTTTCTCATGGCCTAAATGTCGAATTGGATGTGTGTTTTGTATAAAGTCTTGAGATTGTCTTGATAAAAAAGCCAAGGAATCATTTCCATGTTAATTATTGAGTCTAACAAATGCCCTAATTTTATCCATGAAAGGTAACTAGTTTCCACTAACTTTCTAGTTCAAGGTATCCATTCATAGCTTGTGGTAGCAGATGGTTTTCTTGATTTTGTACAAGTCTAATCTGGTTTGGGCCTTTGGCTCACATATTACAACCAAATGTGCTCTAATGGTGAGACCAAACTTTGCAAGAGTGAGGTGGGGTCCACACATACACTCTTCAAAGTTTGGTCATCACATCAGAGCACATTTGCCCAGTTTTCAATATGTCGTGGCCTTAGAGTGCCCCCTCGAAATTGGACCTTCGGCTCATACATTGCAACCAAATGTGCCCTAGTGATGACCAAACTTTGTAAGAGTGAGGGTGGGTCCGTACATGCACACTTGCAAAGTTTAGTTTACCATTAGAGATTATTTGGATGCAATGTGCGTGCCATTTTTTTGGTTTTCAATGTGTCATGGCTCGTACATTGTAACCAAACTTCGAGGGGGTTCTCTAAGGCCATGACACATTGAAAACTAGGAAAATGGCACACACCTTTACATCCAAATGTACTCCAATGATAACTAAACTTTGCAACAGTGTATATGTGGACCCCACCCTCACTCTTGCAAAGTTTGGCCATCACCATCAAAGAACATTTGGACACCAAAAAAATAGACACCAAAAGATCCAACAATCAAATAGAGAAGATAAATTAGAATGAGAAAAAGTGAGACACCAACAATATAATGATAAAAATCCAAAGTAAAACTTGTGTGATGAGATATCAAACTCATTAGCACCCTCTTTATATATCACTGAACATCTAATATGCTCTCATGCTCATCTACATGAAGCCACCACCACAGAGAGGTCGAGCACCGCTTTTGCACCTTTGAACTCAATCAAGACACCACCACAGACAGGTCGAGCACCGCTTTTGCACCTTTGAACTCAAGCTGCAATCACAAGATGAGAGAAGATGTATGCCTCACGATGATCAATCTCATATTGTTGGGACTGAATCTATCTCCCATGCCTACGAACCTACTGAAAATTGTAGCCTTCCGAAATGACCATACTATGTGCATTAAACTAAACCCCATGACCATCCATGGCATCCTTGTTGAGGGTGCTCTTCAGCATAGAGCATCTCAACAAATAGTAGTCCAAGTCTTGATCCTCATTGCCATCAAGGGGCACAATGATAGCAAAGACATTATCCATAGTCAATAAATCTATAAGCTCATCATAGTCAATTGTAAACATGACACTAGCATCATATGTCATAGGTATAATATACATCGGATACTCAGATGTTATCAATCACTCACTCCAAGGATCTACCCATGCAAACATGACACACTAACCCCAATCACCCTCTATGCATGCTTCATAGAAGTATAGTGAGGTCACTTGGAGAGGTGATACAAATGGAGTGAAAGCCCAAAGTGCCTAGAACTATCTGCTGCCAATCGAATTCCACCAAGTGATCGACAGTGCTGCTGCTATCCACACACCCAAATAATTTATTGACCATCCTCGCATCACATGAGGGATAAGAAGAGGTTGCACTAACACTTAAGTTCCCCACTCAAGTTCCATTTATGCCACTCCACCACCTATTGTGCATCTATAAACCTCTCTACATCGTGCCTAAGCTGGTGACATCATAAAACATGCTTCATGCACACACCAGCACCGTCATGCTCCCCCTTCCCATGGCCAATCTCCCAGTGACCTATCTCTGCCAATCTCTCTATAAACCTCTCTACATCGTGCCTAAGTTGGTGATATCATAAAACATGCTTCATGCACACACCAGTACCGTCATGCTCCCCCTTCCCCATGCCCAGTCTCCCAGTGACCTATCTCTACCAATCTCTCTATAAACCTCTCTACATTGTGCATCTATAAACCTCTCTACATCGTGCCTAAGCTAGTGATATCATAAAACAATATGCTTCATGCACACACTAGCACCGACATGCTCCCCCTTCCCATGGCCAGTCTCCCAGTGACCTATCTCTGCCAATCTCCAAGTGCCACCTATAAAGCCAATAGAACTGCCTTGAAGACTTGAACTGGCCATGACATCCGTTATACCAAATCCACCGCTCATGCCAAGTGACTCCATGATCCATCATAAATGCATCATGAAGGGAGAAACAATGCTATACAAAATTTGCTTCATGAAAGCCATTCTCCACTAATGTAAAAATGGTACTCTCTGATAATGATATGAGTCTCAACGTGTTGTACAAAATGTGCATCATGCAAATGAGCATCACTAATGTAAAAATGGTACTCCCTAATAATGATATGAGCCTCGAGGAGACTAGCACTCCAGTGTATCTCTACATTGTATCTCTACATGATGATAGCTAATATGCAACAAAATAGCCACCTAAAGTGCAATATAATTTTATCTTAATGCAATGGTCAAAAGCGATCTATTACATCACAAAGAAATCAAAGATATTATACCTACTCTAAAAAGTAGTACTCAAATTGTATCTCCTAGTAGGGCGAGAATGTATAGTTCTTAGCAAAGTCCACCACCACGAAGATAACCACACCAATGGGAAATTTCTCCAAGCACGCATAAAACCGGTTGCCACTTGTCACAATGGGTGTGTCATATATAAGGGTAGATGTGCTCTCTAAAAGAAGTAGTGAACAATACACGTGGAGTATGTTTTTCCACAAGCTGCAAACCTCCTGGATTGTCTCCCACCATTGAGCTGGCATACTACATACTCATATTGTCACCAATGTACTACATCGATGTCACTAACATCCCATTAAAACATAGGTAGCGTTGCCAACCCCCCAACATGCACCACACGTCCCCTCGAAATATGATGGTATAAAGCATCTCCCCTGTAAGATTCCTCCCCAGCCTCTCAAGATGTCCAGCATCTTTCCCTGTAATCAAATCCCTCTTCAGAAATATAAAAGATCTTGTTTCTACCAGTTTTGACCTAGAGAGAGAAATTATTTTAGAGAGAGAATAGTCAGATTTTAAATATTTTTGAATGGAAAAAATTCTCATCTTATTAAAATAAGTTCCCCTGAAACAGAAGTTCAAAAAGATTTTCAGAAGGTGCATTAGAAATTAAGTATAATCTGTTCAAGAGGCATTATCCTGGGAGTGAAGATTTTTTCAAAATTTTAAAATAAGGTTCCTATGGACCAATAAGATTCATCCAAATGTAGAGAGGAGATAAATAGAAGAATAAAAGAAAATCCCCCAAAAATGAGTAAATACTCACATAAGATGAAGAGTTGAGTAAGGACAAGGTTAATAGTTAAAAAAGAAAGATATTTAGGTGAAATGATGCATTTTTGACACCTCTGCATGGGGGAATTTCCCTCATGAAGGAGGCGCCTATTTCACATGCTTGAATGAGTTTTAAACTCCCAAATAATGGGATACTTTTGTCTCTCCTCTCTCCTGTTTCAACTAGATCCAAAAAGTGAGCAAAACTGACCTAAAAATGGTCAAAAATTGACCAAACTGATCTGGAAAATTCTAGAATCAGTTGACTTGGTTAGAAGCTCACTTTTTCCTATAAATAGAAGCCCTCCCCTTTGTTGAAACTCAATAGTGTTTTGCAATGTTACCTTGCCTCTCGCAAGTGCCAAAGACTGTGAATTTTACTCATAATTCACTAGTTTTTGACCTTCCCTCTTCCAAAAGATTGGTGGCCACTCTTGTCTCAAACAAGAGTTGAACCCTCAAACCATCAAGCCAAAGGAAAGCTCCCAAATTATCTATGTAAGTTGGAGATTCTTCTCTTTTCCATTCCTTTTATGGTTTTTATGGTTTTTTTTAATGATTTTTATCTTCTCTACATTACAAATGATGTTATGCCTCATTACAAAAGGCATTCCCCTCTCTTCTCTAGTAAATCCAACCATTCTTTATCTTAGGTGAATGATTAATGAATAAAATCAAGTTTTTTATAATGTTTCTCTTAAATAAGTAGAAAAATGTTACTTTAGAATGATTTAAATACTCTTGATACATTTCTAATTAATTTTAGAGACTTAAAATTAAAAAATGGTCAGCCATACAAAGGAGGCTATGGTGAATTTTTTCAAAAATTTAGAAATAAGTATTATCTTTCATTATTCTAAAAGAGTAATCCTTATGATTTCTATATTCTAAAGAGTCATTTTCATGCATAGAAGATGTATTTTGATTATTTATATAAAAGAAATTTAGTTTTATTATAAAAGTATTACTTTCATTATATAATTGATTTTTATGCATAAAGGTTATTTGTTTTATTATAAAAGTGTTACTTTTATCATATTTGCATAAAAGTATGCATAAAAGAGTTTTTTATTATTATAAAAGTGTTACTTTTATCATATTTGATTTTCATGCATAGAAGTATACATAAAAGATTATTATTTTTATTATAAAAGTGTTACTTTTAGCATATTTGATTTTTATGCATAAAAGTATGCATAAAAGATTAATTTTTATTATAAAAGTGTTACTTTTATCATATTTGCATAAAAGATTATTATTTTTATTATAAAAGTGTTACTTTTATCATATTTGATTTTTATGCATAAAAGTATGCATAAAAGATTATTTTTTATTATAAAAGTGTTACTTTTATCATATTTGATTTTCATGCATAAAAGTATTCATAAAAGATTATTTTTTATTATAAAAGTGTTACTTTTATCATATTTGATTTTTATGCATAAAAGTATGCATAAAAGATTTTTTTTAATTATAAAAGTGTTACTTTTATCATACTTGATTTTTATGCATAAAAGATTATTATTTTTATTATAAAAGTATTACTTTCATCATAAATGGTTTTTATGCATAAATGGATGCATAAAAGATATTTTTTATATTAAAAGTGTGATTTTCATCATAAATGGTTTTTATGCATAAATGGGTGCATAAAAGATATTTTTTTATTAAAAGAGTGATTTTCATCATAAATGATTTTTTTATGATGATAAAAGTGTGACTTTCATCAGAATCGGATTTTATGCACAATTAGATGCATATAGAATCTTTATAATTAAATAAGGGTTCTCCTTAATACTCTATTTAATTTTTGTAAAAAATAAAAAAATGAATAAGTAGATAATCTGTGATGAGAAGAAATGCTACCGTTTCATATTCACTAAGATGGTAATGAGAAAATTCAATTAAACTATCGAAGTCGGAGATTGAGATAAATGATTATTTTATTCCTCATAAGAAATTCATGTTTTAGAAATCTGTAAGCAAATATTCGTCGCCGAACGACATTTAGAAAAAGAGAAATTAAAATAGTACCTTTCGAGAAAGATAGTTTAGGAAGAATCTTTCCAGACCCAAACTCTGATTTTGACTATTGACCAAGACCTAATTCCTTTGTCAATGACGATGTACTCAGTTCATGAATAATGTACTCAAAACACCCACCGAATCTGAAACTAAGTTAAGACTTTTGATTTTGATCTGAGGATCAAGTTGACAGAATTCGAGGAATTCTGTTTGGAATTCAGATCTGGATCTAAAAGTATTGAGATACGGATTTAAGATTATTCATGGTTTTCAAACAAAAATCAAAATTGAAAACTTGCATAGAAACCCTGTTTTCTTAAAGGACTGTCTTACGCCAGAATGCTGGAGGGAGCATTTGGCATTTATGTTTATCTAAGGGAAGTTCGGTTGTTGTAACAGCTGGTGGCGGGGAGTATTCGAGGGACAGCTGAGCGGCAAAGCCTGCCAAGGTCTTTACCAGCCTTGGTATGGTTAAAATGACACGCTTCTAGTACGATGGGCGAGGGCCGACGAAGCGGTCCTCCCTGAAAGAAGTGCCAGGACAGGGTTCTGACCAGGCGATGCACGGGCTCACGGTGCCGAGGATACCCATGCGTATGTCGAGGAAGATATTGTATGGCAGACCAATGTTATTGTAATCTATCACTAGATCTCGTTGTTGACTCGCTGGTCTCAACGGAGAGTCCAGAGTGATACTGTTTTGTGAGAAACAAAGATTCAATGGAAATTTTGAAGTATGACATGTGTAACCAGTAAATTGTTTGTCAATAGATTGTTTCTTTTTTATTAAAGTTTTAAAGAGGAGTGTGTGCGTATCTGTTTTCTAAAGCTAAAGTTAAGAAAGGCATTTCAATTATGGGTGGGTGAGTACTTGTTTGGTTCCACCAATTCCAGTGGTGGCTAACCCATGGGCCGGATGGGGTTAGGCTGAAAAATATTAGGATAACGCTAGGATTCGAGTAGATAGTTAATTCCCTGACAAATTTCTCAATTGAGTGGATCAACGGCTATGCCTGATCTTGATTAGGAAAAAAGCGTTAAAATCACTCAGAATGATCAAATTATATCAGTGATAGTTTCCTTCTATCTGATTTATTCAGGTGAAGGATAGTTTAGAATTGATCTCGTTAGAAAAATTCGTTAAGAAAAATAAAAAAGGTGGAATTGTCCCCGCTTTTTGGGCATGGAAAATTTTCCCGGTTTCAGTTTTCGGAGTGACCACCAGCCTAGTCTCGTGCCTAGACATTCGTGAGCAAGGCCCCGAGTGAGAGACCCTGCTCCGCGCATGAGGGGACTACTTTTGCTATCAGTTTTACCGGGAGTCCGCCGGTGCGCAGAGAGGGCAGAGGGATCTCACAGTTGGTATCAGAGCAGAAATTGCCTAAATTTATAATAGAAATCTGGGAAAGAAATGTTTTTCACTTGTTAATACTATATGAATGAACTTCCAAAATTGAAAACTTATAAATTGAATTGGAAATTTATAGATGGACACCCCGAACCTATCTGGAATTCCTGGACTCTCTCAGAGTCAAGATATGATAGCTTTTTCATTTGATCACCTCATCAACTCTGCGACGACCCGAATGAACAGAGTGAGACTCGCTCGCCATTTTGAGAGTCTTTACTTTCCTGATCCTCTTGAGCGACGTCGGTATATGTGGTTCAATGCAAGACGGTGCATTAATGTCAGTACTAGTCAGTGTCAGAGGCTCAGGCAAAATATTTCCTTGGCCATGATTTTGATAAGACTAGGGCTTGTTGTTCAGCATGTTCAACTCTTTAATCATTCACCCAGGAACTTCAGAACTTCATGCCGATTTTTTAAGCTTCTTAGCCACTTTATCCCTAGGAATAGAATAACAGCACCTCTTTGTGTAATGAATCGTGTGTACCATGGTATGTCTTCTTCCTCACGGTTTCGGTTCTTTATGCGAATACGACTAAGGCGGTGATTCTGGAGCCGAGCTGCTCTATGTACATATTGCAACTTTTATATAAATAAAGGAATGTTTTCTGGAGAAAAATTCCCTGTTGTATAAATGATTGTTTACAGACGATCTGATAAAGAAAAATCTGTTATCGGACACATGTCATAGATCTCCAATAAGATCATTGTTTTGTTTAAGAAATTGTTTTCCGAACCTCTTAAGTCTTAGGATCTCGTGGATGATATCAAAATAAAAATTTAATAATATACAAATTTTTGGCAAAATCATGAGACAAGGAAACCGTGGCCATCAGCCAGACCCTCTCTCTGAAGATGACGAGCTTGACCCTGATGTTCGCAAGGCTCTTCATAGGACTCAGATAGGACCCTTCAAAGGACAAGGGGAAAACCTGGGCAAGGCTGTGGAGAAATGGGTGGAAGCCATGGAAGAGTATTTTGACATCACAGGCTACAATGAGTGGAGCAAAATGGCTCTTGCCCGGCTGAAAATAGTGGAAACAGCCAAGGTAGCATGGAGGAACCACTGTGACACCAACTATCTGGATAGAAATACTCAGTCCTAGAACGACCTAAAAACCTATCTAAGAAAGAGATTTTGTCCCCCTGGATTTTTGGAAACCAAAATGAACGAATTTTTAGAGCTAAAGCAGAAGAGCAAAACCATCGAGGAATATCACCAAGCCTTTGCTCTTCTACTCAAATATTCACCACCTCTTGAGCAACTCATGGCTAGGTTCATTCGGGGAATGAACGAACCCTTGGACACACTTGTCAAAAATGCCAAGCCAGTGTCCATGGCTGAAGCAGTAAGAATGGCAAAGGATTTTGCCAAAGCCTTTGTAGTAAAGGTCCCGCCAAAGCCTGCACCCTCTAACTTTAAAAGATTCCAAGCCCAGGGAAGTACTTCAAACTTTCCACCCCCGAAGAGGCAGCAAGGCCCAAATCAGAATCAGGATGCAGGAAGATTCCGAAGTGAAGGAAGACCCTTCCCCCAGAATACTTTCTCAGGAGCCCCACAGCTCAGCCATCTGCCTCTGTCCAGAGTAACCTCAGAACTCCTTCCTAGAACTGGGGCAACCAAAGAGAAAGAGTTCTACCTCAAACTGCAGCAGCCAGAGCAGTCACATAAAGATGTAGTAGAAGAGGAAAGAGGGCAGATCTATGCTGTAATTGAAAATCAAGGGCCTAACCAGCAGTTCTCAGTCATCCATACTCCAGCAGAGTATCAGGGTAAGCCTTTTAAGCTTTTGATTGATTCTGGCAGTTCTCATTCATTCATTCATTTTCCCTGGATGCTTGCGTAAGCTAGTCTTAGAATAGAAATCAGGGAAACCTATGCAAGTTGAATTGGCCAGTGGGAAGACTCTTTTCACTCACCATGAGGAGACAGATCTTTTCCAGTTCAATCTAGATGGTAATGTAACTGACTGTCAGTTCAAAGTCTTACCTCTAGGAGTTTTTGACGAGATCCTTGGAGTGGATTGGCTCCACAAAAATCAAGCTGACATACACTGTCACAATGGAACCATTTCCTTCCATGACCTTCACGGGAACAAAGTTCAAGGAACTGGAGTTTTCGAATCCCCAGATCTTCAGTTAGTAAAAGCTTCCAGGTTGCTGAAAGGACTTAGGAAGAAGGAGCAAATTTATGTTGTCAAAATGAACCCAGTAGACTCAAAGCTTAAGGCTAAAGAACCAGAATGGTTAAGTGAATTTGATGATCTATTCCCAGCAGAGCTAACTGAAATGCCTCCAATCCGGGACGTAGATCATGTAATTGAATTGACCCTCGGAGCTCAGCCCCAGTAGCCCTGCGCACGTAGAAAATGCCAGTTCCTGAAGCCATCAAACTCAAGGAACAGCTTAGACAACTGTTAGAACAAGGGTTTGTAAGACCCAATGTTTCACGTTGGGGTGCGCCAGTTCTCTTTCAGAAAAAGAAAGATGGAACGCTTAGACTCTGTGTGGACTATAGAGGTCTAAATCAGCTGATAGTTAAGAATAAGTATCCCATCCCAAGAATTGATGAGCTTTTGGACAGGCTAAATAGAGCCCAGATCTTCACAAAGATAGATCTCAAATCCGGGTATTACCAAATCAGGATCAATGATCAAGATATACCAAAAGTAGCCATCAATACTCGCTATAGGCATTATGAATTTACTGTCATGCCGTTCGGAGGATTAACTAATGCCCCATCTACATTCAATCGCCTAATGCAAGACATCCTCAGGAGAATACTTGGATGATTTTGTTCTAGTTTTCTTTGATGACATTCTGATTTACTCAAGGAATGCAGCTGCCCATGAGACTCATGTCAGAAAAGTTCTTGAGATTCTAAGGAAGCATCAACTCTTTGCCAAAAAGAGCAAATGCACTTTCTCTACCGACCACATTGAATACTTGGGTTTTCTGGTATCCAAAGATGGAATTTGTCCAGATTTCGCAAAAGTCCAAGCAGTCATAGATTGGCCTAAACCAAAGACAGTGAAAGAAGTCAGAGGATTCTTGGGATTAACTGGTTGGTATAGGATTTTTATACCAAAGTATGCTCTCATAGCTTCCCCCCTGACTAACCTTCTTAAAAGAATACCCCATTTCAGTGGTCTGCCAGGTGCGAGAGTGCTTTTGATAAGCTGAAGACCGCCTTGGTAACCAGTCCCATTCTGAAGCTGCCAGATTTCTCTCTACCTTTTGAGGTAGTAACTGATGCAAGTGGTTTTGCCCTGGGAGGTGCACTCATGCAAGAAGGTCATGCAGTGGCCTATGAATCCCGAAAGCTCAGAACGCATCCTAGGGGTGAAGATTTTTTCAAAATTTTAAATTAAGGTTCCTATGGACCAATAAGATTCATCCAAATGTAGGGAGGAGATAAATAGAAGAATAAAAGAAAAATCCCCCAAAAATGAGTAAATACTCACATAAGATGAAGAGTTGACTAAGGACAAGGTTAATAGTTAAAAAAGAGACATATTTAGGTGAAATGATGCATTTTTGGCACCTCTGCATGGGAGAATTTTCCTCATGAAAGATGTGCCTATTTCACATGCTTGAATGAGTTTTAAACTCCCAAATAATGGGATATTTTTATCTCTCCTCTCTCCTGTTTCAACGAGATCCAAAAAGTGAGCAAAACTGACCTAAAAATGGTCAAAAATTGACCAAACTGATCTAGAAAATTCTAGAATCAGTTGGCTTGGTGAGAAGCTCACTTTTTCCTATAAATAGAATCCCTCTCCTTTGTTGAAACTCAATAGTGTTTTGCACTGTTACCCTGCCTCTCCCAAGTGCCAAAGACTGTGAATTTTACTCATAATTCACTAGTTTTTGACCTTTCCTCTTCCAAAAGATTGGTGGCCACTCTTGTCTCAAACAAGAGTTGAACCCTCAAACCATCAAGCCAAAGAAAAGCTCCCAAATTATCTATGTAAGTTGGAGATTCTTCTCTTTTCCATTCCTTTTTATGGTTTTTATGGTTTTTTTAATGATTTTTGTCTTCTCTACATTACAAATGATGTTATGTCTCATTACAAAAGGCATTCCCCTCTCTTCTCTAGTAAATCCAACCATTCTTTATCTTAGGTGAATGATTAATGAATAAAATCAAGTTTTTTATAATGTTTCTCTTAAATAAGTAGAAAAATGTTACTTTAGAATGATTTAAATACTCTTGATACATTTCTAATTAATTTTAGAGACTTAAAATTGAAAATGGTCAGCCATACAAAGGAGGTTATGGTGAAATTTTTTAAAAATTTAGAAATAAGTATTATCTTTCATTATTCTAAAAGAGTAATCCTTATGATTTCTATATTCTAAAGAGTCATTTTCATGCATAGAAGATGCATTTTGATTATTTGTATAAAAGAAATTTAGTTTTATTATAAAAGTATCACTTTCATTATAATTGATTTTTATGCATAAAAGGTTATTTTTTTAATTATAAAAGTATTACTTTTATCATATTTGCATAAAAGTATGCATAAAAGATTATTTTTTTATTATAAAAGTGTTACTTTTATCATATTTGATTTTCATGCATAGAAGTATGCATAAAATATTATTATTTTTATTATAAAAGTGTTACTTTTATCATATTTGATTTTTATGCATAAAAAGTATGCATAAAAGATTATTTTTATTATAAAAGTGTTACTTTTATCATATTTGCATAAAAGTATGCATAATTTTTTTTAAAAAAATTAAAAAAGTGTTACTTTTATCATATTTGATTTTTATGCATAAAGATATGCATAAAAGATTATTTTTTATTATAAAAGTATTACTTTTATCATATTTGATTTTCATGCATAGAAGTATGCATAAAAGATTATTTTTTTATTATAAAAGTGTTACTTTTATCATATTTGAGTTTCATATATAGAAGTATGCATATAAAAGATTATTTTTTTATTATAAAAGTGTTACTTTAATCATATTTGATTTTTATGCATAAAAGTATGCATAAAAGATTATTTTTTATTATAAAAGTGTTACTTTTATCATATTTGATTTTTATGCATAAAAGATTATTTTTAATTATAAAAGTGTTACTTTTATCATATTTGATTTTTATGCATAAAAGATTATTATTTTTAGTATAAAAGTATTACTTTCATCATAAATGGTTTTTGTGCATAAATGGGTGCATAAAAGATATTTTTATATTAAAAGTGTGATTTTCATCATAAATGGTTTTTATGCATAAATGGGTGCATAAAAGATATTTTTTTATTAAAAGAGTGATTTTCATCCATAAATGATTTTTTTATGATGATAAAAGTGTGACTTTCATCAGAATCGGATTTTATGCATAATTAGATGCATATAGAATCTTTATAATTAAATAAGAGTTCTCCTTAATCCTCTATTTAATTAGATGCATATAGAATCTTTATAATTAAATAAGGGTTCTCCTTAATCCTCTATTTAATTTTCGTAAAAATTAGAAAAATGAATAAGTAGATAATCTCTGAGAAGAAATGCAACCGTTTCATATTCACTAAGATGGTAATGAGAAAATTCAATTAAACTATCGAAGTCGGAGATTGAGATAAATGATTATTTTATTCCTCATAAGAAATTCATGTTTTAGAAATCTGTAAGCAAATATTCGTCAAACAAAATTTAGAAAAAGAGAAATTGAAATAGTACCTTTCGAGAAAGATAGTTTAGGAAAATCCTTTCCAAACCCAAAATCTGATTCTGACTATTAACCAAGACCTAATTCCTTCGTCAATGACGATGTGCTCAGTTCAGGAATAATGTACTCAAAACACCCAACCGAATCTGAAACTAAGTTAAGACTTTTGATTTTGATCTGAGGATCAAGTTGATAGAATTCGAGGAATTCTGTTTGGAATTCAGACCTGGATCTAGAAGTATTGAGATACGGATTTAAGATTATTCATGGTTTTCAAACAAAAATCAAAACTGAAAACTTGCATAGAAACCCTGTTTTCTTAAAGGACTGTCTTACGCCAGAATGCTGGAGGGAGCATTTGGCATTTATGTTTATCTAAGGGAAGTTCGGTTGTAACAGCTGGTGGCGGGGAGTATTCGAGGGACAGCTCACGCGGCAAAGCCTACCGACATCTTGACCAGCCTCGGTATGGTTAAAATGGTGCACTTTCGGTACGATGGGCGAGGGCCGACGAAGCGGTCCCTGAAAGGAGTGCCAAGACACCTAAGGAGGATCTTGGAGGGTTCTGACCAGGCGATGCACGGGCTCGCGGTGCCGAGGACACCCATGCGTATGTCGAGGAAGATATTGTATGACAGACCAATGTTATTGTAATCTATCACTCGATCTCGTTGTTGACTTGCTGGTCTCAAAACGGAGAGTCCAGAGTGATACTGTTTTGTGAGAAACAAAAATTCAATGGAAATTTTGAAGTATGACATGTGTAACTAGTAAATTGTTTGTCAATGGATTGTTTCTTTTTTATTAAAGTTTTAAAGAGGAGTGTGTGCGTATCTGTTTTCTAAAGCTAAAGTTAAGAAAGGCATTTCAATTATGGGTGGGTGAGTACTTGTTTGGTTCCAGTGATTCCAGTGGTAGGGTGGTGGCTAACCCATGGGCCGGATGGGGTTAGGCTAGAATCAATGGAGTTTTAATAATCAAGCTGAAAAATCTTAGGATTACGCTAGGATTCGAGTAGATAGTTAATTCCCTGATGACAAATTTCTCAATTGAGTGGATCAACGGCTGTGCCTGATCTTGATTAGGAAAAAAGCGTTGAAATCACTCAGAATGATCAAATTATATGAGTGATAGTTTCCTTCTATCTGATTTATTCAGGTGAAGGATAGTTTAGAATTGATCTTGTTAGAAAAATTCGTTAAGAAAAATCAAAAAGGTGGAATCGCCCCCGCTTTCCGGGCATGGGAAATTTTCTCGGTTTCGGTTTTCGGAGTGACCACCAGCCTAGTCTCGTGCCCGGACATTCGTGGTTGGTGGGCGAGGCCCCGAGTGAGAGACCCTGCCCCGTGCATGAGAGGGCTGATTCCGCTGTCAGTTACCAGGAGTCCGGTGCACGGAGGGGGCAGAGGGATCTCACACCCCCATCTCATGTGGACACAAAAGAGAGTGTATGAAATCATGTGAGCTAGTAGGCCTCCCATTATTTCCACTAAGGGAATGAAGCACATCATAGTAGAGTTAAAACTCCTCACGGTATCAACAACATGTGTCACTCTAATTGGAGTAGCGTGACAACATATGTCACGCAGAAATAGCACAAAAACCATGGCTTGCATTGCTCACAAAAGATCTTTCACCAATCTTGAGGTGAGAGTGTGCCTCCACAAACTCAGTTTAACTCACCTCAAGAAAGTAAACCCCATGTTTAGACTCTTTTTTGTAATGCTTTCTTGAACATTGCAAAGCTCTACAATTCTCCTCCTAAAATTTCTCTAGAAGTGCCTTAGTGCTATTGGAGCACGACCACTAGAAGCCCACAATACCCCAGCATCATCCGCATCTAGACTTTGTCTCCTCAAAGAACCACCTTTAAGAGTACATGGTGATATGTAAAGAATACGAGAGGTAGCTCTTAACTCGCCTGCCATGTGGGTCTACATATGGCCGCTATAGTAGCGTGAGCAACCAATGCATCCTCTCCTTGATGGGGATGCATATGAGCAACAAACGCTATTTAGAATCTCAGCACCCACTCTCCTCTCTCGATGCCCACCGATCCCAGCAATAGCCTTACACTCGGCTAGGTCGGGATGGTCAATAAGGGATGTGAAAACAACACATTCTGACAAGGGAGTGAGATCTTGAGAAAATTTATGAATGATCTTGGACACATGACAGTGTATGGCTAGCTTGCCTATGGTGGCTCTTGCTTCCACACTCTCACTAGGAGGAGGAGGAGGCTAGCTTTCCTATGGTGGATCTTGCATCCACACTCTCACTAGGAGGAGGAGGAGGAGGAGGAGGAGGAGGGAGGATCCAAACCAAGGGAGGCAATATTATTATGGAGAGGTGAAAGTGGCTCATGTGGAGGAGGTAAGGGTGGTGGTGGCCCGCCAATGTTAGTAGAGGCCATTGGTGTGCTCTTCACTCTCTTTTTCGCTCGCAAGCTATCCTCTTTCTCTCAGCTTCTTGAGCCTCATGAGTGGGGGGGTTTCCTATTCTTATCAGATTTATTACTTCTACTACTTTGTGAGGCCATTCTCTATAAAACATGAAGACTAGACATCAATGAAACGAGCATAGAGGTGTGCATTTATTGGAAGCAACACTCTCTTATCTTGCATTATATTGGATATTATAATTCATAAGATAAGATTTCCCTTATTCAATTGGATTATGGATTGATAGATATATTTTTTAAATTAATTTTTTTAAAATAATAATAATAATTTAAAAAAGCATACCTTTATATTATATAAATTAACAAATAGCTAAATTTTTTATAAAATCATATAGCTATAGTAATATATTTTAAAATAATTTATATTTTATTTAAACATAAATAAATATCATAAGAGTATTTTACATACATAAGCATGGATTATCTATAAATTATATATATATATATATATATATATATATATATATACATCTATATATTTTACATGTCTGTGAAACTATGAATAGATGCACCCATGCACGGGAGATGATGATGACATGGAAATGTGAGTTGATGATGTGGCATGGTGGAATGCTAACATGGCATGCACGTGTGTGACAAGCGACACCAACTCAAAATGATGTGATATATCCATGGTGGATATTTTGATGGCATAAGCTAATGATGTAGTAATTTGAGTGAGGTGATAGCTCTGCCTCCTTGGCAATGTGTTAATGCATGTGGCATGGCATCTAATGAGGTGGCCATGCTATCTAATGAGGTGGCATGCCATATCATCAATGATGCGGTGGCATAATGAGATGGCATGCTATGGCATCAATGTGATGAGGTGGCACATTGAGGTGGAATGCATGCCATGTGTAGGTGACATGTCAGACACATAGACACATCCTTAGGGGTCTCCACCTAGGTTTGGTACAGGATTGCAGATCATTGATTTGTGAAGATGGTAACATCATTTGGAGAGGTTTGTAATGTGAAGGAAAATTATGGGTTGTACTGTTGACCAGGCTTTTGCCCACCATGGCCCCCCCATCTAAAGATGTACCTGGAGATTGTCGATGGGGTGGTGTGGTGCAAATGTTCTCCAGTACATGAGTATGGATATGTACTCATGGAGTAGCTGCTCTATAGTAACTTAGCCAAAAGAATAGTAAGCTTGAAGATCATTTTGGGAAAGTGTTAATGCATGAGATGGCTTAATCCATGATGTGGCTTAAATCATGAAAGTGCAGGTTCTTAATCCAGAAGACTGTTAATTCGTGAGAGACTTGAACTCGTGAGATTGCAGGTTTTTTGGCCGTGAAGGGATATTCCGTGAGGAAATGGCCTAATCCCTTGACAATGTAGGTTTTTTGGCCGTGAAAGGATATTCCGTGAAATGGTGTTTCCGTGAAAGTGATGGCCGTAAAATGGAATCTTGTGGAAGTGTAGGTTTTGACCCCATGAAGTTGCAGGTTTTTTAGGCTATGAAAGGTTATTCCGAGAAATGGCCTAAACCCGTGAAAGTGTAGGTTTTGACCCCGATGATCTTTTATTGAAATGATTCTATGGCTCAGCTAGGGCATGACATGTGAGCAACCGGTTCTTGTGCACTTATGCTTCACATCCAGAGAGGGGTGACAAGAGCATTGTGAGTTTGTTTTTGATGCACTCATAAGTCTTTGTTTTCAGATGTGGGTATTGATTTCTTAAACTTGTTGCTCAAATGTTGTCAAGGTGGTAGGTAAGACTGCTGGTTTGGTTGCTTGAACACACAAGCTTTTGTGTAGGTGTGCTGAATGCATGAGTGGTTGAGTGACTTGCTTGGTGTTGCTTGGGCCTCCATTCTTGTCAAACTTTAGGTGAACACACAAGCTTTTGTGTAGGTGTGCTGAATGCATGAGAGTGGTTGGTGACTTGCTTGGTGTCGCTTGGGCCTCCATTCTTGTCAAACTTTAGGTGAAGCTGTTAGGGTTAAAGTCCGTGGTGAGGTTTTCTTCACTTTGTTCGATTTTTGGGCAACCATATGATGGGATTACCATCATAGTACCCTTGTTGTTGAAGCACATGCACAGGCACCCATCTTTGATAAACATTATAAACTGGTGGGGCTGATGTTCTTGGTGTTGAGGCTCCTTCTTTATGCAAGCTTAGGGGACTTTGTGATGCGCTTGGGAATCCAAGCTTTGGTATTACTCTGGTAGTACCCTTGTGCTTGCAATAATATTTTTGGCACCCACACTTGTTGACTTGGTGGAGTTCTTTGAGGAAATCGCATAGGCTTTTATGGACGGTATATTGGAGTACTTTTCTTTTTCCTTTACCATTAAGTGCTGCGTTGAGGAAGAGGTTTTGACTGTCAAGGCACCCAAATTTGATTGGCACCTTCATAGTAGCCTTGAGCTACAAGTAGCTGCTTTTCCACCCACATCTTGATACTATTAGGATACCTTGATTGTGGTTGACTTGGTGGAGTTTTCTATTGGGTTGGTGCAGAAGGTTTGGGGCCCTCCTTGACTTTGGTTGGCGCTGAGGCTACAGGTTTGAGACTCACGGTCGTTGTTGACAATGATGAGGCTAGAGTCTCTTGTGGAGTGGCTGTAGATAATGAGGTTTTCGAGCATGCGGTTGTCTCCTTTGGTGGGGTTTGTCGATCAAGAGGTATAGGCTCCGGGACTTTTCCTTTGAGTTCCGTGCGAGAAAGAGATGGTTGCATTGTGGGAACTTCTTCAGGAATAGCTGTTGATAACGAGGTATTGGCATCTAACTTCGTTGTTTTGGTGAGGATGGGGTGGAAGGAGTAGATGCTTTATCAAAGTCGATCGTTGATGCAGATGGTAGGTCATTGTGTAAAGGGGCTTCTATGGAAGAGGCTTGTAACCTTTTGCATTCAGCATCATAGAAATCCTGTTGGTGAGGATGGGGTGGAAGGAGTAGATGCTTTATCAAAGTCGATCGTTGATGCAAATGGTAGGTCATTGTGTGTAAAGGGGCTTCTATGGAAGAGGCTTGTAACCTTTTGCATTCAGCATCATAGAAATCCTTTAAAGTTGGATCCTCTTCCTTGCAGTATGGTATTGTCAACTTTTTGTCGTTGACCATCATGATGACTCTATCATTAAGGCAAAGCACAGTGGTGCTTGGGCAACAATAGTCCATTTATGCCCCAAGATCAAATCTATTTCCAATACATACTCAGCCACAAAAAACTTGCAACAAGTAAGGGGTTTAGTTTCAATATACATTATATGTTCAAAGTATCCCAAACATGGCATGTTCAAGTCGTGTGTAAAGGGGATTCTTTTAGTATGTGCCATGAGTGTTGATTGACCTAACAAATCTCATAACTCGAGGGTCATGAGATTGTGTTCTCATGTTGGATAAAGCTATACTTGAGCTGTGGTGATTTTATTTGAAATTTCCAATCTAACCATAATCCTAGGGATATTTTCAGTAAGCTATGTTGGAAGTTCCAGCTCCGCCAGGTCTCTTCCTCCCATAATAGCAATTGTACATTGCCTGTAGGAGTGTTCAAGGTGACTATTTGCACAGAGTCATCAATTGAATACAACAAGTCACGTAGCCGACTAGAAATTTATTGCACCTTTGATGCAAATCCTGGTGGTGGTCTGAATAATCTGAGCGACTGGTCATTTACTAACTTAATCGCATGCAAGCCCGGTGGTGGTCTTCCTTCAATCAATCAAAATCCGAGCCGCCACTTAATTTCACATGCCAAATCCGAGTCGCCACTCAATCGCATGCAAGCCTGGTGGCTGGTAATTAGAAGCTCGGTGGCAGATGTCCAAATAATCATGAGCCACCTTCAATCAAGGTGAATTATATTCAATGGGCCTGTCCTCAATATGCCACTGTGGTGGCTGGCTAAGGCCTAATTACCTTCCCCACTCTACTTAAGCATTTACTGCACTGAACTTAATCGCATGCAAGCCCGCCGGTGGTGGTCTTTCTTCAATCAATCAAAATCCGAGCCGCCACTTAATTTCACATGCCAAATTTGAACTGCCACTCAATCACATGCAAGCCCCGGTGGGCTGGTAATCAGAAGCTCGCTGGCAGATGTCCAAATAACCATGAGCCACCTTCAATCAAGGTGAATTATATTCAATGAGCCTGTCCTCAATATGCCACCGCGACAGCTGGCTAAGGCCTAATTTCCTTCCCCACTCTACTTAAGCCTCCACTCTTCCATTTCCTTGCTCCCTTGCACTCTTCTTGCAACTATCCCCTCTCACACTCCCTTGCACTCTTCTTGCAACTTCTATCCCCTCTCACAATGGATCCCCCCGCACCGAGCTCCAAAATGTGTCAGTCCCCTCTACACAAGCTGAGAGCTCCTCACACAACCTTCAGAACCCCTCTGCACAGGCCGAGAGCTCCTCACACAGCCTTCAGAACCCCTCTTCACAATTCGAGAGCTTCTCACACGATCTCCCCCCCCAGTCTTGATATCGTGAGTTACGGGAGCTCCTCCTCAGAGATCTCTGTCAACTTCACCAAGTTGATAGATTCAGTGGACACGAAGGATGGATTCATCATCTGTAAAGGTTCAACACATCGATGAAGGATTGATTGAAAAGGCGCTAACAATTCATGGAGGCGACTTGCAAGCACAATTCTTGGAGAAGAAGTGGAAGAAAAAGGATGTTATAGATTTATTCCCCGATGCTCAGACTAGTGCAGATGGTGGAATCAAGGTTTCGAGCTTGCTTGATGATTATGAGAAAGATTTGAAAAAGATAAGGCAATTCTTTCCTGATATGAGGGGAACAGTGAAATTCTAGCATGTTCAAGTAGTAGCAGTAGAGATAGTGAATAAACGTCCGATCTCTTTCTCGAAGGCGATCTCCAAGAGCGTGCTAATTAACTTGCACAATTTCTTGAATGGCAAATCCCAATTGTCACCTCAAGTAATGAGTGTTGGAATGTACCTGATGGGGAATCACCTCAAAAAATGCGTTGAGCAAGTCGAGAAGCAGATCAAAACTCTGAACATGAAAGCCACCGATGCAATATACGCAGCCCAAAATGAGAGAACCCTCAGGAAAGGTGCAGAAGTGAGGGTAGAGGAGGTAGAAGTGAAGGCCTTGCAAAGCAGGCACGAGAGCAAAAAGCTGAGGCCGCTGAAAGATTAGCAGAGATAGAAAAATAGAAAAGAGAAGAAGCAGAGAAGCACATCGAGGAGCTGAATCAACAGCTTCGAGATATTTGAACAGATGGGGACGATGCAGAGGAAGAGTTAGAAAGGACAAAGCAGACACTTGCAAATCAAACAACCGAAAAGGAGCTCCTCTACAAACGGCTCTGTAGCATCATGCAGAACGCATTGAACATTGAGAAAGATGATATGATAGAGAAACTAAGAAAGGAGAATGCAGAAACCAAGCTACTGATGTAAGAACTGCAAAATAATTTCAATGCCAGAAAGGATGCAGAAGAGGCAACGAGTAGCCATAGTGAATGACACAATGAGACTGCCCAATATTGCCAAGACACGTTCGATTCCCTGCAATTGACCTACAATGCAGCTGCTGTCGTGATGAGCTTGTCTTTTCTCTTCAGAGTTTTGAGAAGCAGTCTCGGACCTTGATTGAAGCCCAACATAGAAATGATGTCTTGGAACGGGCCTACACATACACTGTTAAAGAAATTGAGGAGATTTGACAGTAGCTGGTAGAATCGGATGCAGATTGTGACAAAAGTCAGCACAGCAAGTGGAGGTTCTAAAGGAGAACATCCGCACCCTCAGGATGAGAGAGGCAGTAATCAAGATGCAGATTGCTCGTCAGACTGGTTAGACTATGATACTCATAGCCGCATAGTTAAATCGGATGAATATCCTCTTGCGATGCGAATTAATGCTCCTACGTGCTCTGTGTGCAAAGGGAATATCATAGATGAATGCGTCATCAGATGGCCTTAGTGCCACCACCCTCTGCATATGTTTTGCTTTGGGGTGTTTATGCATGCAAAATCGAGATGCAGAGTTTGTTCGATGCTGCCAATGCTGCTGTCTTAGGAAAAAATGATGTGCCTACCTGCTGCTGCGAATATCCACTGTGAGAAAGTAGAAGCTGCAATGGCATTCCAAATTGCTCATACACGTGAAAAGAGAAAGGAACTTGACCAAGCTAAAGGAAACGAGCCTGAAGAGGAGATGTCCAAGCTCATGGAGCTCGAAGAAACCGAAGAAAAGAACCAACTCTGTCGGAAGGAGCGAGAAAGGCTGAAGGAGCTCAAAGAAATTAAAGAAAAGAACCCACCCTGCCGCTCGGAGTGAGAAAGGAAGAAGCCCAAGCACGGAAGGCAATCTGATGAAGGGAGCTCAAAGCAGAAAGGAGATGTATAATCTCTGAAATGTATTGATGTGTATAATCTATGAAATAAATTCATTATTGCCAATGTTTATCCTTCGATTATTACCGAGGATCACAACTTTCAACTTTTCCCTTATTAAGGCCCAGGATCACAACTTTCAACTTTCCCTTATTAAGCTAATTTAGGACCACAACCAGCGCAGTGGTAGTACTAGGAAGTGGTTGGTCTCTCTTTTTAGGGATCTTAACCAGCACGGTGGTAGTACAGATAAGTGGTCACACCAGCGCGGTGGTTTAACTAGCACGGTGGTAGTATTGGATAAGTAATCAAATTTAGGACCGCAACCAGCGCGGTGGTAGTACTAGGGAGTGGTTAGTCTCTCTTTTTAGGGATCTTAACTAGCACGGTGGTAGGACGTGGTAGTCACCAGCGCGGTGATACATTAGGAATTTTTTGGACCCAAAAAGGGCCTCCTAAGGATTCCTAATTTTAAGGGATTAGAGCTTAAAAAGCTGGGCTTAAGGGAGACAAAGGCTATGATGACCCCTATTTTTTGCCTTGCCACATCAGCCATACCCCCTAGTTTCACTTTTTAAAGGGAATATTCTCATACTCTCTCTCTTACTTTTTTACTTTTTTCATACTTTCTCTCTTACTTTTTGAATTTTTTATCTTCACTCTCTATAAATTGAATCTTTCTTGTCAGTTTGAAATCTCCTTTCTCATTAACTCCCACCATATCTCCCTTCCACATCAGCAAAACATTCTCGTATTTAGGTGGGTCCCAAAAAGTGAAAATTTTTTATTTTTTATTTTTTTACATTTTGAGGTGAAAAAAACACCACCCAACCAACCAACCACCACCCAACCAATATGTATGATGAAAATAAATTTTTTCCTCCAAAAAGCTTGTAATTCAAGGGTCACGTCAGAAGCCTGTCAGGAGCCAATACATCCATAACTAACTGTCAGGTCCCCACAACCCCATAAACTTAACTAACTGTCAGATCCCGAAATTGTGGGGACCTCAAAAATTATTATTTTTTAATTTTTCTCATAAATGTAATTTATTGATGAAAAACTCCATGTTAGTATATTTGTATATCAAAAGTATAATTTTCTACTTAGAAAAACGGATTTGTGTTAAACCTGCAAAACAGCAAAGTTTTAACAGTCTCTCTCACTCACTCCCTCTCTCTCTCTCTCTCTCTCTCTCTCTCTCTCTCTCTCCCTCCCTCTATGAGGATCTCTCTACTTTAGCTTCTTCCTCTGCTTAGCTACTATGGAGCCTTTGCAAGCTGTGTGTGTAGCCCCTTGTGAAGCTAGAAAATGAAAGGTTGATTTACACATTCGTATTCCTGAAGAGTATGGCAACTCTAAAAAAACCCATTCTACTGATGCACAATCTGTCCAAGCTCGTAGGATAGCTAAGGAGAAAAATGTAGATCTTTGGGTTGATGGGCATCTCTATCCACTTGACCCTCCATTAAGAGCAAACCCTCCTTTCCGCAATTTATCATCTTTTATGCAATTTGTTGGTGAAGGAGAGCTTGGCTTGTTAGGACACTGCAGAAGATTGACTACAAGTGGAGCTTGGCAAACCCATATTCTCCAATCTCAATTGCAAGAATCACAATTCAGCCTTTTACAATGTCAAGAAGGACTTAAAACATCATCAGATAAAATGAAAGAGATCCTCACAGCAGAGAATGTGGAGAAGGATGCAAAGATTCAAAGGCTAGAGAAACTTATCAAACGACTCAAAGCAACGCCAAATGGTGCTGTGAACGCAAAAAGGCATTGGTTTGTATAGAATCTCTTGCGTTTAAAGGTGGAGCATGAAAGAAAAGGATTTGTACAACAAAGTAAGTAACATAAACTTTCATTATGCACTTAGTGATTTAAACAAAATAGTCATGATTTGTGTTCTGCCATGAATTTTTTGCAAAGAGGTGTGTGGTTCTAATGAAGAGAGATGGAAGGATTTGGTCAAATCCATTCTGAATACCAAGGATATTCTCTCAATTATTACTGACCCTCATCATCCTAAAATACGCCAAGCTATTGTCAGCAATGTAGTGAGCGAGATTACCACCTCCATCGATTCTTCATTAATTCAACATGCTTGTGATGCGGTTGGAATCAGAATGAAAGGGTACCAAGCAATCCGTCAGGTTGTAAAAGATGCATTTCTAAGACAAGGAATCACTGGAACTTTATTTCCTACACTCAAGGTGATTCACAATGTCAAGCGTATCAATAATGATGATGTGCAGCAAGCTATAGGACAGTTTTATCACGTTGAGGGCACACTAACATTAGGACACAAGGTCGAGCAGAAAGAAAATCAAGACAACAAGTACAGAATTTCACTATAATGTTTACAATAACATCTTTGTTCATATTGAGAGACTACAACAAGCTATGGTGAAGTTCTATGGTCTTTCACCAGAAAGTGAGAACTTGCAATTGCTACTATTCATGTTTTTCAATAGAAAATGAAGAGGATTATTTTGTTTTAAATATTGTAAATTACCATTTATTTTTGTAGTTTTGGGGAGCACACTTTCATTTGTGCTCAAGCTAGATGAGTGCCAAATTATGAAAGGTCGCAAGCTGGAACGTATGAGCATTACGCTCATGAATGAGATGGGAAAAGACTACCAAACCAAGTTTCAGTGTGCAATCTGAGAAAGAGGTCTGGTGGCTTGGTGCATTCAAGGTACCGAAGGAGAGACACATGAGGTATTGACATGTATGTTTGAAAGGACTCCCTGAATAACAGATGTAATCAAAAAGCAAATTGATGGTCAACTTTTAGATGTAGAAAACATAGGAAAGTTCAAGGTGGATTGGCATCTTGGGGGAGATTTGAAGACAATTAAATGCATGATGGGTTGTGCTCAAGGCGCGACATCAAGATGGCCTTGTCCATACTGCAATACTCGGATTAATATTCCTAGGTAGAAAAAGACAAATGGAAAAGGTATACAGAAGGTTGGTTCTATTGGGAAGGATGCCTCGAAAGGTCCCAAGAATGGGAAGAAGCAACAAGAAGATGCAGTAGATCCAACCGAGTCAACTGATGATGAAGATGAGGAACAACCAAATGCAAGATGGGTGGAAGCTGTCATGTCTCGTGATATGCTAGGAGAACCAAACAGGAATTCAAATTGGAGCCCATCATTAATTTTCCACTAAAGAATATTCACTTTTGCACACTTCATGCATTCATGAGAATCTTTTTGCTTAAGTGCCATATCGATTATGCATTCATGAGAATCTTTGATCGATTGCTTAAGTGCCATATCGATTATGCATTCACAATGCCTACACAAGAGAGGAAAGTTGCAGCCCTTGGTAAATTAGAGCATCTTTTGAATTCTCTGGGCTAGCATGGCGGAAACGTGAAAATTGAAGTGAATAAGCATGCCTCTGGTATGTCATACGAGGTTGCTCAAAAGGTCTCCATGACTGGATCAAAGGCAAGGAGATTTTTGGAGAAGCCAGCAAACATAGAGAATTCAAAGAAGACTTGGGGACTCTGGAGAGACCTGTGTACAATCACCACAAATGTAGATTGTCCAATGCTGCCAGCTCTTGTAAATATGCGCAAACAGTTTTGGATAAATTTCAATAACATGGCTCACATGACCTAGATGCCTTTGAAAACTTGAGTGATGTCTTGATATCACTTACCATCTTAAACTTTAAGCATAAGATGGTCCAAGCATCAGGTTTGGGCCATTTGGGATTGTTAAGAGGGGGTTGGGGATCTCTTCTAGCTTGCCAAGAAAACCTGGTTTTTTTATCTACCAAATATGAGTGAGAAAAGAAAAAGATATTATTCTCTATACAAGATCACTTGGGCTTTGAGATACAAACATTGCCTCTCCAATGGATGCATGCATAGCATAGAAAACTTTAGTGAGGCTTTGGAGTGGTTGTTCCTCAACATAATTAGAGGGGAAAATATCCACAGAGAGACATAAGAAAATGGAGAATCATAAGAAAATTTGAAACAGAAAATCCAATATTAGCATGTTGTTAAAGCTGTGTTTATGTTACACTGACAATTGGAAGGAAACCTTGGTCGTTGGCCTTGAATGTACAGGTCTCCAAGGGTATACACATGTTGCACTATGGCAACCAGTCCTTCCTTCTTAGTATGCTTGAAGCCTTGTAGCCGCCCCTTCCAATGATGTAGCATATTCCCCAGATGACGCACTCGATGTGGTCCCTTAGAGCTTGGCTGCATGTAGACCCAAGCCCCAACCCTGAATCTTGTTGGAGCCCAAACTCCATTCTCATCTCTTGTGTTATGCAGCACAAGCTCTTCCACCTTCTCCCTAGGTCTTCTCACATTACTGGAAGAGACCATGGTTGGTAAGAAAAGAGAAGAAGGGAAAAGAAAAGCTTGTTTTACAACAGAAGAGTGGAGAGGAGAGAAAGTTCAGGGTTTTCAGTGCAGCAATGGAAAGCTTAAAAGAGGTTTAGAGTTTGAGAATAGGCTTCTTGAACCTAGAGTAGACTAAAGAGAGATAGAGTTTCTACAGCAATGGAGAGGGAGGGAGCTTGCGAGAGAGGGAGGGAGCTTGAGAAGGAGGGAGAGCTTGAGAGGGATGGAGTTTCTGCAGCAATGGAGAGCGTAGAAAAGGAAGAAAGAGGGAGAGGGAGCTTGAGACTTAGGGAGCTTGACAAGGAGGGAGAGCTTGAGAGGTATGGAGTTTCTGCAACAATGGAGAGCTTAGAAGAGGAAGAAAGAGGTTCAAAATGAGCTTTCCAAACCTAGAGTATGTTGGGGGGAAGTTTGAGAGGGAAAACACACTTTTGGGAAAAATTTGAAAATTTTCAATTTTTAGGGTTTTTTATCTGCATGATTCTAGGTGGGGGACCTCCAAGTTTGGGCCCAAGAGGTAGGGGGACAAGAGTAGTAATTAGGCCCCATTAGCAAACCAAAGCCTAGGCCCCCTAGGGTCAAAGAAGTCAAAAATGTGCACCCAGTCCTCTTCCTATTGGTCCATTCCTAATCAAAAGTTAATCCAAGAGGCCCTCCTTGGGTCCAAAAAATTACTAATGATTTAATTTAATTAAGCTAATTTAGGACCACAACCAACGCGGTGGTAATACTAGGAAGTGGTTAGGTATCTTAACCAGCATGGTGGTAGTACAGGATAAGTGGTCACCAGCGCGGTGGTTTAAACAGCACGGTGGTATTTCTAAGTAATTAGTCAAAGGGTTAGGTAGAATAAATATGGTTTATTCACCAACATCTAGGGTTACTTCTTGTGATATGAATGCTCTATCACTCCTCCTTTTGAAGATTCTCATTTTAACTACATTCAACTAGAGTTTTTGTTATTTGCACACTTTAGCTTGGAATGTGTGGTACAATTCCAATGTATACAAAGGGGCATGCACTGTGAAGAGTATCTAGAACAATTAAAATTAGGAATATGCAATCTTTAAAAATATGAAAGGAGAAATTCAAGAAAAACAATTTAAAATGAGAACATCAAAAGTAGTCTATTACTCCCAAGAATAAAGTCAACCAAGCACGTATAGCAAATTTTCTTTACAAAGAAAAAAGGGTAAAGGACATGAGCTCAATAGATCATAACAAGAGTTGGAGCTTCCAGGGGGAAATTTTAAAGAACTTGACATGGAGGGTAATTTACATATAATAATAATGGGGAGAAGCAAAATTTCAATAGTTCAAAGGGTAAGAACTATCTAAGTGCCACTATACATAATATATTAATCATGATTAATATATATTAAGTACTTAGGATTGTTCATATTACATCTTAGGGGAATTAAGTGACGGGAAGGGGTTGGGAGTGGTGGGCGAAGCTCCAGTCAGGGGTCCAGGTGGAGGCCACGTTGGTAGAGGGCAGGTCATTGCATAGAGCTTGAGAGAGGGCGTTAGCAAGAGCAGTGGTGGAAAAACCTCCAAAAGGTTGGCAGAAATCACACCCATCTTTCTCCTCCTCAGTCCTCACTCCATAGATATTGAAACCCGTGAAGGCCTCCAGCACGATGGCCTCTGTGTTTGCAGCGCCCATTATGCCCTCAACACCACCTCCACCACCATATATTGCAGACTCCCCACGCTTGTAGAACTCTTGGCTTTCCCAATCGGTGCCATAAACCCTCTCTACCTCCACCATGCTTTTAAAGCTAGATGCTTCATTCCCTGCCAACTTTCGTCTTTGAGATGATGAAATTTCTTTTAATTGAGCTTGCTGCACTCCGCTACCGGATAAACACCGCCGATTCTCTTCTAATTTTGAGCTTACACGCAGCTCATTCTGCTTCTCTGTTTCCTCCTCCTCAGCTATGGAGGAAAGGAGCTTCGTGTAAGCCTTGTGAATGAGCTGTGAGAGTCTAAGGGCAGAGGCTCTAGCTTCCTCTTTCACAGTCTCTAAATCCCTCCCATGATCAACAAACTCGCACCTTTCAATGAAATGTGTAGCCTTGTCTGCCCTGTGCTTGAGGGAAATCAGTAGGTAAGCTCTCTTGACATCGTCCACGGTGCAGTTCCTGGGCATGTCAAGGATTGTGTGGGCATCCAGTTTGCACCCACCGCTTAATCTCTGTCTCGTGGCTGTAATCTTGCTGTTAATGTACTCTAATCCTCCAGCAAAATCAGTGTCCAAAGCATACTGCTGCCGCATTGTCCAGGCGCGGGGCTCGGGCAGCATCTGGTAGCGGAGAGAGGCTTCATAGATCATTTTGAGCTGCTGCAGGTCTAGCAAACACTCGGAGAAGCACCTCACCATCTCATGGAGGGAAGCTCTCACACTGAGGGCTTTGGTGCAATGGGGATTCAGTGCGAGGCTTCTGTTGCAATCAGCTATGGCGTCCACGACTCTGCCAGTGGCCTGATAAGATATGGCGCGGTGCAGGTAGCATTCGGCAATAAAACCCTGAGGTGTGCCCTTACGGCCATCAATAATTTTAGAGAAATGCCTCACCGACTCGGCGTAGAGGCCAGCTTCTAAGGCCGCCAGTGCAGCGGTTCTCCTTCTAAGAAGAAATTTGATGTTGCCCAGCATCTGGGTGACCAGTTCTGATTCTACTGAAGGCAAGCTATGGCAACTGCTATTGATACTAGTACTGCCTTCTGCGCAGAACTTGTCCTCTCGCATGCAATTGCTCTGCCGGCGTGAGACAGCAGAGGCCGTCCTCTTGCCGTTCTGCAGGAGGACCATGGCGTCCTCTAGCATGCCCAAATAGCAGCAGGCTTGGCCAAGAACGAGATACCTCCATTGCTGCTGCCTCTCCACCTTCTTGTAACCAGAAAGGCGGGCAGAGAGCTTCTGCCTCAACTTGGCTGTGGAGAAGCAATGCTTGAGGGGGGACAAGAGCAGAACCTCATCTCTCTCAGTGACATAATCGGAGAGCAGCCTCATTTTCTCCTTGCAGACTGGGCTCTCCGGCGGGATGGTAGCTAATTGCTGGGATGATGAAGGGGATGGTGAAGCGAGAAGGCTTGGCACAAGCTCGTGCAGCATCTCCACCACATCTTTGAAGCGCTTCAAGTTGAGCAGCGCCCTTGCCTTCAGCTCTAAGGCTTTCTCCCATTCTGGGCACAGCTCAAGCGCAGACTCAAGCGACACCAGTGCAGTCTCCACATCCTCAGGTTTCTGCGTGGATAAGAGCTGCTTCGCTCGCTCCAGGTGTTTGTCTGCAAGCTACACACACAGACAAATCAAGTTAGTATTGGACTCCGAGACAATTCTAGTGATGTGCAAACGTACAAAAGTCCAATTAAGGTGAGCCAATTACCTGGAGTGTGGTAAAACAGCAATGGCGTCGCAAGGAGGCAAGCGAAGCAGGCATTGTGGTAGGAAGGAGGCGAAGCGAGCAGACTAATTGAGGAGTTTTAGCTAGCCAGCTTCATGATGGTGGCAGACAAAACAGGGCAGCAGTGAAGCGACTCTTGAGAAGCAATGTAGCCAAATACAGGGCGTTGAAAAAGAGGAGACAGCTATCTGGTTGGCTTTGGTTACAAAAGGTAACAGGAAAAGCGGGGGTTAGATGGAGCTACCGCAGGAGGATGGGTTGGATGGAGCTACCCCTGCATTAGCCAACTGTATGTATATAGGTCTAATACAAGTATTTTCGGGTTGGAGAATAAAGCGGAAGCGTACCGGCGCTATGGTGCAGGGCTCGCCAGAGGTATTCGAGGTGGCCGCTGCATAAGTAAAGCCACGTCGGCAACAACCCATCTAAGTACAACTCCGTGGCTCTATCACTACGCGCCACGTCTTCCCGAGCAACCCCACAAACCCTCGACCTCCTCCGTACCTCGTGATCGCGCGATGATATGATGATATGGTTTGCCACGTCAGACGTCAATCGTGGATGTATGTTTCACATCAGGACAACGGACATGGCCGGCGTGCACAGTTTCCGATCGAAGCATCATTGGCATGCAAGATTTATGGATCAGAAGCAATCGGGACCGTGAAAGATGCGATTTTGTGCGAGGATGGACGGCATCGAGGCCGTTGCTGACAGCGGAACTTGTGGAGAGTAGGGCGAATGCTTGCAGACTGAACTGGCGCCCACCCACACGGCAGCCAGCTCGTCCCCCTCGGAGAGCACCCCCGCTTTGCTGATTCGGTGCTGATGCGTGCAAAACCGGGGAGTACGCAACGTCAACTTTCAAGTTAGCTATCTGCCAGCAGGGCAAGCACACAAAGACACACAAAAGTTCGGCATCACGCCGTTCCACCCCCTTCAATAATTAGCCATGTTTCCCGTCCGCCCATCTGGCACTGTGCCACGTGGCGAAATCGCGCTGCAGACTCGAGATAGTTCGTTGGACCATCAATGTACTCCACGCCAGCCCACACTCATTGGTCACAAACCACCGCGACCCCGCCTCACATGCACACACCCCGTCACCCCGTGATTTCCTACACGTCCGAGCTGGCACTCCTGAGCCCACGTCGCCTCCATAATAAACATTATTGTTGGTTCCCCGCCCCGTACCTTGTACAGCCCACCGTATATCTGTATGTCGAACCCCGGCCACCTGTCCCCCCGTCACCCGTGTCGCTCACGGTCCACGAACCTTTCACACACTAAACACCTCCAGAGACCTGCCGTCCGGCGCCCGCACCATCATACGCCTCTCGGGCACCGTATTTCTGATGCCCGGCTTTAATATGTGCCCAGAGGCCAAAATGTGTATCATGTGCGTGTACTGCCCGAGAAGTTCACATTTCATTTAGTTGCGTGTGCAGAGGTGCTGCTGCGGCGACCCATTGTCTTGCTGTGTCCAGGTATGCGTCGCTAGAATGGCAGGAATCTAAAACAAAGGAAAAAGAAAGCCTAGGGTAATAGTTAATTATCACGATAAGGTAAGGCGAAGACTTCAAGCAAGCCTGGCGATGGATGTGCATTTTAATGCTTACTTTTTGGGGGCGTTATGAGATCATGCAGCGAAAAGAGCAAACGTGTTGTTGGGAGATGGGCGCGAATTATAAGGTTATTACAGAAGGTTAAGGGAATTGGATGCAAATTATAAGGTTATACCTTAAGTTAAGGGAATTATGTGCTTGAAGCAAGTATCGAGGCGGTGCAGGAATCCATGTCGTGTGCCAAAAAAATGGTGCGGGCTAGGGCATGCTCGCCTGTTTCCTTGCGCTGTGGTGGATTTTCTGTCGTTGTTCCTGGATTCCAAACACTTTGTTTGGCATCAAAGTTCTACATACATTGGAATTGGTCACATAAATAGAGGGGGGGGGGGGGGGGGGGGGGGGGGGGGCTCAACCTTGGAAACTAGAAAAGCCCACATGAAATATTTTTTTTGGCGGCAATTCAAGTTTCGAATCCTAAAAATAGTAAACACATGGTCATTATATTTAAATAACCATGATGATTATATAGTAATTTTTCTTTTTTTTTCTTCTTCTTCTTGCATTTTTGAAACCTGCAAAAGGTTGAGACACAGTCAAAGCCCCCTCTCCCCCATCCCTCCAGGCTGCGTCGCCAGAAAACACACACACGTGTACACATGTCACACACACAACCGTCTCTCTCTCTCTCAAAACACACACACACACACATACACACAACCGTACAACTACAAAGCCTTCCCCAGCTCTCTCCTCCCCATACACAGACTCTCTCTCTCTCTCTCTCTCTCTCTCTCTCTCTCTCACACACACACACACACACAACCCTCACAATTTACAAAGTTGACACACACCCACTTTCCCCTCTGCTCCCCACACGGGTTTCACTCAAGGGCTCCCTCTGCTGGCTAATCTGTGCATGATTATTATTGTGTCACAGCATCGCAGGGAGCCAAAAAGCCTGATCTACTACAGCTAAGTGCCCCAGAGAATCGGGATCGTCTTGGAATTCGAATCGTGGACTCTGGACTCTGGAGGCCAAATGGGGAAATTTAAAAAAAATGGCATCCTATCCCTTTTACAATCTATTTTCAATTTTCAAAATTTCATAGTGTTTCCTACCTTTCACCAACAAATAGTTTACAAGGAGAGATGAAGGTTTGGGGCGTTTTTACAACCTTTTACCAACAAATAGCTTACAAGGAGAGATGAAGGTTTAAGACCTTTTTACATAGTGTTTCCTACCTTACTAATAAATAGTTTACAAGGAGAGATTGACCTTTAGGACATTTTCTCCTTGTGTAAATCAAGTGGAAAAGTAAATGGATGGGCCACACTCCTCCTTGAACTTGGGGAGAGGAAATCTCCCCCAATTTTTGAGATTTTTTGTTGTCCGGACACCGGAAGTGTGTATACCCCTATAGTAAGCTCAAAAGCTCATCATGTCACTCATTTTACAAAAAAATAGTATATCAAAGGCATTTTGATCATTGCTTGACAAAACTTTTTTGACCTTGCCTTTTGCAAGGCCTATTGAGGTTATGGTTTACTTGGGTAGTCATGTTGGTTTGTCAATATTGTCTTGATTAGACAATGTGTTTCATGCATTGTTTTTTTACCTATGAGCTAATGGACTCAATTGATAATTATTTCTTATAAACACATTCATTGTTTTTGTCAAGACTTGTACTTTCATACTATTTTCTTACTTTCACATTTCCCTTGTGTGCATCATAAATTAGGATTCATGTGAATGAAATCTCTAATTCACATCCATCATTACTCTATGTGTGTGTGACTTGATTATCGTAAATTTTTCTTTTTTCTTGCTTAAGTTTTTAGCTCTAGCATATTATAGTATGAACCTTATGCTAGCAGCTGGAGAGTAGCTTGACAACTCTTGATATGCAAACATTTGTGCTTTGGTAACCAAACAACCTTCCGTCAAGCTCTACCTTAGTCTTTTTTTGTCTCAACCAGGATGGTGCTAGCCTTAGTGCAAGGTCAAGGATGCAAACTCAAGATAATCTCAATCTAGAAATGTAAGAGGAATATATGAGGGATAAGGATAAGAGGCACTTGGTGTCTTCCTCTCAAGAGGTCGTGAATGCATTCCTATGGTTGGAGTAAAGGAGGTGGAAATGTACAAGATTATTCCTCACTTAACCAAGGATGCTTTGGTGGAGAGAAAGTAGGAGAAAATCATGAAGGAAGAAGATAAGAGATCCAACTCCATTATGGGATGTGATCCCTTTCTTTGTTATTTTTCTATTTTTCTAAAGAAAAAAAACCATAGGGTGGACTTGAGGTGGACTTATACAAACCTTTTGGCTATGGAATTCTATCCTACCATGCCATATAGATGCTCATGCATGAGTGAATAAAGACTCGTCCTTAATTGGGACATCAATCACATCTACACAAGAGGTCAAAAAATGATCTAGAAGATGAAATATATTTCCTCAAACCGAATCGGCAAGGAGAGACTAATTTGATGCATGTCTTAGGGAAAATTCTAAGATCCCTCCTACCCATGCAAAAAAAATAAATTAAATAAAAGAAATTTGGTCCAAAAGTAATAAAATTGTTCGTTGAAGATAGTTAAAATGTGTAATGGAATGTGCACATGGGGAAATAATGAGTAAAATCCCTTGAAAAATTAAAGTTTAGGGGAACCTTCAATTTTATCATAAATGCTAAGGTTCACATGCCCTAAGAAATTCTAAAGGCACACTTGTGGACATGTGTGTATGTGTACCCTTGTGTGAAAGCACTTAGATCCCAAGAGAATTTGAAAAATATGAGTGCATATTTAAATCGAAAATGTAGGATTTACCATTGGACCAAGAGCATGGGCATAAATATTATTAGCACATTATAGAAAATAAATTAAATGGGTTTGCCTACATGTGTGTACCCTTGGGAAAAATTAATTAAATAGTATCAGGTTCTAAGGTTTGGGAAAAAAAACCATAGTTTTATGAAACAAGTGGAATTGGGATGAGTGGTAAATGGTTTGGACCACACATGGTTTTTGCCAGAGTTTTTTATTATAAACCATGGTTGGTGCATGAGTGGGGTCGGGCTCCCTCAACTTAAGTTGTTTTGGTGCATGGTGGGCTCTTGCTTTAGTAAACCTTATTCTAGCCCTTTTCTTTTGGAGTTAACTAAGTTGATGTGAAGTGCATGGTAGCTAGAACCCATACATACTAAATTAGGTGAATCTCATGCATGTGAAGGAACCAACTCCTGTATAAAGGGATCCCCATCCTCATTTTTCATTCACGCCTAGTAAATACTCATCGTTCCTTTTCACCCTGCAAGACTTGTATGACACTCTTATGGTGATAATTAAAAGGAGAATAAGCCTAGCTTTGAAAAGGATTCAAATGTGCCTAGATTATATAAACCCTTGTGTAACCTTGTGCATAGGAACTTGCACATTTTACACCCATAGGGAACCCTTACACATTAGGGCCAAAAATGAAAAAAAAAGAGCCGTGTAAGGATTGGATTAAATTTGTTAATCAAAGTGATTTAACTAAAATAGTAGATACAAATAGTTATATTAAATGTGTCTTTTTTTACCTATATTTAGAGGATACTGCCTTTAATATGCCATCCATCACGTATCTATAGTGTCTTTAATTCACCTATACTTGGTGGCTGTCTTACCTATATTTAGAGGATATGGTCTTTAATATGCCATCCATCACGTATCTATCACGTATCTGTAGTGTCTTTGATTCACCCATACTTGGTAGTTGTCTTACCTAATTTAGTACACTCTTGAATGTTTTCTAAAATAAGATTATTCCAAAAATTTGAATTCATAACATACTTCTCTCTTCCATAGGTCATGACACGAGTTTTTCCCTCTCTTTTCTTTTTATTGTGTTTTTCTCCCTCCCCACCATCTCTTGCTTTCTCTTTGAATCTTCATCATTTTGTGTTCAATATTGCTTTCTTTCCTCTTCCTGATATGGCAAATCAAGGGGTTGACACTCACTCAAAGAAAAGACACCATATCAACTTGGTGCTTGACAAAGACTATTGTACATGGAGAAGTATTCATCATAAATCTCTACATGATGAGGGTGAAGCTCAAAGACTATGTGCAGAAGGGAAGAAGCATGTGGATTTGTGGGTTCAAGGAGGGCTAGACCCTCTTGACACCCATCAACTAGTAAGCCTCCATAATTCAACACTTTGCATGATCTTGTTCGATTCATTGGGGATGGTAGATAAGGCTTAATTGGGTATTGCTTAAGATTAAACAATCAAGCTACCATTTTGCATTATCAACACACACACACACACACACATGTCTCAAACTATTCTTGGTGTATACAAGTAATCTATCAAAGGGTTAGAAGACGTGATCTTACAAAATCAGCATGTAAATGAGTTAGAAAGACTACTTCAATAATCTTAGGAAAAGATGACAGAGGTTCAACAAACTAACAAAAAATGGGAGAACACCATATTAGATAATATGGAAAAAATCTCACATTTTGGGAATTTTGAATCTGAGAGGTTTCGTATAATTTGGGAATTTCCCACTTAATGTGGGAAAACATACATAGGTATAGAGATCCATATTTGTAAGTTGATTTTGATACATAGGTATAGAGATCCATATTTGTAAGTTGATTGATAGATCATGTAGGAACGTGGTATTGAAAAACACCATAACAAGGAAGTGGTGTTTGTCTTTTGCACAGACCTACATCAATTAGATTCAACATTTAAAAATGTAAAACAACCAAATATCAACACTTCCTTGGAATACAAAAATAACATCATAGGCACAAACGATGGTTCGTACTAAGTGCAAAAAAGATACAAAAAGCATAACTACAACACCACAAAATTGAGTCACAATTCTACTACTGCTCAATGGGGGCACCATCAAGTTCATCCCCATGTGGATCATGCACGCTACCGAGACAGAAGCCTTATTCTACTTTTTTGGCTTCCCTACTTGGTTTCTTGATTCTTGTATATAGCCCTGGTTTTTTGGGTCTCCATGACCAAACAATTGCATCAGTCATTTCCCACACTCGTGGATCTGCCTTGTTCTCCATCCAAAACCCCTTTCAACAATTAGTGTAGGCCTCTGCATCTGTCATACCATTCTTCTTTGCACAAGATCCCCAATATTGTATCAAAATCTTCTAGTAGTTTGGTGATGTCCTATCTATATCAACCTCCGCTCTTCAGCCATGGGATAGATGTCTCTATTATTTGGGTGCAAAAATATATAGTCCCCTTGCTTAACATCATGCATTGGGTTGAATTCTTTCCTTGGTTTTCCCCATTGAGGGCCACAATAATGATCATTGTGTTCTTCATAACCTAAGAATCTTTCAGCATCCATTTGAGCATCCACATCATCCAGCTATTGGGAAGATTTTGGCCAAAACTTTGTGTACAATCTAGCCTCTAATGATATTGGTTTCTTAAGCTCTTAGATTACATTATTCCAATAATCTAGCTCACATGCCTATAATATCTTGGCACACATGTGGTAAAGTGAAGGTCTAGCCAACTCTAAATTTCTTAAAAAATACTAAACATTGCGTCTATGTCCTCATGTGTGTGCCTAACCATTAAAAATCCCAATTGGACAACCTTGAAAACACCCCTTGTAACTAGAAGAGACAAATATGCAAACAAGTATCGATTTTTATTTTCACCTGCACATAGTCTAGCTGCAGAAGCAAGTTCTCTGGCAACTTATGGAATGAGGAAGCCCCAGTGCCACCCTCATTTTTTGTAGATGGTTGGTTGGTCCACTGGAACGGGCATTGGTGTGGTTGGTGCTCTTGATACTATGGGCCCTGCATTGGAAGTAGAACAACTTGCATAAACTGCTTCAAAAGTGTGGGATACCTAGTTGCGGAAGTGGCATGTGCATTATCACTTGACACATGTTTATTAATAGGTGTTTCACCATCGCTGTGGTATTCTAAAGCTTCTCTTGAGTTCAAAGCACCAAAAAGTGAAACATTGCTTCTCGGAATCCCATTTATCTCTCTAGATCACCAAGAGGGTGCTTATCCATCCTCTCTAAGTTATGTAAACATAATGAAATGGAGCCAAGTATGAGATTAGGGTTAGACAACCATAAAACATTTAGTGAAAAGTGCCCATAACGATCCTTCCCATGCCCATGGGTGCCAATCAATGCCACATGTAGTTGCCATGCCTAGCTTAGTCCTAGGGCCAATCTACCCACAAAGATGGTGTTACTTTGTTGATGGTATCTTGGCCCTTCCTATTTTCTGTTGAGATATCGAGCTCATCTAGTGAGGTGGTGGACACTCATGACCCGCCTAGGGGATAGGCCCCACACTTACACCACTAGCATGGTTGGTGAGATCATGGGTGATATGCGGCCAGTGGGATGATAGGCTGTGTGACATCCATTCTAGACACTAGCATAGTTATAGCGCCAGCTCATTTAGTTGGGCTCAAACTATAGAGAACCCTAGTATGTATTTGGTTGAGTACATTTCATATTGTGTGTACTCTTATCTTTGTATATGGTGTGTTGAGTGTTGTGTGAAGAAGAAGAAGATTTTTAGCCTCTCACTTTGTGTGTTCTCTTTTAGGGTTTTGTGAGTGTGTGTGTGTGCTTGCAAGAGCTCAAGCTCTCTTCTCCCCTGCATCTTTTCATGGTATCAGAGCCTGGTTCATGCTAAGGGCTGAGCTGCAAGCAAGAGAAGCACAGGAAGCAGTAGGAGGGTAAGAGCTTCATCTACTCTTCCCTATTTGTGTTGGCGACTATACCCTTATCGGGAGCTCTACGGGAGGCCAACAACAAACGATCTCTGATTGAGGAGCTTTATTCGCGGGAGTAAAGCTATAGGGAAACTATATCTTCCTATCGGGGGGGAGGGGGGGCAGAATATTTTGGGCCGAAAATGCGTTTCGGGCGCGTTAGGACCTTCGTTTTTTGGAAAGCATGCGATTTCAAGCATTGCGGGTAAGTCACCGATTCTCTGCAGAACTCTATTTTAAGAACTGTAGGAAGACAGATTGGTTGTACAGACATTGTATGTGCTGCAAGGAGGTCAACAGTTTCCATTGGGTGTATGTATGCACATTAAGGTCACTGGTTGTGACATTTGAGTGTAATACAGTACCGCTGTAAAAAAAACAACAGTTTGTGTAGGACAAACCAGAGTGTTCTTTCTGGTAAATTTATGTGTCTAGCAAGATGTCAAATGTCTGGCAAGATGTCAAATGATGGCATAAACCAGATTGTTGCTGAGAAGCTTGATAAGAACAACTTCCATGCTTGGAGGTTCAGGTTGACAAATTTCCTGATGGGAAAAAATTACTGGGACTACATGGAAGGTGCATGAAGAGGCACCGGAGATACCGGAGATCAATCCGACTGCTGCAGATGTGAAAGACTTCAAGGATTGGAACCAAGGAGCCAGAAAATTTATGTAATGGCTCTCTATTAGTATACAGGACACCATAATTGGGCACATACAGGACGCCAAGTTTCCCAAGGAGACATGGGACACCTTGGTAAAACTCTATGAAACAAATACCAAGGCACGAAAGATACAGTTGAAGAATGAACTTCATACTATGGAGAAAAAGAGTATGTCTGTGAATGACTATGCATTGAAGATCAAGGGTATTTGTGGAATCCCTTGCATCTATTGGCATTTCAATAGATGATGATGATAAGGTGAAAGTTTGTCTACGTGGTCTCGGGCCACAATACAAGGCGTTCAAGACGTCTATTTTCAGACTCGGGAAAACATTTCCAATTTCACAGATTTGGTGTCTATGTTGATTATAGAAGAGAAGAGCTTCGGTGAAGACCAATAATCTTCACAAAACAAAAACAGTTCAGAGCAACAGGCCTTCTACACAAGTTTAGGAAGAGGATGAGGTAGAGGAGGCCGTGGACGCGGCCAAGGAGGTGGCCGAACAAGTAATCAGAATTATGGCCAGCACCAACAACAATCCCAGAATTCACAATAACAACAACAACATGCAGGTGGAAGAGGCCAATTCAGAGACAGGCAGAGTCAAAGAGGTCGTGGAAATTGGCAAAGGTAGTATAATGATACATGTGGATGCTTTTACTGTGGGTAAGCCTGGACATGTGCAGGCAGATTGTTATAAGAAGCAAGCTGACATGCAAAATGGGAAATTGTAGCAAAACAACTATGCATCCTTGAGTAGAAACAATGAGGATAATGAAAGGTTGTTTTTTATATAGCATGTCGTTAATCATGTCTGAAAATGTTGAAGCAGCACATAAAGATGATGTATGGTACGTTGATTCAGGTGCTTCGAACCACATGACAAGTCATGGGGAGTGGTTCAAGTAGATGAAAAACCTTGAAAGACCTGGTTTTGTGGAAACAGGGGATGACACTGCTCATCCAATTGCCCATGTTGGAGATGTGCCATTGTCTATACAGGATGGCAAAGTGAAGTACCTTGCAGATGTACTTGTTGATGTTCCAAACATAACAAAGAATCTGGTTTCAGTTGGCCAGATGATTGAGCAGGGTTTGAAGGTTTGGTTTAACCCTGATGGTTGTTATGTCGAAGACTTTAAAGACAAGTGCAGGTTGGTTGCAAAAGGCAACAGAGTGGGTAGAATGTTTACATTGAATGTAAACATGCCTGAAGTGAGTGCTGCAATGTTTGCAAATGGTTTAGGAATTGTTGCAGACACAGACACAGACATTTAGCATAAAAGAATTGGACATGTGAATGTACAGAGAATGAAGTCTATGCAGACTAAAGGAATTGTGACAGGGCTACCAAAGTTTAAAGTTGCCAATTTGGAAAGAAACAAAGTATGTATTTCCACGTGACAGAAATGTGAGTAGAAATGCACTAGATGTTGTGCATTTAGATGTATGGGGTCCTACGAAGACCATGTCTATGGGAGGCTGCAGGTATTATGTGACATTTATTGATAACCACACAAGGAAAGTGTGGGTATACTTCATGAAGGAGAAGAGTGAGGTGTTCACTCATTTTCAGAATTTCAGAGTTATGGTTGAAAAGCAAACAGGGAAACATGTAAAGTACCTAAGGTCAGATGGAGGGGGAGAGTACTTCTCCAATGAGTTCTCTGAATTCAGAGACAGTTAACATGCAAATACACTCTGCAGCAAAATGGAGTTGCTAAAAGCAGAAAAACAAACACATTGCTGAGATTGCGCGAGCATTGATGGGAGAGAAGAATATGCCACATAGCTATTGGGCTGAGGCTGTTTTTACTACAGCAATTTACATCATGAACAGGACTCTTGCAGCCATACATGATGTAACTCTAGAGGAGAGGTTTAGTAGAAGAAAACCTGATTTGTCTCATGTGAAAGTCTTTGGATACATTGCATATGTGCATGTGCCAGATGAGCTGAGAACTAAGCTGGATCCAAAAGCTTAAAAATGTGGGTTTATTGGGTATTCCCTTGAGCAAAAGGGATACACGTATTATAACCCTGCTACACGTGAGTTGAGGGTAAGCAGGGATGTTGTTTTTTATGAGATGAGCAGCTGGTATGTTGCTAAAAAAGAAGCTATTGGGGCTGATGTGAGTGGAAATGTGGTTGCACAGAATACAAGTTAGCAATCACAGTCTTTGAGTGGACCAGGAGAGTCCTCGTCTAGTGGTTTAATTGATAGACCATGGAGTGGCAGGCTACGCCATAATACCAGTCCTGCAAATGTGATTAGTACAAGTCAGCAATCACAGTCTTTGAGTGGACCAAGAGAGTCCTCATCTAGTGGTTCAGTCCTCATCTAGTGGTTTAGTTGATAGACAATGGAGTGGCAGGCTGTGCCATAATACTAGTCCTGCAAATGTGATTAGTACATCACATAAAGGCAAAGAGAAAGTGGTTGAGCCCCTTAGTATGCCTGACATTTCTGTAGGGCATTCTCATGTTGATGGAGAGTCTAGTGGCTCTGAGATGAGCCTTGATGAGGATCTTGGGATACCAGCTATGAGAACACCTGGTGTAAAGAAGGATATGGAAGCCATGAATGCAAAGCTGCAAAGATTTGGGAGAGTGAAGAATCCTGTGCAGAGGTTTATCTATGATGGTTATGTGGCACATCACTATGCATACATGGCAAAAGTTGTACAGGTTGTAGAGCCCACATGCATTGATGAGGCTATTGGAAATGTGTGTTAGGAGAAAGCTATGGATGAGGAGATGGATGCACTATATGGAAATGAGACTTGGGATTTAGTGCAATTGCCTGAAGGCAAGAAAGCCATTGGATGCAAGTGGGTGTACAAAGTAAAACATAACAGTGATGGAAGCATAAGTAGGTACAAGGCTAGATTGGTAGCCAAAGGATATGCACAGACATATGGCATTGATTATGAGGAAACTTTCAGCCCAGTTGCCAAGATGGCAACAGTGAGAGTTGTGATAGCAGTGGCTGCATCAAAGCAATGGTCTTTACTTCAGATGGATGTTGTAAAGGATGCATTCTTGCATGGGGATTTGCAGGAAGAGGTGTATATGTTGCAGCCACCTGGTCATGAGGATGTGAGTCACCCCGAGCATGTTTGTAGGTTGAAGAAGGCCTTGTATGGCTTAAAACAAGCACCAAGAGCATGGTCTGACAAGATTTCTGAATATCTTGTCACTATTGGCTTTCATGTAGCCAATGCAGATTTCTCGCTGTATGTGAGACACAATGATAGAGGGGTTATGCTTGTTGTCATCTATGTAGATGACCTGATCATTACGGGGGACCATGATGCAGAGATCTTTGATGTAAAGATCTTGCTTAGATAGAAGTTTGAGATGAAGGATCTGGGGGAGCTCAGATATTTCTTGGGCATTGAGGTGATTAGGTCACCACATGGTATTGGATTACTGCAGAGACAGTATGTCTTGGACATGTTGTCCAAGTATGGTATGACAGACTGTAAGCCTATCTCAGTGCCATTGGATCAGAATGGCAAGTTGAGTGCAGATTCTGGAGAGATTTTGGAGGATCCTACTATGTATAGGTGCATAGTAGGAAGCTTGATCTACATGATGATCACCAGGCTAGATTTGAGCTATGCTGTTGGGTTGGTGAGTCAGTTTATGCAGGTTCCTTGGAAGCCACATTTGGATGCATTGAGACGCATACTGAGGTATGTGAGGTCTACTTTGCATTGTGGACTATTTTATGAAACTGGGATAGAGATATGTGTACATGGGTACACAGATGCTGATTGGGCTGGCAGTATCTCAGATAGAAGATCCACTAGTGGCTTCATGTTTTCTTTAGGGAGTGCTGCTGTGACTTGGAGCAACAAGAAGCAGCCTACGGTTGCTCTATCCAGTATAGAGGTGCTGCTATGGCAACATGCGAGGTAGCTTGGTTGAGAAAGCTACTTGCAGATTTGGGTCTATCAGTGGATAGACAAGTTGTCATTTTTTGTGACAACATTAGCAGTATACAGTTGGCTAGGAACCCAGTTTTTCATGCTCGCACGAAACATATAGAGGTCCACTACCACTTTGTCAGAGAGAAGGTTTTGGCATGAGACATTGACCTTGTTTATGTCAGCACACAGGATCAGGTCACTGACATCTTCACCAAAGCATTGGGTATAGAGAAGCTCTGCAGATTCAGGGCCTCGCTTGGTGTACATGAGATGGAGTTGAGCTCGAGGGGGAGTGTTGAGATATCAAGCTCATCTAGTGAGGCGGTGGACACTAATGACCCGCCTGGGGGATAGGCCCCACGCTTATACCACTGGCATGGTTGGTGAGATCATGGGTGATATGCGGCCAGTGGGATGACAGGCTGTGTGACAGCCATTATAGAGACTACTGGCATAGTTATAGCACCAGCTCATTTAGCTGGGTTCAAACTATAGAGAACCCTAGTATGTATTTGGTTAAGCACCTTTCATATTGTGTGTACTCTTGTCTTTGTATATGGTGTGTTGAGTGTTGTGTGAAGAAGAAGAAGATTTTCAACCTCTCACCTTGTGTGTTCTCTTTTAGGGTTTTGTGAGTGTGTGTGTGCTTGCAAGAGATCAAGCTCTCTTTTCCCCTGCATCTTTTCATTTTCCATGTGAATTTATTAAAAAGTTATGTTGCTAATCCTTCTCATGTTTTGCAAGACAAATTTAGGATTCAGGAAGATGGGAGTTTGAGGATTGAATCTCAATACAAAAGAACGAGACAACTTAGAAATAGGACTATAGTAGAAGTTTTGGTTAAGTGGGATGTATATCCCTTAGAAGATGCTTTGTGGGTAGACTTAGATTCATTGCATGCAGAGTTTCCTTTATTTACTCTGAGGGGACAGAGTTCTCAAAGAAGGGGCGATTGTGATGCTTCATAATTTCGTATAAATATTTTTTTCAATTTTTTGTTGTAGAAAGTGTGTAGAATGTTTTGTTAGGACATCTAACATGTTTTGATAAAATTTTGTATTGCAAGAAATTTTTGGTTTTGGTCATTTTTCGGTAGTCATTTTTGTGAATGATTTTTTATTAGGTTAGAGTTGGAATTAGGTGAAGTTTTGTATAAAAGAGTTTTTCTGTATTGTACATAGAACAATTTTTCTTAAGTGAAACATTTGTGATTCACATTATTTTATATCCGTTTGGTGACTCCAAAGTGGGTTTTAAGTGGTTTTGTGCTAAAAATGTGCCTAGATTTTTGTGTCAAGACATTGCAGGTCCTAAATGGAGGCCAAGAATAAAGATTTAGCCTTGGACAAAGAGATACAAAGTCGAAGAGGAGGATGGAATCTTTGAGATGAGCTATTGTGAGCATCCTCATCGGATCACCGAGGCACGAATGACGCACCACAAAAAAGGGTTGTTTTCGGATTGGCAAGTTGGGCGGGCCTCTTTACTTGATTTTCTAATATTAAGTGTTGTGATTTCACAAGTTTTGGAGAAATAAAGCAATGAGTGCTACCTGAGTCAACTAAAAATTAAACATCCTAATTTCTAATCTTTTCTTTTATTCTTATCACTAAAAAAAAAGCACGAGATGCAGAAGAAACCATAGATTTCATTATAGGTTTATGTAACTCACCTTGTTCCCCCCCTTACTCAATTATCGAATCCGTCTCAATCAACTTCGCTTGCATCTTTAGTCCAGTTTTGAAATTGAACATTAGCTTTGTTTGGGCACTCAAATGTGCGATGTCCTTGCTCCCCACATCTAAAGCACAGCTCGAGCCTCCTTGCTCGCTCAATGAACTAAGGATCATTGAGCCATGCTGCCGGTTTCTAGTTCTTCTGATTCCCAACTTTCTGATTATTCGACTGATTCTGATTTCCAAAATTTCAAAAATTTGGATTCTGCCTACCCCACTGATTGTAGGGTGCAGATCCTTGGTTTTTTCCACTATCATGATTCCCATCTTTTTGTTGCAGATTACTCCCTCCTTGAAACTTGGAATTGTTAGAAAATTCAGATCTACGTGGAATACTTGAATTTTGAAATCCTTGAGGATGATGGCCCATTGGAATTAACTGTGATTTTGTTGCCTTTCTTTGATTGTATGCTTCCATTCTTTCAAAAGTTTTAGCTTTGGATACATCTAAGAAATTACGCGATCCTGTTCCCTTCATCATGTAGAGGAGGTCCTCCTTCAAGCCCTCTACAAATTTGTGAGTAAGAGCCTCACCCCAAACCTCAGGTGCATACTTGTGCAAAAATGAAGGAACTTCTCCTTGTACTCATCAACAGAAAGATCGTGTTTTCCCTCTTGATCCTGCTTGAAATTGTAAAATTCCATCTTCTTTTCCATATAGTAGTGAGGAGAACAATAGCTCTTTTTCTGGAAGCAGCTCGAAATTTAGCCCAAGCAATTGGTTCATTTAGTTTCTCTCAAATCTGTACATAAGACTTCCACCATAATTTTGTGGCACCGCGCAATTGCAACGAGGAAATTTTAGCCTATCCCGCCTCATCAAATTCTCGAAGGGCAAAGAAATCCTCCAATTCTTTAAGCCAAGCCTCAAGATCTTCTCCTATCTTCTTCTCACTATCAAATTTCGAGAGTTTTGCTTTCTTGAAAACCTTCTTTAGGGTAGATTTAGCCATGTGTTATCCGTCATAATTAATTGGTAACATTAATATGGATAAGCGATGTTAAATATAAGCTTAACTAATGCGTGATTATAGAGAAACAATTGTCAAGAATATTATGCACAACACATACAGAACATGGCAAAGATTTGCACAAACAGAAATCATAGACACGATAACCTCACTGGTTTATTCATGTACTTCTTACAATTTATAGGCAGGTGCACAAGCACCGCTTGATGTTCAAATATGACTTGTTGTGACTATTCATTAATCGTCCATACCAACGGGCGGCTGCCCAATACATTTCATGGTAGCTTGGCCCTAGGGACAAGCTAGATTCTCTTGTGTTTGGTAGCTAGATTCTCTTGTTTTCCCTAGGGCCATTCTCTCAAGATTGCATGGTAGAATGGCCCTTGGGCCCATCCGTGCATGTACATGGAATACAGCTTGGCCCTACGGCCAAGCTACCATGAACAAATCTACATCATATTTGCTAGTAGATTGGTCATAGGGCCAAGCTACCATCAACAAAGCAACACCATCTTTGCTAGTAGATTGGCCCTAGGGTGAAGTTACCAGGCAAAGATGATGTAGATTTGTTCATGATAGCTTTGCCCTAGGGCCAAGCTAGATTCGCTTGTGTGTGGTAGCCCATAGCCCTACCTCATGTACAAGCATCTAGTTATCTTTTTGTACCATAGTAATACAAGAAAACCAACACCTTATCTCTCTCCTCTTCTCTCTCCTCTGTCCTAATCTTGTGTTAATTAGCATTAATGTTTTTAGGGTCACTCTTGCCATACACATGTAGAGATGGTCACAAGGGCCATTCTACTATGCAATCTTGAGAAAATGGCCCTAGGGAACACAAGAGAATCTAGCTACCAAACATAAGAGAATCTATCTTGGCACACTAGGGCCAAGCTACCAGGAACAATTCTACATCATCTTTGTAGGCAACTTGGCCCTAGAGCCAATCTACCAGCAAAGATGGTGTACTTTTCTTGATGGTAGCTTGGCACTATGACCAATCTACCAGCAAAGATGATGTAGATTTGTTCATGGTTCCTTGGTCCTAGGGCCAAGCCAGATTCTTTTGCAAGGTCCACTCCTACCATACACATGCAAGGATGGGCCCATAGGCCATTCTACCATGCAATCTTGAGAGAATTCCCTAAGGAACACTAGAGAATCTAGCTTGGCCCCAGGGCCAAGCTACCATGAACAAATCTACATTAGCTTTGCTGGCAGCTTGGCCCTAAGGCCAATCTACCAACAAATGTGGTTTTGCTTTGTTGATGCTAGCTTAGCCCTAGGGCCAATCTACCAACAAAGAGGATGTAGATTTGTATTTGATGGCTTGGCTATCTTGGCCCTAGGTCCAAGCTAGATTCTCTTACAAGGGTCACTCTTGCCATGCACATGAAGAGATGGACCCAAGGGCCACTCTAGCATGAAATATTGAGAAAATGGCTCTAGGAAACATAAGAGAATCTAGCTACCACACACAAGAGAATCTAGCTTGGCCCCAGGGCCAAGCTACCATGCACAAATCTACATCATCTTTGCTAGCAGCTTGGCCCTAGGGGCCAATCTACCAGCAAAGATGGTGTTGTTGTGATGATGGTAGCGTGGCCCTAGGCCCAAGCTACAAGCAAACATGATGTAGATTTGTTCATGGTGCTTGGACCTAGGCAGCTTGGCCCTAGGGCAAGATAGATTCTCTTTGCAATGGTCACTATTGCCATGCACATGCAGAGATGGGTCCAAGGGCCATTGTGCCATTCAGAGAATGGCCCTAGGGTTCACAAGATCATCTAGGTACCACACACAAGAGAATCTAGCTTGTCACTAGGGCCAAGCTAAATTCTCTTTGCAAGAGTCACTCATGCCATGCACATGCACAGATGGGCCCAAGGGCTATTCTACAATGCAATCTTGAGAGAATGGCCCTAGGGTTCACAAGAGAATCTAGCTTGGCCCTAGGACCAAGCTACCATGAGTAAATCTACATCATCTTTGCTGGTAGCCTAGCCCCCAGGGCAATATACCACCAAATATGGTAATGCTTTGTTGATGGTAGCTTGTCCATAGGATCAAACTACCAGCAAAGAGAATGTAGATTTGTTCATGGTAGCTTGGCCCTAGGGCCATGCTAGATTATCTTGCAAGGGTCACTCTTGTGTTAAAATGCAAGCAAAGTGATGAGCTATGGTGGATCAAATGCAAGAATCAACATCATTAGCAAAGTGATTAGATGATGATTAAGATAAGATTAGTGTGATAGATTAATATAGGCATGGATACTCAAAAACCAGCAAATATTCATTAGGCCAATGCCTCAATTTATAGACTTTACATCCACAAGATGCTAAGCATCTAATCCCACTGATCTCTCCTTGATTCAGTCCACCTCTTTTGCTGATTCTCTCCACCTCTTCACTTTTCCCAGAATATCTCCACACATCCTAGAACTTCTCATGCTACCCTTTATTCTTTTGTAGTAGATACCTCTCACCTTTTCACTGCTTCTCACTCATTTATAAACTCTATTTTAGAGCCTCTTGCTATGGGCTTGTTCCTGCACACACCCATTCACTTGTATATTTCAACACCTCCCCTCAAGTGAATAATCCTAGTACACTTGGACCCTATACTAAGATTCCCTCTTACTTGCTAGCTTGTGAGACTAGTGCCTCAAGTCTCTAACTCATAGTCCTTGACACACTCTCTCTCTATGTGTCCAAGGCTACTACAAGTGCCCGTGACCTTGACTAAAGTGCTCACACATACATCTACCTTTCTCTCTCAGAAAAGATAATTTGACTCCACTTCCTTACGAGTCTCCAACCATGAAGTTTGCCGATGTCGTTCCTTCTTCTCTGGGTTTGCTGTAGCAATCTCTTGCCATGTGTCCTGGCTTCCCACAATTGTGGCAAGTGAAGGTCCTTCATCCTCCCCTGCCTCTTCCTCGTCCTCGTCCTTGTCCTCATGAGAATCCTCCTCAGGTGAAGAATGATTTTTCCTCTCCAAGCTGTTAGGTCCACCCCTTTCTTCTCTTTGACCTTAGTCTCTTACTCTAGTAGAGCTCCTTCTATCTCATGCAACTTCAATTCAGGTACATTCTTTAAGGTTGCCATAATGTTTTCACATTCACCTTTGTCCACACTCTTCAGAAGCACTGCTAGTGCCTCATCATCCTCTACCTTCTTATGGCTGCCAGTTGTTGCTTAATGCTTTTGTATTTGTTCAAGTGTGTGATTAAAGCAGATTTATCTTTGAATTTTTTGCTTGAGTGCCAAATAATTTATTTTCATCCCATGCATCTTTTGCCCATTGTATCCCTGTGATGTGGTGAATGATTTCATCATTTAAATTGAGTGCAATGAGTCCTAATGCTTTCTCATTCCTTCTCTTCCACTCATTTTTCCCAATCACCTCTGGGCATTCATCTCTTCCCTCAACTAGCCCCCACAGATTTTTCCTCATGAGCAAATACATGGTTTTTGCTTGCCATGTATAAAAATGCTCCCTATTAAATTTAGCTATTTCTTGTGCCGTGCTCATGAAGATGATGTGAAGGGGGTCTTACCTCTTGATCTAATTCAAGATTCAAGAGCAGTGTCTACCATTTTACAACTCAAATCTGGTGTTTAAGTGATGATTACAACAAATTTATCAGCATAAATTCACCAAAAATTACATAAGCCAAGGGTAACAAATCTATACTGAATGGTTGGAGTATCAAACCATCTCCGAATTGTAATTTGAAGTGATAGGGATCTGTATGAGAAACCCAATGGTAAATTTGGACCCTTAATTGCACCAAAATATAGTGATTAGTACTGATTAATCATTGATTAGCAAACTAATCTCCTATTTTGTGTGTAGAAAACAGAGTGTGCGGGGAGGCCAGATCTAGGGCCTTAGAGTTCTAATGAGCTCAACTCCTTTCAAAAGCATCAATAGCAGTTAGTCTAGTAGAGGATCAAGCCAAGAAACAAAAGATTTGACCAAACATTGAATGCTTAAACTCCGTTTTACCAAAGTCACGTGTAGATTTGATGCAGAGCTTGATGCCACTTCTCCTTGAGGAATTTCACAAATCTGACATCACCAGCATGTAGAGCACCCTTGCAAACCCCTGGGGCCGAGAGGAATTAGACCAATTGCTTCTGTGGAAGTGTAGATCTGAGTTTTTCTTCCAAAAATAAGCACCTCTTGATTGACAAAATTTAAGAGCAACCGGTGGCAGTTTGATAGGATGATGGGCTAGGCTTCAATGTTGAGAGTTCACCTATCTATGGCTAAGAGGGATTTGCCTAATGTTAAGTCTGGAGGGAGAGGGAGCTCCTCCACCAACTGGGGGTACATAAGCTAGTTAAAAATTGACCTAAAAATTTATTATCTCCTAATTATGATTCATAGGCTAATTAGCAAGACAATTAGGCTCAAAAATTGGATTAACCCTAAGCTTGGCTCTGATACCATGTTAAAATGCAAGCAAAGTGATGAGCTATAGTGGATCAAATGCAAGAATCAACATCATTAGCAAAGTGATTAGATGATGATTAAGACAAGATTAGTGCAATTAACTGATAGCTTAATGTAGGCATGGATACTCAAAAACCAGCAAATACTCATTAGGCCAATGCCTCAATTTATAGAGTTTACATCCACAAGATGCCAATCATCTAGTCCCACTGATCTCTCCTTGATTTACTCCACCTCTTTTTCTTGATTCTCTCCACCTCTTTACTTTTCTCACAATATCTCCACATTCTAGAACTTCTCATGCTACCCTTTATTCTCTCCTAGTAGATACCTCTCACCTTTTCATTGCTTCTCACTCATTTACAAACTCTCTTTTCAGCCTCTTGCTAAGGGCTTGTTCTTGCACACACCCATTCACTTGCATATTTCAACATCTTGCCATGCACATGTAGAGATGGGTCCAAGGGACATTATACCATGCAATCTTTAGAGAATGGTCATAGTGGGAGAACACAAGAGAATCTAGCTACCACACACAAGAGAATCTAGCTTGGCCCTAGGGCCAAGCTACCATGAGCAAATCTATATCATCTTTGCTAGCATCTTGGCCCTAGGGCCAATCTACTAGCAAATATGGCATCGGGGCAAGCTACCATGAGCAAATCTACAGCATCTTTACTACTAGCAGCTTGGCCCTAGGGCCAATCTACTAGCAAAGATGGCATTGCTCGAATGATGTTAGCTTAGTCCTAGGGCCAAGATACCAATAAACATGATGTAGATTTTACCTTGGTAGCAGCTTGGCCCTAGAGCCAAGCTAGATTTTCTTGCAAGGGTCACTCTTTCCATGCATATGCATATGCAAGGATGGGTCCAAGGGACATTATACCATGCAATCTTTAGAGAATGGTCCTATAGGGAACACAAGAGAATCTAGCTTGGCCCTAGGGCCAAGCTTCTATGATCAAATCTACATCATCTTTGTTAGTAGCTTTGCCCAACGGCCAAGCTCTACCATGAGAAAATCTACATCATCTTTACTGGGAGCTTGGCCCTAAGGCCCCCTAGGGCCAATCTATTATCAAAGACAATGTTGCTTTGATGATGGTAGCTTGGCCCTAGGGCCAAGCTAGATTCTCTTACAAGGGTCACTCTAGAATATCTTGTGTTACCTAGGGCCATTCTAAAGTACATCAAGATACAAGGGAGTAGAGAATGGCCCTAGGTAAGACAAGATAATATAGCTTGGCCCTAGGAAACACACAACACTCTAGCTACCACACACAAGAGAATCTAGCTTGGTGTAATGAAGTGGTGGACACATAATTGTAGATAAGACTTGTACATATGAGGCCAAGGGCCAAGCATAATTGCATTGGGACAAGGGCCAAATTCCAAGATAAGACTTGTACATAATTGTAGATAAGACTTGTACATATGAGGCCAAGGGCCAATCATAATTACATTGGGACAAGGGCTAAATTCCAAGAGGCGGTGGAGATTAATAAGTGTGTGTGAAAAGGGGGCCATGGTATATAGGCCAATGTGAATAGCTCATCACAATTAACACATACTAATCAAATTTACAAGCTAATCAGCTTTCATGGCAATCTTGCCCTTCTCCCTATCCATGGATGGTGCTCTTACACCCATGTTGTCACTGCATGCTTTAAGTGCTCCATTTATCTTAGAAATGGTGTTTCTCATCATATCCAAGCTTTTTGGAGGCCTATTTCTTGAGATTTGAAGCCCATACACTCTCCAAAAATCTGAAAAATAGAGCTAGGATCATTAATTTTTGCTGATTTGTGTGTTTTTGCTGAGAAATCCACCAAGAAATCCCTCCAAATCTTTTAACCATCACTTAGACAACATTATGGGGGAGTTATGGGGCATATTAGGCATATGATTTGAGCCATGGAGAGTCCACAACTAGGCAGCAAAATTCAGCATGCTGACCCTGTTGTTTTGTGAGAAATCCACCAAGAAAGCTTTCAAATCATGCATAAATGCTCCATTTATCTTAGAAATGGTGTTTCTCATCATATCCAAGCTTTTTGGAGGCCTATTTATTGAGATTTGAAGCCCATACACTCTCCAAAAATCTAAAAATAGAGCTAGGATCATTAATTTTTGCTTGATTTGTGTGTTTTTGCTGATTTGTATGCATTAGAGTGTTAGCAAGTATTAGGGGTAGTTTAATCATTTAAAACATTCCACAAAAACTTTTAAACTCTTGAAATTGAATAATCTTTCTGAATTGACAAGTTTTTATCATTAAGGGGTGATTAATCCAGTTCAAGAGGGAAAAAAACTAGAAAATGTGTTTTTTTGGATAAAAATCGATCATGGAGGGTGTCAAAATTAATGTTTTTGAGGTGTTTTAAGAGCATCTCTAAACATCTAATTGCATCAATTTCTTCTCCAATTAGAGAAATTTTGCTCTCTTTAGCCTAATTTGCATAAAGAAAAGAGACAAAATTAAGGGCTTAATTAATCTTTGATTATTAGTTAATTTACACTTTAGATTAAGTACAAGGCTTAGCAATCCAAGGATCTATCTAATGATGTGCTTAATGGTGTGGATTAATTGATGATTTTAAGAGTTAATTAGGGACTCTTGATTAATTCAAAAGGAAAAAAGATTAGTGAAAGAGTTAATCTTTGATATATTCTTAATCACATTTTTACATAACTCATTAGTGGCTAATAAGCATTTAATAATGTAAAGATGCCAATGAGTTGTCAACTTGCCCATTTTGGGAGTCATTTATGAAGGGTAATATTAGTCCATTAGTGGTTAATGAGCACTTAATGTAAAGGTGCCAATGAGTTGTCAACTTGTCCATTTTAGGGATCATTTTATGAAGGATGCAAGGGGGTGTCATAAAAGTGCTGATTTTTTATATTCCCACCTACCCTTTTGGAAAAATGTCCATATCTTCCTAATTTAAAATTCAAAAAATATTCCCTCCACACAAGAAAACTCGAATTTCTTTCTGGACTCCCAAAAATAAATTCTGTGAGATCCATTTCACGTCATTTCACAACATGAAAAGGTCCATCCATTTCACGACGTGAAAAGGTCATATCTATGAAAAAAAAAATTCTGTGAGATCCATTTCACGACGTGAAAAGGTCCCATCCATTTTTTTATTTTAAAAATCCGTGAGATCCATTTCACGGCGTGAAAAGGTCTCGTCCATTTTTTTTAGAATCCGTGAGATCCATTTCACGACGTGAAAAGGTCTTGTCCATTTTTTTTAAATCTATGAGATCCATTTCATGGCATGAAAAAGTCCCTCCGTTTCATAACGTGAAACAAGTTCGTGGGGGGAGGGAAAGAGTATAAAAACAGCCCTATTGGTGGGCTCTTGCTAGGCTGAAAATTGTGGAAACAACCACGGTGGCATGGAGAAACCATTGCAACACTTGCCATCTAGATAGGAATACCCAGTCCTGGAATGATCTTAAAGCATATCTAAGGAAAAGATTTTGTCCCCCCAGATTTTTAGAAACCAAGATGAATGAATTTTCAGAGTTAAATAAGGGAGCAAAACCATTGAAGAATATCACTAGGCGTTTGCTCTTCTCCTCAAATATTCACCACCACTAGATGAAGAGCAACTCATGTGGCCAGGTTCATTCGGGGAATGAACGAACCCTTAGACAACTTGGTCAAGAATGCCAAGCCAGTTTCTATGGCCGAAGCTGTAAGAATGGCGAAGGACTTCGCCAAAGCCTTCATCGTTAAAGTCCCGCCAAAGCTAGCTCCCTCATCCTTCAAGAGATTCTAGACACCGGGACGTTCTTCCAACCTTCCGCCTCCAAAGAGACACCAAGGTCCCAACCAAAATCTAGAGTCGAGAAGTTCAGGAATGAAGAAAGGCCTTTCCCTCAAAGTACTTTCTCAGGAACTCCGGCTCTCTCAAGAATGCAAAGGGAAGAGCTTCGAAGTGAGAACAGGTGCTTTGAATGTCAAGGGTTTGGGCACTAGCTCAAGGATTGCCCATCTCCTTCTGTGGGCAAAGGAAGCCAGGGCCCTAGAATTCAAAGACAGACTCCTTTGTATCAATCCAATCAGGGTCACCCATGCTAAAATCAGGGCAACCCTTGAAGAGTGCCAACTCAGCCTACAGCCTCCATGTAAAGTAGTCTCCGAACTCCCTCCCAGAATTGGGGAAACCAAAGAGAGAGAGTTCCAACCCAGACTGCAGTGCTCTATAGCCGTCACTATAGCTAAAGAATTGAAGGAAGAAAAAGGACAAATCTATGCCGCAATAGAGCATCAGGGGAATAACCATCAATTTTCAGTCCTCCAGACTCCATCAGAGTACCAGGGTAAGCAATTCAAGCTTTTGATTGATTTAGGCAGTACTCATTCTTTTATTTCCCCAGGATGTCTGGGTAAGTTAGTCCTAAATCAAAAATTAGGGAAACCTATGTAAGTGGAATTGGCCAGTGGAAAGATTCTTTTCACACACCTTGAGACAGACCTTATTAAGTTTAGTCTAGATGGGAACATAACAGAGTGGCAATTCAAAGTCCTACCCTTGGGAGTCTATGATGGAATCCTTGGAATGGATTGGTTCCATAAGAATCAAGCTAACATTCATTGTCACAATGGAACCATCTTTTTCCTTGACCTTCACGGGAATAAAGTTCAAGGAACTGGAATTTTCGGATCCCCAGTGCTGCAATTAGTAAAGGCTTCTAAATTGTTAAAAGGGCTCAGAAAGAGGCAAGCTATTTATGTCGTTAAGATGAATCCGGTAGACATAAAATGCAAGGCTAAAGAACCAGAGTGGTTAAGTGAGTATGCAGACGTATTCCTTGAAGAGCTGACTGAGATACCTCCATCTCGCGAAGTAGATCATGAGATTACGTTAACCCCCGGAGCTCAGCCAGTAGCCCAGCGTGCATACAAAATGCCAGTCCCTAAAGCCATAGAACTTAAGGAGCAGTTAAGACAACTGTTAGAGTAGGGATTCGTTAGACCCAGTGTCTCACCTTGGGGTGCGCCCGTTCTCTTTCAAAAGAAGAAAGATGGAACGTTAAGACTCTGTATTGACTACAGAGGATTGAATCAATTAACAATTAAAAATAAGTATCCTATTCCTAGGATTGATGAACTTCTCAATTGGTTAAGTGGGACCCATATGTTCACAAAGATAGATCTCAAATCCGGGTACTACCAGATCAGAATCAAGGAACAGGACATCCCAAAGACAACATTCAATACTTGCTATGGGCATTATGAGTTCACAGTCATGCCGTTTGGATTAACTAATGCCCCGACAACGACATATTATCGTCTTATGCAGGATATTCTCATAGAATACTTTGATGATTTTGTTCTTGTCTTCTTTGATGATATCTTGGTATACTCAAAGAATGCTGCAGATCATGTGCGCAAGGTCCTAGAAATCCTAAGAAAACACTAACTCTTTGCAAAAAAGAGCAAGTGTTCTTTCTCTGTTGGCCAGGTGTGGAATACTTGGGATTCATAGTGTCAAAAGATGGGATTTCTCCTGACCCCACAAAGATCCAAGCAATCATAGAATGGCCAGAACCCAAGATGGTAAAAGAAGTCAGAGGATTCCTAGGATTAACCGGATGGTATAGGATCTTTATACCTAGGTATGCTCAGATAGCATCTCCTTTAACTAACCTTCTCAAGAAGAGTACCCTTTTTCAATGGACTGCAATGTGTCAGAGTGCCTTTGATAAATTGAAGACAGCCTTGGTAACCAACCTTGTCCTGAAATTGCCAGATTTTACCAAAACCTTTGAGGTAGTTACTGATGCCAGTGGGTTTGCCTTAGGCGGTGGGAAATTTTTTCAAGATTGCATATTGTAGAATGGCCTATAGGCCATCCTTGCATGTGCATGGTATGAGTGGCCCTTGCAAAAGAATCTAGCTTGGCCCTAGGGCCAAGCTACCATGAACAAATCTTTGCTTGTATATTGGTCATAGTACCATGTTTCCATCAACAAAATTACACCATCTTTGTTGGTAGATTGGCCCTAAGGCCAAGCTGCCAGCAAAAGTGATATAGATTTGTTCTTGGTAGCTTGGCCCTAGGGCCAAGCTAGATTCTCTTATGTTTGATAGCTAGCTTCTCGTGTGTTCCCTCGGTCCATTCTCTCAAGATTACATGGTAGAATGGTCCTTGGGCCCATCTCATGTGTATGGAAGAGTGACCCTTGCAAGATAATCTAGCTTGGTCCTAGGGCCAAGCTACCATGAACAAATATACTTAATCTTTGCTGGTAGATTGGTCATAGGGCGAAGCTACCATCAACAAAGCAACACCATCTTTGCTAGTATATTTTCCCTAGGGCCAAGCTATTGCCGGCAAAAGATGATGTAGATTTGTTCATGGTAGCTTGGCCTTAGGGCCAAGCTAGATTCTCTTGTGTGTTAGTAGTAGCTAGATTATCTTGATTTCCCTAGGGCCATTCTCTCAAGATTACATGGTAGAATGGCCCTTGGGCCCATCTCTTCATGTGCATGGCAAGAGTGCCCCTTGCAAGAGACTCCAGCTAGGCGTGTAGATTTGTTCATGGTAGCTTGTCCCTAGGGCCAAACATTGATGCTAACTAATACAAGATTAAGACACAAGAGAGACATTAGGTGTATGGGTTTCTTGTATTACTATGGTACAAAAAGATAACTGGATGTTTGTACATGATGTAGGGCTATGGGCTACCACACACAAGAAAATCTAGCTTGGCCCTAGGGCAAATCTACCATGAAAAAATATGCATCATCTTTGCTTGCTGGCAGCTTCTCCCTAGGTCCAATCTACCAGCAAATATGGTGTTGGTTTGTTGATGGTATCTTGCCCCTATTACCAATCTACCAACAAAGATGAAATAGATTTGTTGATTATAGATTGGCCCTAGGCACCTACTTGTGTCTCCCTCTAGGGCCAAGCTACCATTAACACAAAGAAACACCATCTGTGCATGTAGATTTGTTCATAGTAGCTTGGCCCTAGGTCCAAGCTAGATTCTACTGTGTGTGGTAGCTAGATTTTCTTGTGTTCCCTATGGCCATTCTCTCAAGATCTCATGGTCGAATGGCCCTTGGGCCCGTCTCTACATGTGCATGGCAAGAGTGACCCTTACAAGAGAATTTAGCTTGATCATAGGGCCAAGCTACCATGAACAAATCTACATTATCTTTGCTGGTAGATTGGTCATAGGGCCAAGCTACGATTAACAAAGAAACACCATCTTTGCTATCAACAACTAGCAAAGATGATGTACATTTGTAGCTTTGCCCTAAGGCCAAGCTAGATTCTCTTATGTGTGTGGTAGCTGGAGTATCATGTGTGTTTCCTAGGGCCAAGCTAAATTCTCTTATGTGTGGTAGCTAGATTATCTTGTCTTCCCTAGGGCCATTCTCTACTCCCTTGTATCTTGATATTCTTTAGAATGGTCCTAGGGAACACAAGATAATCTAGAGTGCCCCTTGCAAGATAATATAGCTTGGTCCTATGGCCAAGCTACCAAGAACAAATCTACATCCTATTTTCTAGTAGCCTTGACCTAGGGCTAAGCTACCATCATCAGAGAAATACCATCTTTGCTGGTAGATTGGCCCTAGGGGACCCTAGTGCCAAGCTTCCAGCAAAGATGGTTTATATTTTCTCATGGTAGAGCATGGTTCTTGGGTTAAGCTACTAGGAAGGATGATGTAGATTTGATCATAAAAGCTTGGCCCTGATGAAAAATAGGTAGAGGGAGAGGAGACACACACAGAGGAGCAAACCCTAATGTATATTACAAACCCTAACCATAGAGGGAAGCCATCTCCCTTCTCACACAATGCATAAAGCCATAATCCATAATACACAACACACACTATGTGTTGTGTCCATACTTAGCTAACGCTAGCTAATGTCCACACACACTATGACCAGCTGGACGCGGTCATTTATGTCCACACATTAGCTAACCCTAGCTAATGTCCACACACACTATGACCAGCTGGACGCGGTCATTTATGTCTCACACATGCTTCTACCTAACATGCCAGCACATAGCACAGCTGGCACACACTGACATACATCGAGCTTGAATCTCAACAGTCCCTCTCAAGCTCATGATGTACTGCCATAGATGAAGATGTAGATGAGCTTGGGCTATCAAAGATCTCAACACTCCCCCTCAAGCTCATCCCACGTACTCCCAACATATTACGGAAGTACTCAAACTTCTCCCTGCTAAGTGGCTTTGTAAAGATGTCGGCCACCTGCTCTTCAGTCTTCACATACTGCAGATCCACTATACCATCCAACACTTTCTCTCTCACAAAGTGATAGTGGACCTCTATGTGTTTGGTCCGTGCATGAAAAACTGGATTCTTGGCCAACTGTATGCTGCTCATGTTGTCACAATGAATGACAACCTTGCCATCAATAGGCTCACCCAAATCAGCCAAGAGACTCTTTAACCATACTCCTTCACATGTAGCAATGGCTGCACCCCTGTATTTAGCTTCTGTATATGTACTAGATAAAGCAACAGTAGGTTGCTTCTTGCTACTCCAACTCACCACGGCACTTCCAAGTGTAGCGGCATAACCACTAGTAGACCTCCTGTCATATGAGCTACCTGCCCAATCTACGTCTGTGTAGCCATGTATATCCAAGCCTTTACCATGCTCATAAAGAAGACCATAATGTGCAGTGGTCTTTACATATCGCATAATGCGTCTCACTGCATCCAAATGAGGTTTTCTGGGGCTTTGCATAAATTGGCTTACTAGCCCCACAGCATAACTGAGATCTGGGCGTGTGATAGTCATGTAAATAAGGCTTCCAACCATCTTTCTATACATAGATAGATCATCCAACTCTTCACCAAAATCAGCCCGCAACTTCACATTTTTTGCTCCAAAGGTGTACTCATTGGCTTACACCCTGTCATGCCATATTTTGCCAACATATCCAATGCATATTGGCGTTGCACTAACCATGTACCTACATGGCCTTTGATCATTTCAATTCCAAGAAAATATCTTAATTCACCCAAGTCTTTCATGTCGAACTGCCCACTCAATGCCTTCTTAACATGCATAACATCTGTAGCATGATCACCTAGGACAATCAAGTCATCCACATAGATGACAAGTAAGACAATCCCATGATCTGTTTTCTTCACATAGAGTGAAGAATTTGCTGTAGAAACCTCAAAACCAAGGGAGATAAGATATCGGCTCATCTTATCACTCCAAGCACGAGGTGCTTGCTTCAACCCATATAAAGCTTTCTTTAATCTGCATACATGAGTGGGATATCTTGGGTGTACATATCCTTCTGGCTATGCCATATAAACTTCTTCTTGTAGATCACCATTTAGAAATGCATTTTTCACATCCATTTGATGCATTTCCCAACCATTTGCTGCAGCCATAGCAATGACTGCTCGCACTGTTCCCATCTTTGCAACTGGACTAAATGTTTCATCATAGTCCAAGCCTTGGGTTTCTGCATAACCCTCAGCTACCAATCTCGCTTTATGGCATTCAATGGAACCATATGACTTGCATTTCACTTTGTAAACCCATTTGCAACCAATGACATTTTTTGTCTTGTGGTAATGCAACCAAATCCCATGTTTCATTATGAACCAAGGCGTCCATCTCAACATCCATTGCCTTCTCCCATACATGCTTCCCAATAGTTTCTTTATAGCATGTAGGTTCCACATGCTTCACCAAAGAGGTCATATATGCGTAATGCATAGCAAAATCACGATATGTCAACCTATCACAACAACTGGATACCTGACCCTTTGGGATCTTTGCAATGAATGTGGATCACTCTGAACACCTATCACTCTAGCATGTGGAGGCACATATCTATCCTGCCTTACACCAGGTGTGCGTAAAATTGGTATTCCAAGTTCCTCATCTAAACTCTCTGAACTTGACGACTCATAACCTGTGATTCCAATTCCTTCAACCTTCTTTTTCCCTTTATCCATAGCACTACCCAGTGCTCACACTCTCATGTCTCAAGCATCCTGACCATGGACGGATAGTGCTACTCTCAGACTCTGCTGGCCCAGACATAGAGATAGAACTTGCTTGTGGCAAGTTCACATGCACATCAGCATCAAGAGAATCAATGACACCCTCATCCTTTGCTTTGTACCAACTAGCAAGTTCATCAAACACCACATCTCGTGAGATAACCACTTGCCTAGTTTGTGGATTATAGCATTTATATACCTTGCAATCCTGTGCATATCCAACAAACACACACTTTTCTGCCTTAGGATCCAACTTCCTCCTTCTCTTGTCAGGCAAATGTACATAAGCTATGCAACCAAACACTTTGAGGTGTCGAATGTCTGGCCTAAAACCTGTAAGCCGCATCTCTGGCGTACTTCCATGTATGGCTGCTGTGGGTGTCTTATTAAGTATATACACTACAGTAGCACACGCTTCTGCCCAATAATAGTCTGGCATGCTCTTTTCATTGAGCATCGCCTTGGCCACTTCACAAATGATTCTATTCTTCCTCTCAGCAACACCATTTTGCTGAGGTGTATACCTGCAAGTTAATTACCTTCTTATGCCATGCTTTCTCAAGAAATGCTCAAAAGCATGTGAGGTGTATTCACCACCTCCATCTGTCCTCAAACATTTTATCCAAGAGCCATATTGCTTCTCTACAAAAGCTTTGAAATCCATAAACTTTCCCAACACTTCACTTTTCTCTCTGAGAAAGTAAATCCAAGTCATTCTTCCAAGTCATTCTGCTAAAATCATCAATGGTTGCCATATAATATAAGCTGCCTTTAATGGATGGGTTTTGTGCAGGACCCCATACATCGCTATGAACTATCTCAAGTGGCCTGCTACTCATGTTGCCTTCTCTAGGACACGGCAACCTCGCCTGCTTTCCAAACTGACAGGCATCACAAACATGCATATTCCCATCATACTTGAATCTAGGCAGACCACTAACAATGCCTCTTGCCTGCATGTTCTTTAACCTTTGCATATTCATATGCCCAATCCTTTTATGCCACATGTCAATGTCCTGTACCACATTTTGGCTTTTAGAGAACATGGCTGATTTCAACTCAGGAATCCCAGCATCCATTTTAAATAACCTGCCTTCTTTCTTGCCTTTGGCAATGACTCTACATCCATTTTTGATATCCTCAACAAAGCAACCATGCTCGTTGAAACAAACCTATAATCCCTGTTCCACCATTTGACCAACTGAGGCCAAACTTTTTGTAATAGAAGGCACATACAAGACATCTACCATAGATTTTGTTTCACCATTGTGCATAACCAATGGTACACTTCCAACATGTGTAATGGCATGTTGGGTATGATCTCTTGTCTCCACATAGCCTTTCACATCCATAGGCTTCATATGCTCAAACCATTCACCATGACAAGTCATATGGTTTGATGCTCTAGAGTCCATATACCAAGTGTCATCACTTTCAGCATTTGTCATCATAGATCCCACAACATGTTTCATGACAAACAAGTGATTTGCACTGCCATCATTACTGCTTGATGCATAATTTCCACCATGTTGTGCATAATGTCCACCATGTTGTGCTCTACCCCCTCTCAAATAATTTTGTTTGCGAAAACAATCACGTGCCATATGACCAAATTTCCCACAATAATGGCATTCCACATTTTGCATAGATGTTTGTTGGCCTTGCCAACGTCCTCTACCATGACGATTACCTCTGCCTCTCTGAGGTGTATATCCACGACCACCTCTAGCACCATATGTAGGCTGAAAATTCTGTTGTGGTGACCTATCCTGCCATCCACGACCATTACCATGGCCACGTGATGCAAATCTCCCCCTGCCTCTAAATCCTCTTTGTGAGTAGAAAGTCTCATTTCTGTCATTAGAGATGCATCATGAAAAGAATCACTGAGTTTGATTTTCTCAACAAGCAAGAATGAAACCAACTCATCAAAGTCTGGTAAACCTATACTCCGAACCGAGATGGATGTATCAAAAGACTTATACTCCTTGCCAAGACCACGCAAGGTAATGTTTACCAAATCATCATCAGGCATGGGGGCATTGATTGTTGCCAATGCATCTGCATACTTCTTTATCTCTTGTACATAATTATGGATGCTCCTTTCTTTCTGTTTCACATTATGAATCTGTTGTCTCGCAATTGAGACTTGCGAGCACTAGCGTCTGTATCAAATAGCTTTACCAAGGTATCCCATGCATCCTTGGGATTCTTAGCATCATGCATATGTATGAGTATAGCATCTGAAATACATATAGACAGATAATGCAAAACTTTGTATGCTCTTTTTGACCATTGCTTATGAGCTATAACTTGTTGTGTTGTGTAGGTTATCGGGGTAGCTCTGGCTCCGCACCTGTACTGAGATTCCAAAAACCTTTTCCCTTCAGAAAGCTTTTGATCCTGTACTTCCATGCCTAAAAGTTCTTCCTATCCAATTTTTCACCCACAATTTGTACTGGATTATTCGACATATTTGCTCAATGCAAATACACCTTCCGCACACGTCCAAATCTGTAAATGAGCCTTCCTCAGCTCAACCACACTCCTATAAGTGTTCTAGATACTCCAAAGTACTCAATAAACTTCACTTTTGATGTAGAAAATCAAACTGATTGCATCCAAAATGAACTGGCATATGCAATCCAAGGTACCCTGTTTTGGCGCACTTTCCAAGGCTCCAAATTGCAATCAAGTGTGGATAACTTGCATTGACACCTAAAAAAGCTCAATGTTGCATATCAACACCAACCAAGATGTGTACATACCAATTTTGTCAAACCCCCTTCTCTGTTTTGAGAAACCAGAAAAGACCAGTAATAAAATGGCTCTAATTTCTTCAATGCTTGTCCAAATTGAGAGACCAGGCATTCATTAGCTTAGCAATGATGTCCACTAACTCTATGTAAAAGGAATTAGACCAATTGGTTAAGATGAGAGAGTAATTAGTTGATTAATCACACTCTGTTTCACTAATCACAATAGACAACCTGTTTAATCAGCTCATTTCCAGCTCCATAATTCTCAATTGCTCCAACCAATCATGTAGCAACCTCCTTGAGTTTGTGTATTACCCAATTGCTAAGCAAAATTTAGAATTAATCAACCACACAAGTGGAATTTAGCCTCCACTTATCAAAAGTCAGTCAATGAAAAATACTCTGTTTTCCATGAACAAATCTACATCATCTTTGCTGGTAGATTGCTCATAGGGTCAAGCTACGATTAACAAAGCAACACCATCTTTGCTATCAACTAGCAAAGATGATGTACATTTGTAGCTTTGACCTAAGGCCAAGCTAGATTCTCTTATGTGTGGTAGCTAGAGTATCATGTGTGTTTCCTAGGGCCAAGCTAGATTCTCTTATGTGTGGTAGCTAGAGTATCATGTGTGTTTCCTAGGGCCAAGCTAGGGCCAAGCTAGATTCTCTTGTGTGTGGTAGCTAGATTATCTTGTCTTCCCTAGGGCCATTCTCTACTCCCTAGGGCCATTCTCTACTCCCTTGTATCTTGATATTCTTTAGAATGGCCCTAGGAAACACACATGATACTCTAGCTACCACACATTCTCTTATGTGTGGTAGCTAGAGTATCATGTGTGTTTCCTAGGGCCAAGCTAGGGCCAAGCTAGATTCTCTTGTGTGTGGTAGCTAGATTATCTTGTCTTCCCTAGGGCCATTCTCTACTCGCTTGTATCTTGATATTCTTTAGAATGGTCCTAGGGAACACAAGATAATCTAGAGTGCCCCTTGCAAGAGAATATAGCTTGGCCCTATGGCCAAGCTACCAAGAACAAATCTACATCCTATTTTCTAGTAGCCTTGACCTAGGGCTAAGCTACCATCATCAAAGCAAAACCATCTTTGCTGGTAGATTGGCTCTAGGGGACCCTAGTGCCAAGCTACCAGCAAAGATGGTAAGTATTTTCTCATGGTAGAGCTTGGCCCTTGGGTGAAGCTACTAGGAAGGATGATGTAGATTTGATCATAAAAGCTTGGCCCTAGGGCCAAGCTAGATTCTCTTGTGTTTTCTAGGACCATTGTCTAAATATTTCATGGTATAATGTCCCTTAGACCTATCTTTGCATGTGCATGGAAAGAGTGATCCTTGTAAGAGAATCTAGCATAGCCCTAGGGCCAAGCTACCATTATTAGAGCAATGCCATATTAGATAGTAGATTGGCCCTATGGCCAAGCTGCTAGCAAAGATGATGTAGATTTGCTCATGGTAGCTTGCCCCAATGCCATCTTTGGTAGTAGATTGTCCCTAGGGCCAAGTTATTAGCAAAGATGATGTAGATTTGCTCATGGTAGCTTGGCCCTAGGGCAAAGCTACCATGAGCATAGAAAGAGTGACCCTTGCAAGATAATCTAGCAGGGCCCTAGGGCCAAGCTACCATGAACAAATCTACATACTCTTTGTTGGTAGTTTGACCCTATGGCCAAGCTACCATCAACAAAGCAATACCATCTTTGGTGGTAGATTGCCCTAGGGCCAAGCTACCAGAAAAGATGATGTAGATTTATTCATGAAAGCTTGGTCCTAGGGCCAAGCTAGATTCTCTTGTGAACCCTCTGGAGATTGCATGGTAGAATGGTCCTTGGGCCCGTGTCTGCATGTGCATGGCATAAGTGACCCTTGCAAAGAAATTATAGCTTTTGGCCCTAGGGACAAGCTACCTAGGGAAAAGCTAGATTCTCTTGTGAGTGGTAGCTAGATTTTCTTGTGAACCCTAGGGCCATTCTCTAAAGATTGCATGGCACAATGGACCTTGGGCCCATTTCTACATGTGCATGGTAAGAGTGACCTTTGCAAAAGAGAAACTATCTTGGCCCTAGGGCCAAGCTACCTAAGGCCAAGCCAAAATGAACAAATCTACATCATCTTTGTTGGTATCTTGGCCCTAGGGCCAGGCTACCATCATTAAAGCAACACCATCTTTGCTCGTAGATTGGCCCTATAGCTAGCTTGGCCCTAGAGCCAAGCTAGCTTGGCCCTAGAGCCAAGCTAGCTTGGCCCTAGAGCCAAGCTAGCTTGGCCCTAGAGCCAAGCTAGATTCTCTTGTGTGTGGTAACTAGATTCTCTTGTGTTTCCTAGAGCCATTCTCTCAATATTTCATGGTAGAGTGGCCCTTGGGCCCACCTCTTCGTATGCATGGCAAGAGTGACCCTTGCAAGAGAATCTAGATTGGCCCTAGGGCCAAGCCACCAAATACAAATCTACATCCTCTCTCCTAGTAGATTGGCCCTAGGGCTAAGTTACCATAAAAAAAAGCAAGACCATATTTGTTGGTAGATTGGCCGTAGGGTCAAGCTGCCAGCAAAGTTGATGTAGATTTGTTCATGGTAATTTTGCCTTAGGGCCAAGTTAGATTTTCTTATGTGTTGTAGCTAGATTCTCTTATGTTCCCTAGGGAATTTTTTTAGGATTGCATTGTAGAATGGCCTATGGGCCATCCTTGTTCTTGGTAGCTTGGCCTATGGGCCATCCTTGTTCTTGGTAGCTAGATTCTCTTATGTTTGATAGCTAGCTTCTCTTGTGTTCCCTCGGTCCATTCTCTCAAGATTGCATGGTAGAATGGCCCTTGGGCCTATCTCATGTGTATGGCAAGAGTGACCCTTGCAAGATAATCTAGCTTGGTCCTAGGGTCAAGCTACCATGAAAAAATCTACTTAATCTTTGATGGTAGATTGGTCATAGGGCCAAGCTACCATCAACAAAGCAACACCATCTTTTCTGGTACATTTTCCCTAGGTCCAAGCTACTGTGAGAGCAAAGATGATGTGGATTTGTTCATGGTAGCTTGGCCTTAGGGCCAAGCTAGATTCTCTTGTGTGTTAACAGTAGGTAGATTATCTGATTTTCCCTAGGGTCATTCTCTCAAGAGATTACATGGTAGAATGGCCCTTGGGCCCATCTCTTCATGTGCATGGTAGGAGTGCCCCTTGCAAGAGACTCCACCTAGGCCTATGACCGATTCACTAGCAAAGATGGTGTAGATTTGTTCATGGTAGCTTGGCCCTAGGGCCAAACATTGATGATAAGTAACACAAGATTAAGACACAAGAGAGACATTAGGTGTAAGGGTTTCTTGTATTACTATGGTACAAAAAGATAACTAGATGATTGTACATGATGTAGGGCTATGGGCTACCACACATAAAAAAATATAGCTTGGCCCTAGGGAAAAGCTACCATGAAAAAATATGCATCATCTTTTCTTGGCACCTTCTCCCTAGGTCCAATCTACCAGCAAAGATGGTGTTGCTTTGTTGATGGTATCTTGCCCCTATTACCAATCTACCAATAAAGATGATATAGATTTGTTGATTGTAGATTGGCCCTAGGCACTTACTTGTGTCTCCCTCTAGGGCCAAGCTACCATTAACAAAGCAACACCATTTGTACATGTAGATTTGTTCATAGTAGCTTGGCTAGTAGGTCCAAGCTAGATTCTACTGTGTGTGGTAGCTAGATTTTCTTGTGTTCCCTATGGTCATTCTCTCAAGATTTCATGGTCTAATGGCCCTTGGGCCCATCTCTACATGTGCATGGCAAGAGTGAATCTTACAAGAGAATTTAGCTTGATCCAAGGGCCAAGCTACCATGAACAAATCTACATCATCTTTGCTGGTAGATTGGTCATAGGGCCAAGCTACGATTAACAAAGCAACACCATCTTTGCTATCAACTAGCAAAGATGATGTACATTTGTAGCTTTTCCCTATGGCCAAGCTAGATTCTCTTATGTGTGGTAGCTAGGTCGTGTGTGTTTCCTAGGGCCAAGCTAGATTCTCTTATGTGTGGTAGCTAGAGTATCGTGTGTGTTTCCTAGGGCCAAGCTAGATTCTCTTATGTGTGGTAGCTAGATTATCTTGTCTTCCCTAGGGCCATTCTCTACTCCCTTGTATCTTGATATTCTTTAGAATGGCCCTAGGGAATACAAGATAATCTAGAGTGACCCTTGCAAGATAATATAGCTTGGCCCTAGGACCAAGCTACCAAGAACAAATCTACATCCTATTTGCTAGTAGCCTTGACCTAGGGCCTACATCCTATTTGCTAGTAGCCTTGACCTACCATCATCAGAGCAATATCATCTTTGCTAGTAGATTGGCCCTAGGGGACCCTAGTGCCAAGCTGCTAGCAAAGATGATGTATATTTTCTCATGGTAGAGCTTGGCCCTTGGGCTAAGCTACTAGCAAAGATGATGTATATTTGATCATAAAAGCTTGGCCCTAGGGCCAAGCTAGATTCTCTTGTGTTGTCTAGGGCCATTCTCTAAAGATTGCATAGTATAATGTCCCTTAGACCTATCTTTGTAGGTGCATGGAAAGAGTGACCCTTGTAAGAGAATCTAGTGCTCATAGCCCTAGGGCCAAGCTACCATCTTCAGAGAGCAATGCCATCTTTGTTAGTAGATTGGCCCGAGGGCCGAGATGGTAGTAAAGATAATGTAGATTTGCTCATGGTAGATTTCCCCAATGCCATCTTTGGGTAGTAGATTGTCCCCAGGACCAAGCTGTTAGCAAAGATGATGTAGATTTGCTCATGGTAGCTTGGCCCTAGGGCCAAGCTATGTTCTCTTGTGTGTGGTAGCTAGATTCTCTTGTGTTCCCTCTAGGACCATTATCTAAAGATTGCATGGTATAATGGCCCTTGGAGCATCTATCTCTACATGTGCATGGAAAGAGTGACCCTTGCAAGGTAACCTAGCATGGCCCTAGGGCAAAGCTACCATGAACAAATCTACATCCTCTTTGTTGGTAGTTTGACCCTATGGCCAAGCTACCAAAAACAAAGCAATACCATCTTTGGTGGTATGTTGTCATAGGGCCAAGCTACTAGAAAAGATGATGTAGATTTATTCACATGAAAGCTTGGTCCTAGGGCCAAGCTAGATGATGTAGATTTATTCACATGAAAGCTTGGTCCTATGGCCAAGCTACCAAAAACAAAGCAATACCATCTTTGGTGGTATGTTGTCATAGGGCCAAGCTACTAGAAAAGATGATGTAGATTTATTCATATGAAAGCTTGGTCCTAGGGCCAAGCTAGATTCTCTTGTGAAAGGGCCAATCTCTAGAGATTGCATGGTAGAATGGTCCTTGGGCCCGTGTTTGCATGTGCATGGCATGAGTGACCCTTGCAAAGAGAATCTAGCTTGGCCCTAGGGCCAAGCTACCTAGGGAAAAGCTAGATTCTCTTGTTTGTGGTAGCTAGCTTGTCTTGTGAACCCGAGGGCCATTCTCTAAAGATTGCATGGCACAATGGACCTTGGGCCCATTTCTGCATGTGCATGGCAAGAGTGATCCTTGCAAAAGAGAAACTATCTTGGCCCTAGGGCGAAGCTACCTAAGTCCAAGCCACCATGAACAAATCTACATCATCTTTGTTGGTATCTTGGCCCTAGGGCCAAGCTACCATCATTAAAGCAACATCATCTTTGCTCGTAGATTGGCCCTACGGCTAGCTTGGCCTTAGGGCCAAGCTAGATTCTCTTGTGTGTGGTAACTAGATTCTCTTGTGTTTCCTAGAGCCATTCTCTCAACATTTCATGGTAGAGTGGCCCTTGGGCCCATCTCTTCATGTGCATGGCAAGAGTGACCCTTGCAAGAGAATCTAGATTGGCCCTAGGGCCAAGCCACCAAATACAAATCTAAATCCTCTTTGCTAGTAGATTGGCCCTACCATCAACAAAGCAACACCATATTTGTTGGTAGATTGGACCTAGGGGCAAGCTCCCTGCAAAGTTGATGTAGATTTGTTCATGGTAACTTGGCCCTAGGGCCAAGCTAGATTCTCTTATATGTGGTAACTAGATTCTCTTGTGTTCCCTAGGGAATTTTCTCAAGATTGCATTGTAGAATGGCCTATGGGCCATCCTTGCATGTGCATGGTATGAGTGGCCCTTGCATTGTAGAATGGCCTATGGGCCATCCTTGCATGTGCATGGTATGAGTGGCCCTTGCATTGTCTCGGGTACCATGGAAAAGAGTTCCCAGGCCCTCTAGCCAGATTTTCAAGCAAATTTAACTCCAGTCACACCACTTACACACCCAATATGAAATTGCCTTTTTTCCAGATTCAATTGTATTTAAATTAGTCATTTAATGAAATCATAGTGTTACTGATCATAAACTTCCAAGTATCCGGTTGAATCTTAATTTCCAATCATTCCTTCATTGGAGTATCTATAGCATCATTGGCAACTAGAACGCTCACCACCTGTTCACTCAGGGGCCTTTTCAATAGTTCCTAGCTCATAGTACCCAGCAAATATTCACTTATAAAAATCAAGATGGAATCCTCGTTGAAGATCAGCAAGATCAACCACCAACAAACCATATAAGAGAGCTATGGACTCATCAATTGAGGACCAGCAAGGTCAATCAACCAGATCCATACTCGGTTTCAGAAAACAACTCTTACTCCTTGTTCCAATATCTTCCATGATGCACGTGTCAGTATCTTCGGTGACCTAGAGCCCGAGCACCGTACGATGAGCACCCTCTAGGATCCTTCGCAGGTCACCTAGCGCTTCGCTCATAGGCCACTTCCTTGGTCCCTCATTCACCGTATCGGAAGCTCACCATTTAAATCGAACTGAGACTGGTCAAGACCTCGGCTGACCATGCTACGCCCTCCGTTGACTCTCCATCAACTGTTGCAACTTTATCAGGTAGGTCTCCACGACCACCTTCTCAAGACAGTCAAAATGCTTCCCCAGCATTCTTGACATAAAACAGTCATTTACAAACAGTTCACAAATACAGTTTCTATAATGAACTCTCGTCTTTCCAGATTGTTCCACATCAATCCATATTACTTAACCCAAATCCAATTCATATGCGTATCCATTCTTAACCAGATACATCATTTTCCATCCCATCACATCAAATTCATTCACTTCACATAACATCCATTCCTATCTTTCTTAAATTACATTACGTCTCATCACATCCATTTCTCATTACATCTCATTCATTCACATCTTATATCATTCATTAACATTCTGATTCACATGACATCTCATCTCATCCATTCACATTGTGATTCACATGACATCTCATCTCATCCATTCGCTCATATCGATGCCATATCCATTCACATACATATTCGCATTCATTATTCCACATACACATCCACATTCGTACATCCACATCCACATCTACATCCATACATCTATTTTCACATCCACATTCATACATCCACATCCACATCCACATTCATACATCCACATCCACATCCACATCCACATCTACATCCATACATCCATTTTCACATCCACATTCATACATCCACATCCACATCCACATCCATACATCCACATTCACATCTACATCCATACATCCATTTCCACATTCACATCTACATCCATACATCTATTTCCACATCCACATCCACATCCACATCCACATCCACATTCATACATCCACATTCACATCTACATTCATATATCCATTTCCACATTCACATCTACATCCACACATCCATTTCCACATTCACATCTACATCCATACATCTATTTCCACATCCACATTCATACATCCACATCCACATCCATACTTTCACATACACATACATCTTTCCTTTCACATACATACATCTACATCCATTCTTTCATATTTTTATCTATCTGATTCATTTCTCATATCTATTTATAGAATACAAGAGAATTCTTATTTTTGATATAAGATTTCTTTACGCATCTATTTATGCATAAATTCCATTTTAAGGAGAATAACACTTTCGAAATAAAAATCAATCTTTTATGCATAAATTCATTTTAAATGAGAATGACACTTTTGAATTCAAATTCAATCTTTTATGCATCTTCTCATGCATAAAATCAAAATTGATGAAAATAACTCTTTTGAACTAAAAATAGATTTCTTTGTGCATCTTTCTATGCATAAAATCAAAATTGATGAGAATAACACTTTTGGGTTCAAATAAATTCTTTATGCATCTTTCCATGCATAAATCCAATTTAGTAGGAATTACACTTTTAGAATAAAAGAATTTCTCTTATGCATCTAATTTATGCATAAATTCATTTATGATGAAAATCACACTTTTAATATAAAAAATTTATTTTTTATGCATACAAATCATTTATGATGAAAATCACTCTTTTAATATAAAAGAGTTTCTTTTATGCATCTAATTTATGCATAAATTTATTTATGATAAAAATCACACTTTTAATATATAAAAAAAACTTATCTTTTATGCATATGTTTATGCATACAAATCATTTATGATGAAAATCACTCTTTTAATATAAAAGAGCTTCTTTTATGCATCTAATTTATGCATAAATTCATTTATGATGAAAATCACACTTTTAATATTAAAAAAATTATCTTTTATGCATACAAATCATTTATGATGAAAATCACTCTTTTAATATAAAACAGTTTCTTTTATGCATCTAATTTATGCATAAATTCATTTATAATGAAAATCACACTTTTAATATAAAAAAATTTATCTTTTATGCATATGTTTATGCATACAAATCATTTATGATGAAAATCACTCTTTTAATATAAAAGAGTTTCTTTTATGCATCTAATTTATGCATAAATTTATTTATGATGAAAATCACACTTTTAATATAAAAAAATTTATCTTTTATGCATATGTTTATGCATACAAATCATTTATGATGAAAATCACTCTTTTAATATAAAAGAGTTTCTTTTATGCATCTAATTTATGCATAAAATTCATTTATGATGAAAATCACACTTTTATAATCAGAATAACAATTTCAATATACTTCCTTCTATGCATAGAACTTAATTCTAAAGAAAGTAACACTTTTTTAATAAAATATTTTTAGTATGTAATTTCTTAAACCTGGGATGAAAATTAACACTTTAAGAATACATATACGATGGGAATTACTCTTTTTGATAAAAAAATAAAACTTATTTTACACAATTTTAGAAAATTTCGCCATAACCTCCTTTGTATGGCTGACCATTTTTCAATTTTTGACTCTCTAAAATCAACTAGAATTTCACCAAGAGTATTTAAATCATTCTAATGTAAACAATTTCTACTTATTTATGAAAAACTTGATTCTACCATTAATCATTCATCTAGGATAAGAATAGTTGGATTTACTAAAGAAGAGAGGGGAATGCCTTTTTTCAATGAGGCATAACATCATAATCATTTTAGAGAAGACAAAAATCATAAAAGCCATTAAAATTAAGCATAAATGAAAATTTTATGTATTTTCTTACTACCATTCATCAATTAACTTCAATAGCATTAAAAAAGCCATTCCAATTAAGCTTCTCAAGCTTGAGAGGGGTTGAGAAGAGAGAAACATTGAGAAATTATGGAAAAAGATCAAAATTCACACTTTACCTTACAAATTGCTTGATTCTTTGATCACGGTAGAGGCCCCAACCAATCAATTGGTTTGGTATGTTGATGGAGCCACCAATAGAGATTGAAGAAGGAGGGAAGCTCCAATTTCTTCAATTTGGAGAGAATTTTAGAGAATAGTAAAAATTATCATTATTTCAGCATAATTCTGGCATAGTATAATTCTCCTATTTTTTTACAAAGGACTCAGGTTCTATTTATAGGAGAGGGAGGCTCTAACCAAGACCAACTGATTTCTAGAATTTTATAGATTCAGTTTGGTTGAATTTAGACTAGATTTGGACCTAATTTGGTTCCTTTTTTATTCGGTTTTGATTCGGTTTGATCCAAGAGAGAGGAGAGATAAAAATATCACATTATTTTTTAGTTTAATACTCATTCAAGCATGTGAAGTAGGCTTCTCCTTGAAGGGACTCCCCTTCCTTACACATGTGTGAAAATGGAATCATTATACCCAAAATATCTCATTTTTTAGTAATACTCATAGTTTTTTACTAATAACCCTTGTACATAGTCAACTCTTCATCTTATGTGAGCATTTACTCATTTTTGGGTATTTTTCTTTTACAAATTGGATTTATCTCCTCTCCACACATGGATTGATCTTATTGGCCCATAGGAACCTTAATTTAAAATTTTGAAAAAATCTTGACCCTCAGGATAAGGCCTCTTGAACAGATTATACTTGATTTCTAATGTACCTGTTTCGGGAAAAATTATTTTAATAAGAAGAGATATTTTTCCATCCAAAAATATTTAAAAACTGAATTACCACTCTCTAGAAGATTTTCTCTCTCTAGGCTAAAACTGGTAGAAAGAAGATCTTTTATATTTTTGAAGAGGGATTTGACTACAGGGGAAGATACTGGACATCCTGAGAGGCTGGGGAGGAATCTTACATGAACAAACCCAAATGTCCCACCATGGGAGTAGATTGCATCTCATCCATGACCTTTTTCTTGAAGGATGAGTGGGGTACAAGATACACCCTTTTCTTATAATAGAGGAGACCATTCTACAATCAAGAATGAGGTAAATCATCACAAACACTATGTTGTAATTTTTGCACTATTTGTGAAGCCTCGTCATCAAGCATATATTCCTCTTGAATCTCCTCAACCCAATCATTATGCACTTCTGTGATGGTTGATAGAGAACATGCCTACATTCTAGAGAGTGAATCCGCCACCACATTCTCCTTTCCCTTTGTATATGTGATCGCAAAATCATATTGTTGAAGGGTAGCCAACCATCTTCTTTTCTTAGGTGAGAGGTTTGATTGAGATAGGAAGAATCAAAGAACCCTATGGTCACTTCGCACATAGAATTTACTTCCATAAAGATAGTGATGCCACTTCTTGATTGCGTGCAAAATGGCAATCCTCTCTTGATCATACACATGCATCTCCATCTCTTTGTCATCAAGTTTGTGGATTTCATAAGCAATGACTCCATGATCTTGATACAACACCACACCAATGCCTCTTCTAGATGCATCCGCTCTAATAGTGAAGCGCTTGGAGGAATCCGGGCATACCAAGATAGGTGCTGAAGTAAGCATTCTTTTCAGCTCATCAAAAATCTTTTATGTCGTTGCATCCCAAAAGAATGCCTCTTTCTTCAACTTATTTGTCAAAAGGAGCCGCTATATGTGTATATCGCTCAATGAATCGACAATAGAATGATGAGAAACCTAAGAATCCCCTCATTTGAGTGAGATTGGTGGGAGTAGACTAATTCTTCACACATTCCATTTTCTTGGGGTCCACATTTATGCCATCAATACTCACAATGTGACCAAGGCATTCCATCTCTTTTTTCATGAATATACACTTGGTTTCTTTGGCATACAAGTGGTTGGCTCTCTCAATGCATTAAATACCTACTTCACGTGAACCAAGTGCTCCTCTTCACTCTTGCTATACACCAATATATAATCGAAAAACACAAACACAAACTTGAAGAGGAATGGCTATAGCACTTTGTTCATCAATGCTTGAAAAGTGGCTGGTGCATTACATAAACAAACGGCATCACCATGAAATGATAGAGACCTCTTTCGATATGAAATGCCATCTTGTGCTCATCCCCACTTTTCATTCTTATTTGGTGGTAGCCGGCGGACCGTAAGTCAATCTTGGTGTGAAGAACTTGGCACCCTTCAATTCATCCAAACGGTCATCAATTCTTGGGATTGGGTACCTATTATTGATGGTAATTTTGTGAACATCCTGATAATCAATGCACATTCTAAAAGTCCCATCCTTTTTCTTCATCAATAAAACAAGCGATGCAAATGGTGATTGACTTGGTTCCACCCAACCAATATTAATGAGCTCTTTAAATTTCTTTGCCACTTTATCCTTTTCCACTTTTGACAACTTATATGGAGGTCTGTTGACCGGCTTTGCATTTGGCTCTCCAAGTCAATTGCATGATCAACCTCCCTCATTGGTGGCAAGCACTTGGACATATGAAACACATCTTCATATTCTTTAAATAACTTCTTCATATGCTCGTGTAACTTTTCTCTCTTTTTCATTGTCTTCATCCCTACAAAGCTATAAAACATACATATAGCCACTCTTCTTCAATTCCCTCTTGAGTTGTGTGCTATTGATCATGGTTAACTTTGAGGTGCCAAAACTATGCAATATAATGGTCTCCTTCCCATGCATAAACCTCGAAAAGCCTTGCTTCAAATTCATGGAAAAGGTTCCAAGAGTTGATAGCCAACACACCCCAAAACCATATCAATGGGTCCCATATCGAGCACCAACAATTCAACTTTACGAGTGTACTCTTTTGAGAGCATCAATTCCACATTTCTACAAATCATTGTGCAATCCATGCTATCCCTATTTGCTAATTAAACTTTTCTTTTCATTGCCAATGCATTCAGGTATAATTTTAGATTTCCCAATGACTTGTAGTTCACAAAACTATGTGTGCTACCACTGTCCACCAGCTCAAATGCATCTCTTCCCTTGACCTTAGCCTTGAATTTCAATGTATGTCCCCCTTTTTACAACCAGCATAAGATTCGTTGGATATGGAACAAAGAGAAGTATTGTGTTCATATACATTTGTAGTGTGACACAAAGTTGGGGTTTTGACTTCGGTCACTTCTTAGAATCAAAACACACTTGTATGAAACCTCACAGCCTCCTCACCTCCCTTTCTCTCCCTAGGTTGAGATAAAGATAAACACATCAAAGGTGAGATCATAATTCATGGAAGGAAAGATGAAAGGCTCAGGAGAAGCAAGAATTTCTGCCAGTCTAGCAGCTCCAAACAAGAGGGCAATTCTTTGTTGGAAGAAAATCTTCCGACTCAGAATTATGTGAACGAAAACATACGGGGAATGTTGGTAAGATTTATCCGTTCGAATTGGGCGATTTGGACGGAACATATTAAAGAAAAAGAATATAGCAATCACTTACAAGAGGATAAGACACATGGGATTTGCCTTTTGATGATAAGAGATTAGGAGGAATTAATCATTAGTAAGAAGAAAGAATAGTCAAAAGTCTATAAAAATAGAGATACACAGATAATTGCAATTTTAAATCCATATAGACAATGCAAAAGAGGATTAAATAGGTATGTAGAGCTTTAAGAGAGCTTCGCGTCTATATAAAAACTTTCAAAAACGGGCAACCGAGTGAAAAGTTATGAGCATTTTACTACAAGACTATAAAACTGCCAAAATTCGCCTAAAAGTTAGCAACTTTGGGAGAAATTCTGATCATCAATGACGTAAAGGATTTAGAAATTAGTTATATGAGTGGAAAGAGAATATAAAGAGCTTCCTAGCCATCTAATCAATTTTAGAAACCAATACCTGAGTGATGAGTAATTACCGGTTGAAATTTGGGTATTGGACCACAAAAACTGCACTTCCCTCTCTTTGCATGAAACCTCAATTTTCACATAGCCTCTTTGTTGAGATTCAAGCTCGATGTCAGTGTGAGCCAGCTATGCTATGTGCTCGCATATTAGGTAGGAACATGTGTGAGACATAAATGACCGCATGTCCAGCTGGTCATAGTGTGTGGACATTAGCTAGGTTTAGATGTGTGTGGACACAACTCATAGTGTTGTGTGTATTATGGATTATGGCATTATGCTTTGTGTGAGAAGGGAGATGGCTTCCCTCTATGCTTTGTGTGAGAAGGGAGATGGCTTCCCTCTATGGTTAGGGTTTGCAATATACATTAGGGTTTGCTCCTGTATGTGTGTCTCCTCCCCCTCTACCGTTCTTTCAACATGGTATCAGAGCCTTGTGCTGTTTATTAGGGTTTATGAGTGAGTGAGTGAAGAGGGAGAAGAAGCTGTGAAGAGAAGCTATGAAGCTTGCCATTGAAGCTGTGAAGCTTGGAGCACACCAGGAGCACACCAAATACTATCAAATCTGAGAGCTTGGCCTACCGGGTAAGGTCTTCTAAACATCCTTGAGAGGATTGCAGGTGATTCAGGCAAAAACAAAGCAAGTTAGAGGAAATCAAAGCAAAGAAAATTTTTGGTTTTTGGAAGCTTTCCATTAAAGCTTGGAAACATTGATGTATGGTGAAATAGAAGTGATTCTGGCAAAAGACACATGTATTTCACAAAGAGGGATGTATTGGCAACTCCTATGCAAGCCTTAAACAAATTTTGGAGCAATTTACATGCATTTGAATGAGTGGAATTTACTAGTTTTTGAGCTCTCACAAAACAGAGAAAAGGGAGTCAAGATTTGATGCATTTGGAGCATATTTTTGGCAAAAATCCAACCATTGATTGGTTGCACACATACTTAGGTGTGTTGGGGACTCAAACCCATCATCAAATAGTACTTCAAACCTTCCCAAATCCCTCAAATGCAGGCTGTGCTGACTTGACTGTAGAAACAGAGCCTTTTCCATAGTCTTTGATAGGTGGAGGATCAAATTCTCATTGGTTGCTTGATATATTTCCAATTGCCTTAGCAATTGGTTGCTACACACATTAGAGAAGAGGGCTATGTGATTGGATTGATCAATTATGCTTAATTGAGCTGGGAATGAGCTGATTAAACAGGTTGTCCACCACCACTGGTTGCAGAGAAACAGAGCAATTTTAATTGAGTAATTAATCTTTGGTCTTAAACAATTGGACAAATTTCTCTTATGTGGAGTTGATGGACACTATTGCTAAGCTATTGAATGTCTGGTTGCTTAATTTGGACAAATATTGAAGAAATTAAAGCCATTTTACTACTGGTTTTTCTGGTTTTTCCCAAAACAGAGAAAGGAGTTTTCAAAAATTGATATGTACACATGTCAGATGGTGTTGATATTCAACATTGAGGTTGTTTAGGTGTCAATGCAAGTTACCCATACTTGATTGCACCACTACATTGTGATTTGGAGCCTTGGAAAGCGCATCAAAGCAGGGTATCTCGGACTGCATGAGCCAGTTCATCTTGGATGCATACAGGTTGATTTTCTACATCAAATTTGAATATTGTTGGCTACCTTGGAGTATCTGGAACATTCATTGGAGTGTGGTTGAGCTGAGGAAGGCTCATTTACAGATTTGAAGTGTGCAGAAGGTGTATGCATTGAGCAAACATGTCAGATAATCCAGTTCAGATTGCTGGATAGGAAGAACTTCCAGGCATGGAAGTACAAAATCAAGAGTTTCTTGAAAGGAAAAGGTTTTTGGAATCTCATTATAGGTGCTGAGCCAGAGCCAGAGCTACCTCGACAACCTACACAACAGTAGGCAGGTTATTGCTCATAAGTAATGGTCAGAAAGAGCATTCAAAGTGCTACATTATCTGTCTATATGTATTTTTGATGCTATGCTCATACACATACAGGATGCTGAGAATCCCAAAGATGCATGGGATACTTTGGTCAAGATGTTTGATACAGACACGAGTGCTCGTAAGTCTCAGTTGTTGCGACAGCAGATACATAATGTGAAAAGGAATAAAAGGAGCATCCATGATTATGTGCAAGAAATAAAGAAGTTTGCAGATGCATTGGCAACAATAAATGCCCCCATGCCTGATGATGATTTGGTGGATATTACCTTGCGTGGTCTTGGCAAGGAATATAAATCTTTTGATACATCTATCTCAGTGAGGAGTACAGGTTTACCAGACTTTGATGAGTTGGTTTCACTCTTACTTGTTGAGGAAATCAAGCTCAGTGATTCATTTCTGGATGCATCTACTAGCCATGATGATAATGGCAGAAATTAGGCCTTTTATTCTCAGAGAGGCTTTAGAGGCAGGGGGAGATTTGCATCACGTGGACGTGGTGGTAATGGTCGTGGATGGCAAGACAGGTCACCACAACAGAATTTTCAGCCTTCATATGGTGCTCGAGGTGGTCGTGGATATACACTTGAGCGAGGCAGAGGTAACCCCCATGGTAGAGGACGTTGGCAAGGCCAATAAAATTCTATGCAAGATGTGGAATGCCGTTATTGTGGCAAATATGGTCATATGGCGAGAGATTGTTCCCACAAACAGAATGATTTGAGAGAGGGTAGAGCACAACGTGGTGTCATTATGGTGGAAATTATGCACAACATGGTGGTGGAAATTATGCATCAAGCAGTAATAATGGCACTGCAAATCATTTGTTTGCCATGAAGCATGTTGTGGGATCAATGATGACAAATGCTGAGAATGATCACATGGTATATGGACTCTAGAGCATCAAACCATATGACATGTCATGGTGAATGGTTTGAGCATATGAAGCCTATGGATGTGAAAGGCTATGTGGAAACACGAGATGATACTCAGCATGCCATTACACATGGTGAATGGTTTGAGCACATGAAGCCTATGGATGTGAAAGGCTATGTGGAAACACGAGATGATACTCAGCATGCCATTACACATGTTGGTAGTGTACCATTAGTTATGCACAATGGTCAAACAAAATCTATGTCTGATGTATTGTACGTGCCTTCTATCACAAAGAGCTTGGCCTCAGTTGGTCAAATGGTGGAACAAGGATTACAGGTTCGGTTCAACGAGCATGGTTGCTTCGTTGAGGACTTCAAACATGGATGTAGAGTCATTTTTGTGAGCTTTAAGAATTTTGTTTCACTTTTATTACAGAAAACACCACTAGGGCCTCTCTTGCAGATTTGCTTACCAGGAAGGAAGAGGAAGAAGGAACAAGAGCAAAGGAAGAAGTATATGAAGATTTGGAGACACCACCAACTGCTTTCACTATGCATTTTGATGGAGCCTTTATCCCTTCCAGGCAATGCGGGGCTGGGGGGATAGTTTTATTTGATCCAGGAGGAAAAGAGGTATGATGGCCGTGTGGAGAAACGGCTGGATAAGAAGCTTCTTCGACGCTGGGAAGGCCCCTTCAGGATAAAGCAAAAGTTCAAAAATAACACATCTTCTAGACGATGCAAGTGGTCAGAAGGTTCCCGGATATGCCAATGAGTACCGGGGCGGCGGCTAAAGATATTTTACCCTCAAGCACCATGGCCAGCAGATCCCCAAGGCAAGCATGGAAGATCTGCTGGGGGGGGAAAGATGTGACATGAAAAATTGATATCGTTCATTTTCAATTTTGTGCATATTTTGATGGTTTCTCAATGGTAATAAGGTGGAAGCTTGTCCAAGAAGATTGCGGCGCCCACAAAATGGAATAACGGTGTGGTGATGCGGCGGCTTGGCAGCTACCCCGATAACAGCATTCTAAATAATCAATAGAAGACTTAGCCTAAGAGGACAATTGATGGTGACATCTCACCCTTATGTCACTGAAGGGTTGAAGATTTTTATGTTGTAATTTGTAACAATGGAAGAGAGGGTGATTCTCCACCTATAAAAGGAGCCCTCCTCTCCCTTTCAAATCAAGGAATGAGCCTCCTCAATTGAGCATTTTGTGTCATTGCCATTCTCTTATCTTTCAAACCCCTATTCAAACACTCTCTTTACATGTGAATGTCTCATTTAGCATTAGCTCCTCAGGCTTAACCCAATTTTGGACCTCTTTGATGATTCATGATAAGTGGGATAAGGAGTTATTATCTTGGTGGGCCTATGACTTCTCAAGGTAGCCCTTGCTTTATTGCCGTCCTCCTTTGGAGGTACTAATGGTTTTAGCGGTAATGAGCATGCGGAAAGACTTTGGGGACCATAGGTAAATCTTTAAGATTGTCGGCTGAGCAATGTTAACCCTTACCCTCTAGCTTGAATCATGAAGGAGATGAAAGGCAAGAGGCTATGTGAAAATTGAGGTTTCATGCAAAGAGAGGGAAGTGCAGTTTTTGTGGTCTAATACCCAATTTTCAACCGGTAATTACTCATCATGTTGGTTTCTTAAACTGATCATATGGCTAGGAAGCTCTTTATATGCTCTTTCCACTCATGTAACTAATTTCTTAATCCCTTACTTCATTGATGATCAGAATCTCTCCCAAAGTTGCTAACTTTTTGGCAGTTTTATAGTCTTGTAGTAAAATACTCATAACTTTTCGCTCGGTTGTCCGTTTTTGAAAGTTTTTATATGGGCACGAAGCTCTCTTCAAGCTCTACGCACCTATGTAATCCTCTTTTGCACAGCCTATATGGATTTAAAACTACAATGCTCTGTGTATCTCTGTTTTTTTTAAGACTTTTGGCCATTCTTTCTTCTTATTAATAATGATTAATTCCTCTTAATCTCTTATCAAAAAGCTAATCCCATGTGTCTTATCCTCTTGTAAGTGATTGCTATATTCATTTGCTTTAATATGTTCCGACCAAATCGCCCAATTCGAACGGATGAACCTTACCAATATTCCCCGTATGTTTCCGTTCACATAATCCTGAGTCGAAAAATTTTCTTCCAACAATGAATCGCCCTCTTGTTTGGAGCTGCCAGACTGGCAGAAATTCTTGCTTCTCTTGAGTCTTTCATCTTTCCTTCCATGAATTATGATCTCACCTTTGATGTGTATATCTTTATCTTAACCTAAGGAGAGAAAGGGAGGTGAGGAGGCTGTGAGGTTTCATACAAGTGTGTTTTGGTTCGAAGTCCAAACTCCAACTTCGTGTCACAGTAGTTTCCTTCTTTTATGCCTAACTAGACATCTAGTATGTTAACTAGTATTGTAGTATGCTAGCTAGAACTCTTACCACTATAGTATGTTATATAGCTTTTTGTTTCTTCTTCTATGCTTACTAGCTCTCTATTATGCTAACTAGCTATCGAGTTTGCTAATTAGAATCCTAGTATCCATAGCTGCATTATGTAGACTAGATTTGTGGTTCTCTATTGACTAGAAGTCTGGTATGCTAACTAGTACTGTAGTATACTAGCTAGAACTCTTACCAATATAGTATGCTAAAACTAGATTTATTATTTTATTGCTACTATGCTAACTACCTTATTGAGAATGCTAACTAGCACCCCATTATGCATACTTGCATTATGCTAACTAGCACCCCATTATGCATACTTGCATTATGCTAGCTAGCGTTGTAATGACATCAAGATATATGGTATGCTAACTAGCACTGTAGTATGCTAGCTCGAACTTTTACCAATACAATATGATAACTAGCTTTATTGTTTTATTTCTTCTATGCTAACTAGCTCTAGATTACTCTAACTACTATGAAGAAATAAGCACCCCATTATGCATAGCTACATTATGCTAACTAGCGTTGTAGTTTCTTTTTTATGCTAACTAGATGTCTGGTATGCTAAACTAGCAATGTAGTATGCTAGATAGAACTCTTACCAATATAGTATGCTAACTAGATTTATTGTTTTATATCTTCCATGCTACTTAGCATTAGACTAGGCTAACTACCTATTGAGAATGCTAACTAGCACCCCATTATGCAATGTGTTAAAACAAGCATTGTTGTATCTTTTTTAAATGCTAACTAGACATCTGATATGTTAATTAGAATTGTAGTATGCATATGTTAAATAACACTCTAGTATGCCAACAATGATAACTACTACTCTTATATGCTAACTTCTCTAATTGTTACCGTATTTTGCTAACTAGCATAGTACTCTAGTATGCTAACAATGCTAACTACTAATCTTGTATGCTAACTTTGCTCATTGTTATTGTAGTATGCTAACTAGAACTTGGTAATTCTAACTAATTTACATAATAGTCTAGTATGCTAACAATGCTTACTACTACTCATCTATGCTAACTTTGTTAATTGTTACGGTAGTATGCTAAGTAGCATCCCGTTTACAAATTTTCTATCTCCAAGTGCCCGAGGCTATATCTCCATGGATCAATATGTCAAAACAAAGCAATGTTGCAGACTCATTGTAGGTTGAGAAGCATGGAAAGGGAGGGAGTGCAGAAGGAAAACAACCCAATGAAGGATAGTCTAGGGAGGAAAATGATACAAAGGGCATTGTGGAGAGAGAGAAAGCAAAGGGCATGCTAGATGCTGAAAGGGGGATCTTCTAAATGAAGGTGAGACTTATGATGTTGAAGTAGAATGTGCAACTTATCGGTATCGTTCCATTGCTACGGTATTGGTTGGGGTAAGCCAAACACACGAAGACGATGAGGCTTCATACCTTGAATGAGTAGCTTTGATATGGATCTATATCCCTTCTTACTTATTAAAACCTTGTCACATGCCTCCTTCGAAGCCCTGCACACTCTGGAAGCTTGAGCATTTCAATAAAGTCATTGTTTTTTATAGAAGACTTGATTATAACAAATCTATCTACAGGATTATTTAGGCAAAAACCTCCCACATTATTCATGTAACTTTGAGCAAGCTTCAATCTATAGAATCGTATATTAAAAAATGTTCAAATCAACAAGGTTTTTATAGAACTTGTCTCTTAGGCTAGTAAGGGGAGCATTACAAATAAGATTTGGTTTGAAACAAGCACTTGAAAAATAAAAGGTGAGATAAGTATATTAATAATAGGATGTTAAGAATGTTCCAACTAGGGCCACTCTACATCTACCATGCATGCAAGATTATTGAATGACCCTAGGTACATTCTACCATGCACACTCTTTCTTGAATGTAGCATAAAGGATATGGAATGGCCCTAGGGTCATTCTACCATGCACATTATTTTTCTTGTAAAGTGCAAGGGGTTTGAGAATGGCCATAGGGCCATTCTACCATGGGCACTGTGTTCTAGTGAAGCACAAGATATGTCCAAGTGCCATAGGGCCATTCTCTAATGCAAGCAATCAAGACATGTAGAACACGTTAAAATGTGTCCAAAGTTGTACATGGCATCAAATGAGTACACAATTATAGAGAATCATGATGGATGTATAGTCCTTATGTATATGTACAAATCTCCATCAAGCATCTTTCAAGTAAACATCCATTTACATACTTTGTCTCTCGATCATTACAAAATTTTCATTTCTCCTCTCTCTTGCTTTAACTAGATCCAAAAAGTAAGCTAAACTGACCTAAGAATGGTCAAAAATTGACCAAACTGATCCGAAAATTTCTAGAATCAGTTTGCTTGGTTAGAGGCTCACTTTTTCCTATAAATGAAGCCTCCCCCTTTGTAAATGGTTAATAGTGTTTTATGCACTGTTATTCTATTTCTCCCTAGAGCCAAAAACAGTGAATTTATTGATAATTCATTAGTTTTTGATCATTTCCTCTTCAAAAGAATTGGTGGCCACTCTTGTTGCAAATAAGAGTAGATCCCTCAAACCATCAAGCCAAAGGAAAGCTCACAAAAATTCATGTAAGCTAGAAATCCTACTTTTTCTTTACTCCATTTAATGGTTTTTTAATTTTTGTTTTCTTTAAAATGAAAAATGATGCTATGCCTTGTTGGAAAGGCTTTCCCCCTCTCTTCATTCTTGAATTCAGCCTTTCTTTATCCTAGATGTGTAATCAAATTGTTAGAATTAAACTTTTCATATTGTTTCTCTTTAAAAAGTGGAATTTGATTAGTTTAGAATGCTTTAAACCATTTGGGATAATTTTTAAGTAACTTGAGAATGAAAAAAAATTTAAAAATTATTAGCCATACAAAGGAGGTTATGGCAAAATTTTCTTAAATTTTGTGAAATAAGTTTTATCTTTTATTATTCAAAAAGAGTAATCCCCACCGCTTGTGTATTCTAAAAGTGTTATTTTATTCTCTGCATAAAAAAATGCATATTAGAAACACTTTTATAATAAAAGTGTTATTTTCATTAGAATTAATTTCTATGCATAGAAAGATGCATATTGGGAATATTTTGATTATAAAAGTGTTACTTTCATCAAAATTCATTTTTATGCATAAATAGATGCATAAAAGAATTTTTTAATTATAAAAGTGTTACTTTCATTAAAATTCAACTTATGCATAAATAGATGCATAAAAGATTTTTTTTAAATAAAAGCATTACTTTCATCGAATTTTGATTTTATGCATAAAAAGATGCATCAAGAAATTTATTTTTATTTTAAAAGAGTTATTCTCATCAATTTTGATTTTATGCATAGAAAGATGCATAAAGAAATTTATTTTTATTTCAAAAGAGTAATTTTTATCAATTTTGATTTTATGCATAGAAAGATGCATAAAGAAATTTATTTTTATTTCAAAAGAGTTATTCTCATTAAAATTGAATTTATGCATAGAAAGACGCATAAAAGATTTATTTTTATTTCGAAAGTGTTATTCTCCTTAAAATTGAATTTATGCATAAATAGATGCATAAACGGATTTTTAAAAAATTGTTATTTTCCATTGAAGTTGTTCTTATGCATAAATAGATGCGAAAAGAATCTATATATCAAAAATAAGAATTCTCTTACATTCTATAAATAGATGTGATATGAATTAGATAGATGAGAATGAACAGAGGATGGATGTGATGAGAATAGAAGTGATGAGAATGAGAGGTAAATAGATGTGATGAGAATGAGAGGTAAATAGATGTGATGAGATGGGATGCGAATCAGATAGATGTGAATGAATGGATGGATGGATCTGATGAGAATAGAAGTGATGAGAATGAGAGGTAAATCGATGTGATGAGGTTGGATGATGAGAATCAGATAGATGGAAATGAATGGATGGATGGATGTGATGAGAATAGAAGTGATGAGAATGAGAGGTAAATAGATGTGATTAGATGGGATGCAAATCAGATAGATGGGAAAGAATGAATGGATGGATGTGATGAGAATAGAAGTGATGAGAATGAGAGGTAAATAGATGTGATGATATGTGATGCGAATCAGATAGATGGGAATGAATGGATGGATGGATGCGATGAGAATAGGAGTAACGAGAATGTGATGTGAATAGATGTGATGAGATGTAATGCGAATCAGATAGATGGGAAAGAATGGATGGATGGATGTGATGAGAATAAAAGTGATGAGAATGAGAGGTAAATAGATGTGATGATATGTGATGCGAATCAGATAGATGGGAATGAATGAATGGATGGATGTGATGAGAATAGGAGTGAGAAGAATGTGATGTGAATAGATGTGATGAGATGTAATGCAAATCAGATAGATGGGAAAGAATGGATGGATGGATGTGATGAGAATAGAAGTGATGAGAATGAGAGGTAAATAGATGTGATGATATGTGATGCAAATCAGATAGATGGGAATAAATGGATGGATGGATGCAATGAGAATAGGAGTGAGAAGAATGTGATGTGAATAGATGTGATGAGATGTAATGCGAATCAGATAGATGGGAAAGAATGGATGGATGGATGTGATGAGAATAGAAGTGATGAAAATGAGAGGTAAACAAATGTGATGATATGTGATGAGAATTAGATAAATGTGAAGGAATAGATGAGATGTCATGTCATGTGAATCAAGATGTAAATGAATGATATAGGGTGTGAATGAATGTGATAACATGTGAATCGGGATGTGAATGAATGATAAGAGACGTGAATGAATGTGATAACATGTGAATTGGGATGTGATAACATGTGAATTGGGATGTGAATGAATGTGATAACATGTGAATTGGGATGTGAATGAATGATAAGGGACGTGAATGAATGTGTTAGCATGTGAATCGAGATGTGAATGAATGAGATGTGATGTGAAATGGATGCGATGTAATCTGGATAGATATTAATGTATGTGAAGTGATGAAATGTATGGGTAGATGCAAGTAGATGTGATCTGATGAGGATAAATGAGGATCTAAGTGATGAGTTAAAAAAAGATATGATTAGATGAGAATGGGAATACTTATGAAATGAATGTGGATTGATGTGGATGATGTGGATGGATGTATGGATGATGTGGATTGATGTGTGGGTAATGTGGATTGACATGTGGATTGATGTGGATGAGTGGATAATGTGGATTGATGTGGATGGATGTATGGATGATGTGGATTGATGTGTGGGTAATGTGGATTGACATGTGGATTGATGTGGATGGATAAGTGGATAATGTGAATTGATGTGGATGGATGTATGGATGATGTGGATAGATGTGTGGGTAATGTGGATTGACGTGTGGATTGATGTGGATGGATGAGTGGATAATGTGGATTGATGTGGATGGATGTATGGATGATATGGATTGATGTGTGGGTAATGTGGATTGATGTGAATGGATGTATGGATGATGTGGAATGATGTGGAATGATGTGTGGATAATGTGGATTGATGTGGATGGATGTATGGATGATGTGGATTGACGTGTGTATTGATGTGGATGGATGTATGGAAGATGTGGATGGATGTGTGGATAATGTGGATGGATGTATGGATGATGTGGATGTGGATGATATGGATGGATGTATGGATGATGTGGATTGATGTGTGGATGATGCAATTGGATGTGGGAATGATATGATGTGATAGCGATTGATGAAGAAAAAAAAATTGTGGGAAGATGAGAAAAGACGGGGACTACTGTGAAAGGATGTGGAGTGATGAGAAAAAATGGAAGTATTGTTGGAACTGTATTTGTATGTGAAATCTGTTTTTAAATGATTGTTTTATGTCAAGAATGCTGGGGAAGCATTTTGACGGAGGACGTCTTGCGTAGCAAGGTCGGCCGAGGTCTTGACCAGCCTCGGTTTAATTAATTAAAATGGTGAGCTTCTGGTATAGTGGATGAGGGACCAAGGAAGCGGCCTATGAGTGAAGCGCTAGGTGACCTGCGAAGGATCCTAGAGGGGGTGCTGACCATCCCAGTGCTCGGGCTCTAGGTCACCGAAGATACCCACATGTACGTCGGGAAGATATTGGAACAAGGAGTAAGAGTTGTTTTCTGAATTCGGGCATGAATCTGGTTGGTTGACCTTGCTGGTCCTCACAACGGATGAGTCCATGGCTCTTGTATATGGATCCGTTGGTTGATCTTGCTGATCTTCAACGGAGATTCCATTTTAATATGTGAATATATTGCCTATTACTATGAGCTAGGAACTATCGAAAAGGCCCCTGAGTGAATAGGTGGTGAGCGTTCTGGTTGCCAATGATGCCATAGGTACACCGATGAAGGAATGATTAAGGATTCAACTGGATATTTTGAGGATTCAACTGGATATTTTGAGGATTGTGATCAGTGACACAATGGTTTCATTAAATGGTTTAAAAGATAGCTGGTGTGTGCTGAGAAAAAGGCAATTTCATATCGGGTGTGTAAGTGGTGTGACTAGTTTTAAGTTTGCATGAATATCTAGCTAGGGGGCCTGGGAACTCTTTTCCCTGGTACCCGGGACAAAACCTAACCAAATTCTTAATTTGATCCCATCACTACAGTGGTTGGGCGGTTGGCTAACCCACGGGACTGGATGGGGTTAGGTTGGACTGATGGATCCTTAAATCGAGACTCAATTCTGTTATGGTACCATAGATGAAGTAAATCTCGGACAAAAAATGTTCTATTGAAAAGAATCAACGGCTGTGCCTCTCAATGAGGAAAAAAGCGTTGGTCTCTATGATCCAAGTGCAATCTTTTCCCTGATCTGACTTGGGACTTACGGGTTTGGTTAGATCAATTCACTTAGTTAAGGCTTTTGACTACGTAGAGAAAAGTTATCCTGGAGGAATCGCCCGCCGTGCTTTCCGGGCAAGGGAAGTTTTTTCGGGATCAGTTTTGGAAGAACCGATGAATTAGTCTCTTGTCCGAATATCCGTGGGCAAGGCCCTGAGTGTGAGACCCTGCCCCGTGCAAGAAGTGGTACTTCCACTGCTAGAACCCCTGAATTCGTTGCGCGGTGGGGATAGGGACCTCACAGACAGCTGGTATCAGAGCGAATTGGCTAATGAGGATCAACCGCAAAGCCAAAAATGTCAAAAATTTATGAAGAAGTAGTAGAAGATTGTAATTGTGTGAAAAAATTCATACGAATTGATATTCAAACTGAAATTTGTAAATTGGTAATTGGGTCTTCAGATGGAAGTACCGTAATTGTATGGACATGATGGTATTTACCTTATAGTTCCATGGACCGTGACTACCCATATATACCGAGGATATAACTGCAGCTCTTTACTGGCAATATATACGAGTAAATCTAAGACTTGAAATTATAAGCATTAATACTATCCAGATGATGAATTCAAATGTGGTTGATATGATTTTAATTTCTGGTTGAGAATTGATGAGTTGATTTGGATTTTGATTGAAAAATGATGATTCCTGAATTTTGGTTGAAATGTAATAAACTAAGCAAAACTACAATGAGGATGAATGGGACGAGTCCTTGTGATGAATGGGACGAGTCCCTGTGATGAATGTGCTGGAATGACATTAATGACTTCAGCAAATCACTATGAGATTAGTGGATTGTGCTAGCAGATTGCTTGCTGTTAACACTTGACCCAGTGGATCAAGTTAAGGAATGTCAAATTAAAAATCTGTATAATTAAAAATTTCCATGAAGGAAAGTTCAGATAGAAAACTCGATCTAATGGACCATTGTTGTGATAAGGATTTGAATGATACGATCTGAGTGAATTATTATCTTATGATGAGTTTTATATAAGGGATCTTTATCCCAGGATTCTGTTGGGTTCACCAGACTATAAGGAACCCCATAAATCAGTTGGATCTTAAGGAGAAGCGTTCTCCTCTAATTTTGCGAGATGAGGACATCTCGCGTTTTTTAAGTGGGGTAGGATGTAAGATTCCTCCCTCCGGCTTTTGAGGTGTGCAGGTGTAAAAACCTCCCCTTCTGATCTTATAATTATTCCCCTCTCTGAAAAAAAGAAAGATCCTCTTTTACCCTATTTTGGCCTAGAGAGAGAAAATATCTAGAGGGAGGTAATTCAAAATTGAGATATTTTTGGATATAAAAATCCTTCTAGTGTCTAAAATGGTTTCCCCTAAAACAGATATTCAAAAAAGAAATTTCCAATGTGCTATTGGAATAAATTGAAATCAGGTAAAAAGGACCTTAGCTTAAGGGTCCAGATTTTTTGAAATTTTTAAATTAAGGCTCCTATGGACTAATTAGATCAATCCAAATGTAGGGAGGAGATAAATTGAAGAATAAAAGGAAATCCCCACAAAAATGAGTAAATACTCACATAGAGTTGACTAAGGACAAGGTTGTTAGTTAAAAAAGAAGAGATATTTAGAAGAAATGATGCATTTTTGACACCTCAGTGTGGGGGAATTGTAGGGAGGAGATAAATTGAAGAATAAAAGAAAATCCCCACAAAAATAAGTAAATACTCACATAAGATGAAGAGTTGACTAAGGACAAGGTTGTTAGTTAAAAAAGAAGAGATATTTAGAAGAAATGATGCATTTTTGACAACTCAGTGTGGGGAAATTCCCCTCATGAAGGAGGCGCCTATTTCACATATGTGGTTGAGTTTTAAACTCACAACAAATAATGAGATATTTTCATCTCTCCTCTCTCCTGCTTCAACTAAATCTAAAAAGTAAGCTAAACTGACTTAAAAATGGTCAAAAATTGACCAAATTGATCTGAAAAAATTCTAGAATCAATTTGCTTGGTTAGAGGCTTAATTTTTCCTATAAATTAAGCCTCCCCCTTTGTAAATAGTTAATAGTGTTTTATGCATTGTTACTCTACTCCTCAAGAAATAGTGAATTTATTGATAATTCATTAGTTTTTGATCATTTCCTCTTCAAAAGAATTGGTGGCCACTCTTGTTCCAAACAAGAGTAGATCCCTCAAACCATCAAGCTAAAGGAAACCTCACAAAAATTCATGTAAGTTAGAAATCCTACTTTTTCTTTATTCCATTTAATGGTTTTCTAATTTTTGTTTTCTTTAAAATAAAAAATGATGCTATGCCTTGTTGGAAAGGCTTTCCCCCTCTCTTCATTCGTGAATTCAACCTTTCTTTATCCTAGATGAGTAATCAACTTGTTAAAATTAAACTTTTCATATTGTTTCTCTTTAAAAAGTGAAATTTGATTAGTTTAGAATGCTTTAAACCATTTGGGATAATTTCTAAGTAACTTGAGAATGAAAAAATTAAAAAATGGTCAGCCATACAAAGGAGGTTATGGTAAAATTTTCTTAAATTTTGTGAAATAAGTTTTATCTTTTATTATTCAAAAAGAGTAATCCCCATTGCTTGTGTATTCTAAAGGTGTTATTTTTATTCTATGCGTAGAAAAATGCATATTAGAAATATTTTTATAATAAAAGTGTTATTTTCATTAGAATTAATTTCAATGCATAGAAAGATGCATATTGGGAATATTTTGATTATAAAAGTGTTACTTTCATCAAAATTGATTTTAATGCATAAATAGATGCATAAAATAATTTTTTTATTATAAAAGTGTTACTTTCATTAAAATTGAATTTATGCATAATTAGATGCATAAAAGATTTTTTTAAATAAAAGCGTTACTTTCATCAAATTTTGATTTTATGCATAGAAAGATGTAGAAAGATTTTTTTTAAAATTTCAAAAGAGTTATTCTCATCAATTTTGATTTTATGCAGATGCATAAAGAAATTTATTTTTATTTCAAAAGAGTTATTCTCATCAATTTTGATTTTATGCATAGAAAGATGTATAAAGAAATTTATTTTTATTTCAAAAGAGTTATTCTCATTAAAATTGAATTTATGCATAGAAAGATGCATAAAAGATTTATTTTTATTTTGAAAGTGTTATTCTCCTTAAAATTGAATTTATGCATAAACGGATTTTTATAAAAGTGTTATTTCCCACTGAAGTTGTTCTTATGCATAAATAGATGCGTAAAGAATCTTTATATCAAAAATAAGAATTCTCTTACATTCTATAAATAGATGTGATATGAATCAGATAGATGAGAATGAATAGAGGATGGATGTGATGAGAATAGAAGTGATGAGAATGAGAGGTAAATAGATGTGATGAGATGGGATGCGAATCCGATAGATGGGAATGAATGGATGGATGGATGTGATGAGAATAGAAGTGATGAGAATAAGAGATAAATAGATGTGATGAGATGGGATGCGAATCAGATAGATGGGAATGAATGGATGGATGGATGTGATGAGAATAGAAGTGATGAGAATGAGAGGTAAATAGATGTGATGAGATGGGATGCAAATCAGATAGATAGGAAAGAATGGATGGATGGATGTGATGAGATGGGATGGAAATCAGATAGATGGGAAAGAATGGATGGATGGATGTGGTGAGAATAGAAGTGATGAGAATGAGAGGTAAATCGATGTGATGATATGTGATGCGAATCAAATAGATGGGAATGAATGGATGGATGGATGCGATGAGAATAGGAGTGATGAAAATGTGATGTGAATAGATGTGATGAGATGTAATGCGAATCGGATAGATGGGAAAGAATGGATGGATGGATGTAATGAGAATAGAAGTGATGAGAACGAGAGGTAAATAGATGTGATGATATGTGATGCGAATCAGATAGATGGGAATGAATGGATGGATGGATGCGATGAGAATAGGAGTGACACGAATGTGATGTGAATATATGTAATGCGAATCAGATAGATGGGAAAGAATGGATGGATGGATGTGCTGAGAATAGAAGTGATGAGAATGAAAGGTAAATAGATGTGATGATATGTGATGCAAATCAGATAAATGTGAATGAATAGATGAGATGTGATGTCATGTGAATCAAGATGTAAATGAATGATATAGGATGTGAATGAATGTGATAACATGTGAATCGGGATGTGAATGAACGATAAGGGACGTGAATGAATATGATAACATGTGAATCGGGATGTGAATGAACGATAAGGGACATGAATGAATGTGTTAGCATGTGAACCGGGATGTGAATGAATGAGATGTGATGTGAAATGGATGTGATAAGATGCAATGTAATCTGGATAGATGTTAATGTATGTGAAGTGACAAGATGTATGGGTAGATGCAAGTAGATGTGGTCTGATGAGGATAAATGAGGAAATAAGTGATGAGTTAGAAAAAGATGTAATTAGATGAGAATGGGAATACTTATGAAATGAATGTGGATTGATGTGTGGGTAATGTGGATTGATGTGGATGGATGAGTGGATAATGTGGATTGATGTGGATGATGTGGATGGATGTATGGATGATGTGGATTGATGTGTGGGTAATGTGGATTGATGTGCGGATTGATGTGCGGATTGATGTGAATGGATGAGTGGATAATGTGGATTGATGTGGATGGATGTATGGATGATGTGGATTGATGTGTGGGTAATGTGGATTGATGTGGATGGATGAGTGGATAATGCGGATTGATGTGGATGGATGAGTGAATAATGTGGATTAATGTGGATGATGTGGATGGATGTATATGGATGATATGGATTGATGTGTGGATAATGTGGATTGACGCGAATGGATGTATGGATGATGTGGATTGATGTGTGGATAATGTGGATTGATGTGGATGGATGTATGGATGATGTGGATTGACGTGTGGATTGATGTGGATGGATGTATGGAAGATGTGGATGGATGTGTGGATAATGTGGATTGATGTGGATGGATGTATGGATGATGTGGATTGGTGTGGATAATGTGGATGGATGTATGGATGATGTGGATTGATGTGTGGATGATGCGATTGGATGTGATTTGATGTGGGAATGATATGATGTGATAGCGATCGATGAAGAAAAAAATTGTGGGAAGATGAGAAAAGATGGGGACTAATGTGAAAGGATGTGGAGTGATGAGAAAAAATGGAAATATTGTTGGAACTGTATTTGTATGTGAAATCTGTTTTTAAATGACTGTTTTATGTCAAGAATTCTGGGGAATCATTTTGACCATCTTGTGAATGAGGTCGTGGTGGAGAGACCTATCTGTTAAAGTTGCAACTGCTACTGAGATGGAGAATCAACAGAGGACGTCTCGCATAGCAAGGTCGACCGAGGTCTTGACTAGTCTCGGTTTGATTTAAATGGTGAGCTTTCGGTATAGTGGATTAGGGACCAAGGAAGCGGCCTATGAGTGAAGCACTAGGTGACCTGCGAAGGATCCTAGAGGGTGCTGACCATACGGTGCTCGGGCTCTGGGTCGTCGAAGATACCCACACGTACGTCGGGAAGATATTGGAATAAGGAGTAAGAGTTGTTTTCTGAATTTGGGCATGGATCTGGTTGGTTGACCTTGCTAGTCCTCACAACGGATGAGTCCATGGCTCTTTTATATGGATCTGTTGGTTGATCTTGCTGATCTTCAACGGAGATTCCATTTTGATATGTGAATATATTTCTTATTACTATGAGCTAGAAACTATCGAAAAGACCCCTGAGTGAACAGGCGGCGAGCGTTCTGGTTGCCAATGATGCCATAGGTACACCGATGAAGGAATGATTGGAAATAAGGATTCAACTAGATATTTTGAGGATTGTGATCAGTGACACAATGGTTTCATTAAATGATTGTTTTAAAGATAGCTGATGCTGAGAAAAAGGCAATTTCATATCGGTAAGTGGTGTGACTAGTTTTAAGTTTGCATGAATATCCAGCTAGGGGGCCTGGGAACTCTTTTCCCTGGTACTCGGGACAAAACCTAACCAAATTCTTAATTGGATCCCCATCACTATAGTGGTTTCCACGGGTCTGGATGGGGTTAGGCTAGACTGATGGATCCTTAAATCGAGACTCAATTCTTAATTGGATCCCCATCACTACAGTGGTTGGACGAGACTGGATGGGGTTAGGCTAGACTGATGGATCCTTAAATCGAGACTCAATTTTGTTATAGTACGATAGATGAAGTAAATTTCGGACAAAAATTGTTCTATGGAAAAGAATCAACGGCTCTGCCTCTCAATGAGGAAAAAAGCGTTGGTCTCTATGATCCAAGTATAATCTTTTCCTTGATCTGACTTGGGACTTACGGGTTCGGTGAGATCAGTTCAGTTAGTTAAGGCTTTTGACTACGTTAGAGAAAAGTTATCCTAGAGGAATCGACCTGCTTTTTGGGCAAGAGAAGTTTTTTCGGGCTCGATTTTGGAAGAACCGATGGATTAGTCTCTTGTTTGGATATCCGTGGTGGTGGGCGAGGCCCCGAGTGTGAGACCACGCCCCACACAAGAAGTGCTACTTCCGCTGTTAGAACCCCTGAATTCATTGCGCGGTGGGGATAGGGACCTCACAAATATGCCTATTTAGAAGAATGGCCCTAGGGCCATTCTTTACCCCCCGCATGCCCATTTGGTAGAATGGCCCTATGGCCATTCTATACCTCTTGTGCCAATAGGTGAATGTGAGAATTTTCTTAGGGCTATACTCTACTCGTGCATGCATAAATTACCAAGATAATGCATGGTAGGGATATTCTTGCAAACACAATGTAGACATTCTACCATGTACAATGTGAAAGAAAGAATAGCCACAGGGCCATTCTAAAAGAATATTATGTATGGTAAGCTAGCCTAAAGCTCACTATGCATCAAGAAACCATGGTTATGTTAGAAATGCCATGGTAGCTAGATTCTCTTACAAGGGTCACTCTAGATGGATTTCTTTGTTGATGGTAGCTTGGCCCTATGACGAATCTACAAGTAAAGATGATGTAGATTTGTTCATGGTAGCTTGGCCCTATGCTGAATCTACTAGCAAAGATGATGTAGATTTGTTCATGGTAGCTTGGCCCTAGGGCCAAGCTAGATTCTCTTGCAAGGGTCACTCTTGCCATGCACATGCAGAGATTGGCCCAAGGGGGATTCTACCAAGCAATCTTGACAGAATGTCCCTAGGGTTCATAAGAGAATCTAGCTACCACAAACAAGAGAATCTAGCTGCTACCATGAACAAATCTACATCATTTTTCCCGCTAGCTTGTGGCCCTAGGGCCAATATACCATCAAAGATGGTGTTTCTTTGTTGATGGTAGTGTGACACAAAGTTGGGGTTTTGACTTCGGTCACTTCTTAGAATCAAAACACACTTGTATGAAACCTCACAGCCTCCTCACCTCCCTTTCTCTCCCTAGGTTAAGATAAAGATATACACATCAAAGGTGAGATCATAATTCATGGAAGGAAAGATGAAAGGCTCAGGAGAAGCAAGAATTTCTGCTAGTCTTGTAGCTCCAAACAAGAGGAAAATTCTTTGTTGTTGGAAGAAAATCTTCCGACTCAGGATTATGTGAACGAAAACATACGGGGAATGTTGGTAAGGTTCATCCATTCAAATTGGGCAATTTGGACGGAACATCTTGAAGTAAAAGAATATAGCAATCACTTACAAGAGGATAAGACACATGGGATTTGCCTTTTGATAAGAGATTAGGAGGAATTAATCATTATTAAGAAGAAAGAATGGCCAAAAGTCTATAAAAATAGAGATACACAAAGAAATGCAGTTTTAAATCCATATAGATTGTGCAAAAGAGGATTACATAGGTACATAGAGCTTGAAGAGAGCTTTGCGCCTATATAAAAACTTTAAAAAACGGGCAACCGAGCGAAAAGTTATGAGCATTTTACTACAAGACTATAAAACTGCCAAAAGTTAGCAACTTTGGGAGAAATTCTGATCATCAATGAAGTAAAGGATTAAGAAATTAGTTACATGAGTAGAAAAAGCATATAAAAAGCTTCCTAGACATATGATCAATTTTCTAGATTCTCTTGCAAGGGTCACTCTTGCATGCACATGCAGAGATTGGCCCAAGGGTCACTCTTGCATGCACATGCAGAGATTGGCCCAAGGCGGATTCTACCATGCAATATTGAGAGAATGTCCCTAGGGTTCACAAAAGAATCTAGCTACCAACAGATAATAGAACCTAGCTTGGCCCTAGGGCAAAGCTACCATGAACAAATTACATCATCTTTGCTGGCACCTTGGCCCTAGAGCCAATAAACCATCAAAGGTGGTGTTGCTTTGTTGATGGTAGCTCACCCCTAGGGCCAAGATAGATTCTCTCACAAGGGCCATGCTTTCCATGCATATGCAGAGATGGGCCCAAGCGCCATTCTACCTTTGCAATCTTCAAAGAATGGTCCTATAGGGGATCCAAGAGAATCTATCTATCATACACAAGAGAATCTAGCTTGGCCCTAGGGCCAATTTACTAGTGTAGCGGATGTAGATTTGTTCATGGTAGATTTTTCCTAGGTAGCTCAGCCCTAGGGCCAATCTAGCTTCTCTTCCAAGGGTCATTTACATGCACAGATGGACGTAGGAGCCATTCTACCATGTAATCTTGCGATAATGGCCCTAGGGAACCGAAGAGATAATGGCCCTAGGGAACCGAAGAGAATCTAGCTACCACCACACACAAGAGAATCCAACATGGCCCTAGGGCCAAGCTGCACCATGGACAAATCTACATCATCTTTAATAGGGCAGAGGTTTCCTAGGGCCAATCTACCAGCAAAGATGGTGTTACTTTGTTGATGGTAGCTTTCGCTATACCGATCTATAAGAGCAAAGATGGTGTTGCTTTGTTGATGGTAGCTTGGCCCTATGACCAATATACCAACAAAGATTATGTAGATTTGTTCATGGTAGCTTAGCCATAGGGCCAAGCTAGATTCTCTTACAAGGGTCACTCTTGCCATGCATATGTACAGATTGGCTTGAGTGCCATTCTACAATGCAATCTTGACAAAATGGCCCTAGGAAGCATAAGAGAATCTAACTACCTCACACAAGAGAATCTAGCTTGGCCTTATCCAGCAAAGACAATCTAGCTTGGCCCTAGGGCCAATCTACTAGCAAAGATGCTTTTGCTTTGTTGATGGTAGATTGGCCCTAGGGCCAATCTACCAGAAAAGAAGATGTAGATTGTTCATGGTAGCTTTGGCCTAGGTAGCTTGTCCCTAGGGCCAAGATAGATTCTCTTGCAAGGGTCACTCTTGCCATGCAGATGCAAAGATGGGCTCAAGGGCCATTCTACCTTACAACCTTGAGAGAATGGCCCTAGGGCACCCAATAGAATCCAGCTGCCACACACAAGATAATGTACATTTGTTCATGGTACCTTGGACATATGACCAATCTACCAACAAATATGGTGTGGATTTGTTGATGGTAGCTTTGGCCCTATGACCAATCTACCAACAAAGATGATGTAGATTTGTTCATCGTATCTCTTACCTAGGGCCAAGCTAGATTCTCTTGCAAGGGTCACTCTTTCCATGGAAATGCAAAGATTGGCCCAAGGGCCATTCTACCATACAATCTTGATAGCATGGCCCTAGGGAACACAAAAGAATCTGACTACCACACATAAGAGAATCTAGCATGGCCTTAAGGCCAAGCTACCATGAACAAATCTACATCATCTTTGCTGGCCTAGGGCCAATATACCAACAAAGATGGTGTTGATTTGTTGATGGTAGAGCTTGGCCCTATGACCAATCTACTTGTAAAGATAATGTAGATTTGTTCATGGGGTAGCTTGGCCCTATGGCCAAACTAGATTCTCTTGCAAAGGGTCACTCTTGCCATGGACAAGTAGACATGGGTCCAAGGGCCATTCTACCATGAAATCTGGAGGAAATGGCCTCGGGTTCACAAGATAATCTAGCTACCACACACAAGAGAATTTGGCTTGTGTTAGAATTGTGCATCTCAGTGTTTGGGGCTTTTCTATTTATCTGGGATTTTATTGGATTTTCTCCTATTTATTTATCTAAGGCCATTCGGCTAGCCCTAAAGGCAGTTGGCTAGGTCCCTACTTCACTATATAAGGAGTTTCCCATTATTCACTCATTCATCCATTTCCCTTGCACATAGTTCAACACTCAGTTGTTGGCTATTCCCATTGCCAAATCTTTACTGCTGTTATAAAAGGTGATCTTGTCCAACTCTCTCAATCTCCTTTGCACTCTCTCATATGTTTCATTGTTTATGCTTTTGCCTGTGCTATCTCCTTCATTGTATCATACACTTAGATCCAGGCTGCTCCAAACTCTACTAATCTATCCACTTTGCTATGTGTTTTACTTCCATCAGATCAGTCCCATATAGTAGCTGCATTTTAGTATCTTGCTGCGTTTCTGTTCTAGCCCTCTTTGGTTGTTGTCGGCCAGCCCTAAAGGCTGTGTTTTGCTCTTCAGAGGCAGGTTTTAGAGTGTTTTGGCTGCATTTTCTTCTACAACATCTATTGGTGGTGCATTTCTTGCTCATGTTGCTGCCAGACAAGTGCCTCTACATTGTCTTCTTCCTCCCCACGAGTCCTTGCCCTTCCGGTAGAAGGTTCTGTTGAAATATACAAGTGAATGGGTGTGTGCGAGAACAAGCCCTTAGCAAGAGGCTATAAAAGAGAATCTGTAGAGTTAAAAAAATGTTAAATTTGCAGTAATGTGATGAGCTATGGTGGATCAAATGCAAGAATCAACATCATTAACAAAGTGATTAGATGATGCTTAAGATGAGATTAGTGAGAAATTAATTGATAGCTTAATGTAGGCATGGATACTCAAAAACTAGAAAATTATCATTAGGCTAATGCCTCAATTTATAGAGTTTACATCCACAAGATGCCAAGCATCTAATCCCACTTATCTCTCCTTGATTCACTCCACCTCTTTTGCTTAATTCTCTCCACCTCTTCACTTTTCCCAGAATATCTCCACACATCCTAAATCTTCTCATGCTACCCTTTATTCTCTCCCAGTAGGTACCTCTCACCTTTTCACTACTTCTCACTCATTTACAGATTCTCTTTTATAGCCTCTTGCTAAGGGCTTGTTCTCGCACACACCCATTCACTTGTATATTTCAACACCTCCCCTCAAGTGAATAATCCTAGCACACTTGGACCCTATACCAAGTTTCCCTCTTACTTGGTAGCCTGTGACCAGTGCCTCAAGTCCCTAAACTCATAGTCCTTGACACAACTCTCTCTCTATGTGTCCAAGGCTTACTACAAGTTCTTGTGACCTTGACTAAAGTGCTCACACATACATCTACTACATGGCCTACATCATCGGTGGCTTAGAGGTGGTTTTACTATGTTGGGGCAGGTTACATTCGGTTGTGGGGTTTCTCTCTCTTTTGCTCTCACAAAAGATGATCTGACTCCACTTCCTTAGGAGTCTCCATGAAGTTTGCCGATGTCGTTCCTTCTTCTTTGGGTTTGCTGTAGTAGTCTCATGCCATGTGTCTTAGCTTCCCACAATTGTAGCAAAAAGTGAAGGTCCTTCCTCCTCCTCTACCTCTTCCTCATCCTCGTCCTCATCCTCGTGAGAATCCTCCTCGGGTAAAGAATGATTTTTCCTCTCCAGCTATTGAGTCCAGCCATTTCTTCTCTTTGACCTTGGTCTCTTGCTCTAGTGGAGCTCCTTCTATCTCATGCAGCTTCAATTCAGGTATATTCTTTAAGGTTACTACAATGTTTTCATATTCACCTTTGTCCCCACTCTTCAAAAGCACTGCTAGTGCCTCATCATCTGCTACCTCCTTACCAATGGCTGCCAGTTGTTGCTTAATGCTCTTGTATTTGTTTAAGTGTGTGATTAAAAGTCCACTTTCCTTCATATCAAGTTTGTAGAATTGCAGCAGATTTATCTTTGAATTGGTTGGAGTATCAAACCATCTCCGAGTTGCAATCTGAAGTTATAGCTATATCAGATACCCAATGGTCAATTGCACCAAAATATAGTGATTAGTGTTGAATATTTGATTAGTGAAATAATCCCCTATTTTGTGTGCAGAAAATAGAGTGTGTGGGGAGGTGAGATCTGGGGCCTTAGAGTTTAAATGAGCTTAACTCCTTTCAAAGGCATCAATAGCAATTAGTCTAGTAGAGGATCAAGCCAAGAAACAAAAGATTTGACCAAATATTGAATGCTTAATCTCTGTTTTACCAAAGTCACTTGCAGATTTGATGTAGAGCTTGGTGCCATTTATCCTTGTGGAATTTCACAAATCTGACATCATGTAGAGCACCCTTGAAAACCCCATGGGGCCAAGAGGAATTAGAAAAATTGCTTTTGTGAAAGAGAAGATCTGCAGATTTCTTCAAAAAATTGGTGCTTGAAAAATCGTGATTTTTAGTAGCTTCTCCCGACGGTTTGGCAATTTGACGTGATTAGCTGATGCATGAGCAGCTTGGCTAGGTGGGCCTAGAATGTTGAAGCCTATTGTTAAGCCTGGAGGGATATCAAGCCCCTCCACCAGCTGGGGGTACAGAGGCCTAGAATGTTGAAGCCTATTGTTAAGCTTGGAGGGAGATCAAGCCCCTCCACCAGCTGGGGGTACAGAGGCTAGTTGAAAAGGAGCTAAAAATTGGATTATCTCATAATTATGATTAGTAGAATTATTAGCAGGATAATTAAGCTTAAAAACTAGATGAATACTAAGCTTGGCTCTGATACCATGTTAAATTTGAAGCAATGTGATGAGCTATGGTGGATCAAATGCAAGAATCAATATCATTAACAAAGTGATTGATGATGATTAAGACGAGATTAGTGATAATAGCTTAATGTAGGCATGGATACTCAAAAACTAAAAAATTCTCATTAGGCCAATGCCTCAATTTATAGAGTTTACATCCACAAGATGCGAAGCATCTAATCCCACTGATCTCTCCTTGATTCATGGGCACTCAAGCAAAAAATTCAAAGATAAATCCGTTAATGCAATTCTACCAACTTGATATGAAGGAAAGTGAACCTTTAATCACACACTTAAACAAATACAAAAGCATTAAGCAACAATTGGCAGCCATTGATAAGAAGGTAGAGGATGATGAGGCACTAGCAGTGCTTCTGAAGAGTGTGGACAAAGGTGAATATGAAAACATTGTAGCAACCTTAAAGAATGTACCTGAATTGAAGCTTAAAGAATGTACCTGAATTGAAGCTGCATGAGATAGAAGGAACTCTACTAGAGTAAGAGACCAAGGTCAAAGAGAAGAAATGGCTAGACTCAACAGCTGGAAAGGAAAAACATTCTTCACCCAAGGAGGATTCTCATGAGGACAAGGACGAGGACGAGGAAGAGGCAGAGGAGGAAGGACCTTCACTTGCCACAATTGTGGGAAGCCAAGACACATGGTAAGAGACTACTACAACAAACCCAGAGAAGAAGGAACGACATCGAAAAACTTCATGGAGACTCCTAAGGAAGTGGAGTCAGATCATCTTTTCTGAGAGAGAAAGAGAGAGAAACCCCAGAACCCAATCTAACCTGCCCCAACAGAGTAAAACCACCTCTGAGCCACCGATGATGTAGGCCATGTGGTAGATGTATGTGTGAGCACTTTAGCCAAGGTCACGGGCACTTGTAGTAGTAAGCCTTGGACACATAGAGAGAGAGACTGTCAACAAGGACTATGAGTTTAGGGACTTGAGGCACTGGTTGCAGGCTACCAAGTAAGAGGGAAACTTGGTATAGGGTCCAGGTATGCTAGGATGATTCACTTGAGGCGAGGTGTTGAAATATACAAGTGAATGGGTGTGTGCGGGAACAAGCCCTTAGCAAGAGGCTGTAAAAGAGAATCTGTAAATGAGTGAGAAGCAGTGAAAAGGTGAGAGTTATCTACTGGGAGATAATAAAGGGTAGCATGAGAAGATTTAGGATGTGTGGAGATATTCTGGGAAAAGTGAAGAGGTGGAGAGAATCAAGCAAAAGAGGTGGAGTGAATCAAGGAGAGATGAGTGGGATTAGATGCTTGGCATCTTGTGGAAGTAAACTCTATAAATTGAGGCATTGGCCTAATGAGAATTTGCTGGTTTTTGAGTATCCATGCCTACATTAAGCTATTAATTGCTCACTAATCTCATCTTAATGATTGTCTAATCACTTTGTTAATGATGTTGTTTCTTGCATTTGATCCACCATAGTAGTCACCTTGCAGGGGAAGTTCAATGGCTTGTTATTTCCTGAAAATAATTCCATGCAGTCTTTTGTCATGAAGGCCAAGGTTATCTAGACCAGTTACTAACTATGGGTGCTGCTTTCCTCTTCTCTCAGATGGCTACTCTTATCCTCACCAAGCTTCCTCCAAACTATGATGTGATTTCTCGATCTTTGTAGTACCAGCAGGTCACATCCACTTAGTTGGATTTTGATGATCTTAGCTCCCTACTTTTGGAGGAGGAGTCTGTCTTCTCATCTCACAGGGTAAATTGAAGGTGTTAGTCAACAGTTCTGACCAAGCACTTTCTTAGTTTAGAAGAAAGGTCGGAGTCGCTGTTTCTCTTAGGAAAGAGAGGCAATTTGTCCAAAGATTATTTGTCCAAGAATAAGGACAAGACCAAGGGAAAGGCTTCATCTGAGAGAAAAGGCAAAGACATGACACAAGATAGTGATATAGATCCTAGTACCACTTCTAGGGCTCCCAGGGCGCTTCCAGCTCAGGAGACCCTAGATGGTGTGCTTCTCTAGTACACATGCAGTTTCCCCCCAAGTGCTTTGAGCCAGAAGAGGCTTCTGGGTGGGAGAGGGGGCTGATTATTGCTCCACTTACTGGTGCATGGGGACCATGATTCAAAGTTCCAAGCATTAGACATATGGCAGGACTTGGTTTTCTTTGGTACATCAGATATTATGAACTGGATCTGTTCCAAGTTCATTGTTTGAGGCTTTTGGGACGTGATGGGTTCCGTCCACTGTTGGGGATTATGGGCGTGGTGTGTCCAACAACTCATCTATTTTTGGAGTTCATAGGGATTCGTGGGCCAAGCAAAGTTCCTTGTTCGTGGTGGCATCTTGTTTCGAGAAAACAAGTTGGTGGATGATCTTTCCAAGGTGATTCCAGTATTCGCGGAGTCAGAGGGTCCATGGTTGCATCTTCATCAACTTATCTTCTTCCGACTCTTGCACACTATGAGATGTAGAGGGGAGGTTAGAATTGTGCATCTCAATGTTTTGGGGCTTTATTATTTATTTGGGATTTTATTGGATTTTATCCTATTTATTTGTCCAGGGCTAATCAGCCAACCTTAGAGGCAGTCCTACTTCATTATATAAGGAGTTCCCCATTATTCACTCATTCATCCATTTCCCTTGCACATAGTTCAACACTTAGTTTGTTGGCTATTGCCATTGTAAAGCTTTACTGATGTTATAAAAGGTGATTTTGTCCAACTCTCTCAATCTCCTTTGCACTCTCTCATATGTTTTACTATTTGTTCTTCCGCCTGTGTTATCTCCTTCACCCAGGGCAAAGTTACCGTGAAGAGATCTACATCATCTTTGCTTGCAGCTTGTCCCTAGGGCCGATATACTAGCAAAGATGGTGTTGTTTTGTTGATGGTGGGAGCTTAGCCCTATGACCCAATCTACTAGAAAAGATGATGTATAATTGTTCATGGTACCTTGGCACTAGGTAGCTCTAACCTAGGGCCAAGCTAGATTCTCTTCCAAGGGTCACTCTTGCCATGCACATGCAGAGATTGGCCCAAAGGCCATTTTGATGAATCCCTACTCTAATAGTTGTCTTAAATGTTCCTTAAGTTCTATGGCTTCAAGGACTGGCATTTTGTATGCATGCTGGGCTACTGGCTGAGCTCCGGTGGGGGTTAATTCGATCTCATGATCTACTTCACGAGATGGAGGCATCTCAATCAGCTCTTCAGGAAGTACATCTGCATGCTCACTTAACCACTCTAGTTCTTTAGCCTTGCATTTTATGTCTATTGGATTCATTTTAACGACATACATAGCTTGCTTCTTTCTGAGCCCTTTTAATAATTTGGAAGCCTTGACTAAATGTAGCACTAGGGATATGGAAATTCCAATTCCTTGAACTTTATTCCCGTGAAGGTCAAGGAAAGAGTTGGTTCCTTTGTGACAATGAATGTCAGCCTGATTCTTTTGAGCCAATCCATTCCAAGGATTCCATCATATATTCCCAGGGGTAGGACTCTGAACTGGCACTCTGTTACGTTCCCATCTAGGCTAAACTGAATAAGGTCAGTCTCAAGGTGAGTGAAAAGAATCTTCCCACTGGCTAATTCTACTTGCAGAGGTTTCCCTGAATTTTGATTTAGGACTAATTTACGCAGGCATTTGGGAAAAAAAAAGAATGATTAGTGCCTTAATCAATCAAAAGCTTGAATTTCTTACCTTAGTACTCTGCTCGTACTCTACTGGAGTCTGGAGGACTGAGAATTGACGGTTATTCCCCTGATGATGCATAGATCTCTCCTTTCTCTTCCTCCACTTCCTCAGCTATGGTGACTGCTCTGGCTGCTGTAGTCTGAGGTGAATCTCTCTCTCTTTGGTTATTCCAATTCTGGGAGGGAGTTTGGAAACTGCTTTGCATGGAGGCTGCAGGGGCTAAGATGGAACACTTCTTGGGTTACCTTGGTTCTGGCACGGGGGACCCTAGTTGGATTGAAATGAAGGAGTCGGTCTCTGAACTCTGGGACCCTGGCTTCCTTGGCCCACCGAAGGAGATGGGCAATCCTTAAGCTAGTGCCCAAATCTGTGACATCCGAAGCATTTGTTCTTGCTTCAAAGTTCTTCCCTTTGCATTCTAGAGAGAGTCGGAGTTCCTGAGAATGTACTTCGGGGGGGGGGGGAAAGGTCTTCCTTCATTTCTGAAGCTTCCCGTCTCCACATTTTGGTTAGGACCTTGGTGTCTCTTTGGAGGCGGAAAGTTGGAAGAACTTCCTAGTCTCTGAAGGATGAGGGAGGTGGCTTTGGCGGCGGGACTTTTACGATGAAGGCTTTGGCAAAGTCCTTTGCCATTGGGACAGCTTCAGCCATGGACACTGGCTTGGCATTTTTGACCAGTGTGTCCAAGGGTTCGTTCATTACCCGAATGAATCTGCCCATGAGTTGCTCTTCATTTAGAGGCGGTGAATATTTAAGTAGAAGAGCGAAGGCTTGGTAATATTCCTTGATGGTTTTGCTCCCTTGCTTTAGCTCTAAGAATTTGTTTATTTTGGTTTCCAAAAATCCAGGGGGGCAAAATCTCTTCCTTAAATAGGTTTTAAGGTCATTCCAGAACTGAGTATTTTTGTCCAGACGGTTGGTGTCACAATGGTTGCTCCATGCCACCGTGGCTGTTTCCACTATCTTCAGCCTGGCAAGAGCTATTTTGCTTCGCTCATTGTAGCCGGTGACATCAAAATATTCTTCCATGGCTTCCACCCATTTCTCCACAGCCTCGCCCAGGTTCTCCCCTTCTCCTTTGATGAAGGGTCAAGCTCATCATCTTCAGAGAGAGGGTCTGGCTGACGGCCACAGTTTTTTCGTCTCATGATTCTGCCAAAAATGATATATTATTAAATTTCTATTTTTGATATCGTCCACGAGATCCTAAGACTTAAGAGGTTCAGAAAACAATTTCTTAAACAAGACAAATGATCTTATTGGAGATCTATGACATATGTCCGATAATAGAATTTTTTTTATCAGTTCGTCCTCCATAAACAATCACTTAGCAGGGAGTTTTTCTCCAGAAAACATTTCTTTATTTATATAAAAGTTTCAATATGTACATAGAGCAGCTCGGTTCCAGAAATCAAAACCTCCTCGGGAGACACATAAGATGGCAGTACTGGGCCATAGCCATGCCCTGATACAAACGTTCACTTACTGCCAAGGGAGCTATTATCTTCTTCTGAGGAATAAAGCGACTAAGGAGTCTATAGATTTGGCATGAGAGTCTGAAATTCCAAGGCGTTGAATGATATAGAATGACACCATATACCACTTTCAACTTTATCAAAATCATGGCCAATGAGAGGTTTTTCCTCAGCGTTGCACACCGACGGTCGCAAGAGGAGTGGATGTACTGCCCTGCAAACCACTTATGCTGTTGTCTCTCCACTAAGTCAGGAAAATATAAATCCTCGAAATGGCATGCGAGTCTGACTCGGCTTGTTCGAGTTTGCAGTGGAAGTGATGAGATGCTCTCAAAGGTGAACGCAGTCATGTCTTGTGACTGGATGAGGTCGGGAATACCAGATAAGTACGGAACTTCCATCTATAAAAATAATTTCTTTGATTAAAAATTCTTCATTAAAGAAGCTTATGGAATGAAAATAGATTATGAAAAATGCATTTTCTGAGTTTTTGTTATCAATTTCTGATAAGAATTTGTTTATCCTTATCAGCTTTCAACAAAGCTCTGATATGAGCTTTAAGGTCCCCCGCCCGCTCCGGGGCTCCTCTCGGCCGGCGGAAGCCCACGCGGGGTGGGGTCCACACACTCGAGGCCTCGCCCGCGGATGTCCAAGACGAGAGGCTAGCCCGGGCGGCCCCTTCGAGACCGGGCCCAGAAGACTCCCCTCGCCCGGAAGGCACGGGCGATTCTGCCAATTGGGAAAAATCTTCTAACTTGAAAATTACTCTAACGAGTCAAGTCTCAACTAGATAAACTGATCTGACCAAACTTGAAGTCACATGGTCAGATCAAGAAGAGACTTGCACTTGGTCCATGGAATCACCACTTTTTTTCTCATTTACGAGGCACAGCCGATGATCCCCTCCCACAGAACAAGGTCTTCTTAGGATTTAAATCTAAATAACGTAACTAATCGTATCTAGTTGTTTCTTAGGAATCCTCCGATCCAGCCTAACCCCATCCTGACCACTGAATTGGTGGGATTCCTTTATAAAGATTTGGTTGGGTTTTTTGCCCGGGTACCAAGGAAAAGAGTTCCTAGGTCCCCTAGCCGATTCATGCAAAAATCAAGGTAGGCATACCACGTACACACCCAATATGAACTTGCCATTTATAAGAGATTGGACTGGCTTTAAAAACAATCCTTTAGTAGAAATCATAATATTTCCGATCATTATTATCCAAAATTCTGAGTCCATTGTATTACAAAAATGTATCCTCTGAACTCTCTGTTGAAGACCAGCTGGCCAATCAACGAGATCCAATATCAAAATTTGGTTCCCAAAAATCTTTTCTTTTTGTCCAATCGAAATCTTCCTTGAAGTACGCATGGGTGTCCTAGCAACCGCGAGCCCGTGCATCGCCTGGTCAGAACCCTCTAGGATCCTCCTTAGGTGTCCTAGCACTTCACTCAGGGATCGCTTTGTCGGTCCTTGCCCATTGTACTGGAAGCGCACTATTTTAATCGTACCGAGGCTGGTCAAAGACCTTGACAAGCTTTGTTGCATGAGCAACGTCCCTTGATGACTCCTTGCGAGCTGTTCAACGAACTTCCTCTTAGAAAAACATAGGCCAAATGCTTCCTCCAGCATTCTGGCGTAAAATAGTCCTTTGAATGAAAAAACAGAGGTTCCAATGCAAGTAAAATTCCAGTTTGAGATCGGTTTCAAAAACCCTTTTTCCATAATTCCCAGTTTCATAATGAGGATCCTGGATCTCTCATGAGGGTAATCTACCCATCATTTTGTCCATTTGTCCAACTAGATTCTTGGTGAGTTTGGTCAAGGAAAAACTAGATTAGTTCGATAGTCTATTCTTGGATTTAGTAACTAGAATTGGTCACATGAAGTTTTTGTCTGATTCAGATCGAAGAGGACAATTAGGTTTACTGTCCGTCCCTCACATAGTCTAACCAAATTCATTCGTTTTAGTTCTACAAGGATTCCCTTCAGATAAACATCTAGTTTTGGGTAAATATCCATTTAGTGATCTTAACAAATTGAAATATCCAAGATATTCTTTATGCCACATAATTTCTCGAGCTTAATTCATTAGGTAGAATTATGGTGGAAATTCATCTTTTGACAGTAAGATTTAATTCTAATCCCATCTTTTCTTAAATATCATAAAAATTCTTCTTTTAACTAAAATATCAATACCTATTTTTTTGAATAAACTTGAAATCCTTCTTTTTCTCATTTCAATGGGTGCAATCCAATTATCGTGGGAATTCCTCTTTTACCATAAATTAAATCTACTTAAAATTCTTCTTAAAAATTACATAAAAATATCCATTAATTCCATTAAGCTAAAAATTCCACTTTTCTCATTTAAACATTTGAATTCCAATATGGTGGGAATTCCTCTTTCATCATTTATTTTCTTTTAAAATTTAAATAAAAATCTCCATTAATTCCTTTACACTAGGAATTACACTTTCCTCATTTAAATATTTGAATTCCAATATAGTGGGAATTCCTCTTTCATCATTTGAAATTTATCTATGCAAAAAGATAAATTTAACTAAATTTTCTCTTAAAATTCAAATAAAAATCTTCATTAATTCCTTTACACTAGGAATTACACTTTTCTCATTTAAATATTTGGATTCTAATATAGTGGGAATTCATCTTTCATCATTTAAAATTTATCTATGCAAAAAGATAAATTTAATTAAAATCCTTCTTTAATTTTTAAATAAAATATGCATTATTTTAGCATCACAATTTTTCTCTTACTTCATTGGAGTACATGGATTTCCATTGTCAGGGGATTACTCTTTTAACATAAAAATGGATTACTAGAAATTCCTCTTTTTCGTAATTAACTATTTATGCATAAACATAAAAATCAATTTTCCATGATTATAATGAGAATCATTCAATTAATCTAGGATGATTAATCCTAGAATATGGTAGGAAGTCCTCTTTTCATAATATAAATGAAAATGATTTATGTGTTTATTTTTCAAAAATTTTACCATAGCTTCGCTGCTATTACTGATAATTCTCAAATAATTTGAAAGCATAAAGTTTAGTATTATTCATGTGATTAGAATAACCACTAATTGGATCATTATTCAATTATGGATTGATTCTTAATTTTACCATAAATTAAATAGCATAAAAGTATTAAAAAGCCATTATTTCGGCCTCCAATTAGACAAGCATAGAAATTACTTTTAGATTAGAGAAATGCTTCATGAGAAGCTTCATTCAAATTGAGAATAGGTCATAGGAATGACCGTTCTTTGGGGGGGAGAGAGAAATGCTTTAAAACTATTATAAATTAAGCATAAATGGAAATTTATGTGTTTCTTCATTACAATACATTAAAGAACTTTAATAGTATTCAAAAGCCATTCAAATTAATGCTTCTCAAGCTTGAGAGGGGTTGAGAAGAGAAACATTTGGAGATTTAAGAAAAAGAAGACAATAATCCACACTTTACCTCCTAAATTACTTGATTCTTTGATCAAAGTAGAGGCCCCCAACCAATCAATTGGTTTGGTATGTTGTTGGAGTCTCCAAGGAAGATTGAAGAGAGAGAGAAGCTCCAATCTCTTCAATTTGTAGAGGGTTTTTAGAGGGTAATAGAAAATAAGCTTAAATTAGCATAATACCGGCATAGTTTAGTTCACAGCTGAGAATACAAAGGAATGAGGGTCAAGGGAGGCCACTAACTGAGTCCAACTAAGTTCTAGAATTTTCCAGTTTCAGTTTGGCTAAATTTGGACAAGTTTTGGACCAGTTTGGCTCCCTTTTTGATTTGGTTTGATTTAGAAGAGAGGAGAGATATAAATATCCTATTATTTTTGAGTTTAAAACTCATCCACACATGTGAAATAGGTGCCTCTCACCTTGTGTGTTCTCTTTTAGGGTTTTGTGAGTGTGTGTGTGCTTTTTGCAAGAGCTCAAGCTGTCTTCTCTCCTGCATCTTTTCATGGTATCAGAGCCTGGTTCATGCTAAGGGCTGAGCTGCAAGCAAGAGAAGCACAGGAAGCGGTACGAGGGTAAGAGCTTCATCTACTCTTCCTCCCTATTATGTTGGCGACTACACCCTTGTCGTCGGGAGCTCTACAGGAGGCATCGGAAAACGATCTCTGATTGAGGAGCTTTCTTCGTGGGAGTAAAGCTATAGGGCAACTATACTATCCTATCGGACAAAATGTTTTGGGCTGAAAACGTGTTTCAGGCGCGTTAGGACCTCCGTTTTTCAGAAAGGAGGCGATTTCGAGCACTGCAGGGGGTAAGTCATCGATTCTATGCAGAACTCTATTTTAAGAACTGCAGGAAGACAGATTGGTTGTGTAGACATTGTGTGTACTGCAAAGGAGGTCAACAGTTGCCATTGAGTGTATGTATGCACATTGAAATGACTGGTTGTTACATTTGAGTGTAGTACAATACCGTTGCAGAAAATACGACAGTTTGTGCAGGACAAACCAGAGTGCTGTTTCTGGTAAATTTGTGTGTCTGGTAAGATGTCAAATGATGGCATAAACCAGATTGTTGCTGAGAAGCTTGATAAGAACAACTTCCATGCTTGGAGGTTCAGGTTGAAAATTTCCTGATGGGAAAGAGTTACTGGACTATATAGAAGGTGAGCATGAAGAGGCACCATGAAGAGGCACCAGAGATACCGAAGATCAATCCGACTGCTGGCTGCAGATGTGAAAGACTTCAAGGATTGGAACCAAGGAGCTAGAAAAGTTATGTATTGGCTCTCTATCAATATATAGGACACCATGATTGGGCACATACAGGATGCCAAGTCTCCCAAGGAGGCATGGGACACCTTGGTAAAACTCTATGAAACGAATACCAAGGCACGAAAAATATAGTTGAAGAATGGACTTCATATAGTGGAGAAAAAGAGTATGTTTGTGAATGACTATGCATTGAATATCAAAGGTATTGTGGAACCCCTTGCATCTATTGGTGTTTCAATAGATGATGATGATAAGGTGGAAGTCTGTCTACACCTTGGGCCAGAATACAAGGCGTTCAAGTCCTCTATTCAGACTCAGAAAAACATTCCCAATTTCATAGATTTGGTGTCTATGTTGATTATAGAAGAGAAGAGCTTAGGTGAAGACCAACAGTGTGAGATCCCTCTGCCCCCTCCGTGCACCGACTCCCGACAGCGGAAGCAGCCCCCTCATGCGCGGGTCAGGGTTTCTCACTCGGGGCCTCGCCCACGAATGTCTGGGCATGAGACTAGGTTGGTGGTCACTCCAAAAACCAAAATCGAGAAAATTTTCCGTGCCCGGAAAGCGGGGACGATTCCACCTTTTTGAATTTTCTTAACGAATATTTTTTTCTAATGAGATCAATTCTAAACTATCCTTCACCTGAATAAACCAGATAGAAGGAAACTATCGCTGATATAATTTGATCATCAGAGTAATTTCAACGCTTTTTTCGTAATCAAGATCAGGCACAGCTGTTGATCCACTCAATTGCGAAATTTATTAGGGAATTAACTAGCTACTCGAATCCTAGCGTAATCCTAAGATTTTTCAGTTTGATTATTAAAACTCCACTGACTCCAGCCTATCCGACCCATGGGTTAGCCACCACCCTGCCACCACTGGAATCAGTAGATCCAAACAAGTACTCACCCACCCATAATTGAAATGCCTTTCTTAACTTTAGCTTTAGAAAACAAATACGCACACACTCATCTTTAAAACTTTAATATAAAAATAATACATTGACAAAGCAAATATGATCATAGATTTCAGAATTCAAAATTTCCATTTAACCCCTTGTTTCACAAAAACAGTACCAATCTGGACTCTCCATTGGGACCAGCTGGTCAGCAACGAGATCCAGTAATAGATTACAATAATCATTTCGTCAACATACATATATATATCTTCCTCAACATACGTATGGGTGTCCTAAGCACTGCGAGCCCGTGCATCGCGTTGTCAGAACCCTCCAGGATCCTCCTTAGGTGTCCTGGTACTTCACTCAGGGACCGCTTCATCAGCCCTTGCCCATCGTACTGGAAGCACACCATTTTTCACCATACACAGGTTGGTCAAGACCTGGGCAGGTCTGCCGTGTGAGTTGTCCCTCGAACACTCCCTGCCAGCTGTTGCAACCGAACTTCCCTTAGTTAAACACATATGCCAAATGCTCCCTCCAACATTCTGGCCTAAGATAGTCCTTGAAGAAGACAGGGTTTCTATGCAAGTTTTCAGTTTAAATTTGATTTTGTTTGAATACCATGAATAAATCTTAAATCCATATCCCAATACTTCTAGATCCAGGTTTGAATTCCAGACAAAATGAATAAATCTTAAATCCGTATCCCAATACTTCTAGATCCAGGTTTGAATTCCAGACAGAACTTCTCAAATTCTGTTAACTTGATCCTCAGATCAAAATCAAAAGTCTTAACTTAGTTTCGGATTCGGTGGGTGTTTTGAGTGCATTTTTCCTAAACTAGGCACATCGTCATTGATTGAAACTGACGAAGGAATTAGGTCTTAGTCAATAGTCTGAATTAGAGTTTTGGGTCTGGAAAGGTTCTTCCTTAACTATCTTTCTTGAAAGGTAATATTTCAATTTCTCTTTTTCTAAATTTCGTTCATTGAATATTTGCTTACAGATTTCTAAACTAAACATGAATTCCTAGGAGGAATAAAATAATCATTTATCTCCATCTCTGACTTCGATAGTTTATTTGAATTTTCTCATTCCCATCGTAGTGAATATAAAACGGTAGAATTTCCTCACATATTATCTACTTATTCATTTTTTCAATTTTTACGAACATTAACAGAGGATTAAAGAGAACCCTTATTTAATTATAAAGATTCTATATGCATGTAATTATGCATAAAATCCAATTCTGATGAAGGTCACACTTTTATCATCATACAAATCATTTATGGTGAAAATCACTCTTTTAACATGAAAGAATTTCTTTTATGCATATGTTTATACATACAAATCATTTATGATGAAAATCACTCTTTTAATAAAAAAATATCTTTTATGCATCCATTTATGCATAAAAATCATTTATGATGAAAATCACACTTTTAATATTTAAAAAATATCTTTTATGCATAAAAAATCATTTATGATAAAAATCACACTTTTAATATTAACAAATATCTTTTATGCATATGTTTATGCATAAAAATCATTTAGGATGAAAATCACACTTTTAATATAAAAAAAATATCTTTTATGCATATGTTTATGCATAAAAATCATTTATGATGAAAATCACACTTTTAATATAAAAAAATATCTTTTATGCATATGTTTATGCATAAAAATCATTTATGATAAAAATCACACTTTAAATATAAAAAATATATCTTTTATGCATATGTTTATGCATACGAATCATTTATGATGAAAAACACACTTTTAATATAAAAATATCTTTTATGCATACAAATCATTTATGATGAAAATCACACTTTTAATATAAAACAAAATATCTTTTATGCATATGTTTATGCATAAAAATTATTTATGATGAAAGTCACACTTTTAATATTAAAAAAATATCTTAATGCATAAAAATAATTTAGGATGAAAATCACACTTTTAATATTAAAAAAATATCTTTTATGCATAAAAAATCATTTATGATGAAAATCACACTTTTAATATATAAAAATTATCTTTTATACACATGTTAATCATTTATGATGAAAATCACACTTTTAATATAAAAAAATATCTTTTATGCATATGTCTATGCATAAAAATCATTTATGATGAAAATCACACTTTTAATATAAAAAATTTATCTTTTATGCATATGTTTATGCATAAAAATCATTTATGATAAAAATCACACTTTTAATATAAAAACAATATCTTTTATGCATATGTTTATGCATACAAATCATTTATGATGAAAATCACACTTTTAATATAAAAAATATCTTTTATACATATGTTTATGCATAAAATTCATTTATGATGAAAATGACACTTTTAATATAAAAACCTATCTTTTATGCATATGTTTATGCATAAAAATCATTTATGATGAAAATCACACTTTTAATATAAAAAAATATCTTTTATGCATACAAATCATTTATGACGAAAATCACACTTTTAATATAAAAAAATATCTTTTATGCACATGCTTATGCATACAAATCATTTATGATGAAAATCACACTTTTAATATAAAACAAAATATCTTTTATGCATAAAAATCATTTATGATAAAAATCACACTGTTAATATTAAAAAAAATATGTTTATGCATAAAAATCATTTATGATGAAAATCACACTTTTAATATAAAAAAATATCTTTTATACATATGTTCATGCATAAAAATCAGTTATGATGAAAATCACACTTTTAATATAAAAAAAATACCTTTTATGCACATAAAAATCATTTATGATAAAAATCACTCTTTTATAATCAAAATAAAAATTTCAATATGCTTTCTTCTATACATAGAATTTAATTCTAAAGAGAGTAACATTTTTTTAATGAAATATTTTTAGTATGCATTTTTCTATACCTAGGATGAAAAATAACACTTTATGAATACATATACAATGGGAATTACTCTTTTTGAATAAAAAAAGTAAAACTTATTTTTCACAATTTTAGAAAAATTTTGCCATAACCTGCTTTGTATGGCTGGCCATTTTTCAAATTTTAACTCTCTAAAATTAATTAGAAGTTCACCAAGAGTATTTAAATCATTCTAATGTAAACATTTTCTACTTTATCAAAGAGAAACATTATGAAAAACTTAATTTTATCCATTAATCATTTATCTAGGATAAGAATGGTTGGATTTACTAAAGAAGAGAGGGGAATGCCTTTTTTCAATGAGGCATAACATCATATTCAATTTAGAGAAGACAAAAATAAAAAAACCAAAAAATGAATAGAAAAGAGAAGAATCTCCAACTTACGAAGGAATTTGAGAGCTTTCCTTTAGCTTGATGGTTTGAGGGTTCTACTCTTGTTTGAAACAAGAGTGGCCACCAATCGTTAGAAGAGGGAGGGTCAAAAAAACTAATGAATTATGAGTAAATTCACAGTTTTCTGGCTCTTGGGAGAAGTAGGGTAACAGTGCAAAAATACTATTAAGCTTCAACAAAGGGGAAGGCTTCTATTTATAGGAAAAAGTGAGCTTCTAACCAAGTCAGAATTTTCCATATCAATTTGGTCAATTTTTGACCATTTTTGGGTCAGTTTAGTCCACTTTTTGGATCGAGTTGAAACAGGAGAGAGGAGAGATAAAAATATCACATTATTTGGGAGTTTAAAACTCTCCCACTCATGTGAAATAGGTGCCTCCTTCATGAGGAAAATTCCCCCATACTGAGGTGTAAAAAATACATCATTTCATCTAAATATCTCTCTTTTTTAACTATTAACCTTGTCCTTAGTCAACTCTTCATCTTATGTGAGTATTTACTCATTTTTGGGGAATTTTTCTTTTATTCTTCTATTTATCTCCTCCCTAAATTTGGATGAATCTTATTGGTCCATAGGAACCTTAATTTAATTTTTTTTGAAAATCTGGACCCCTAGGATAATGCCTCTTTGTTGTGAACAGATTATACTTAATTTCTAATGCACCTTCTGAAAATCTTTTTGAACTTCTGTTTTAGGAGAACTTATTTTAATAAGATGAGATATTTTTCTATCTAAAAATTATTTAAAAATTGAATTACCACTCTCTAGAAGATTTTCTCTCTCTAGGCCAAAACTGGTAGAAACAAGAACTTTTATATTTTTGAAGAGGGATTTGATTACAGGCGAAGATGCTGGACATCTTGAGAGGCTGGGAGGAATCTTACAAATAGTCTTACAAAACAAAAACAGTTCAGAGCAACAGGCCTTCTACACAAGTTCAGGAAAAGAGGACGAGGTAGAGGAGGCCGTGGACGCGGCCAAGGAAGTGGGGCCGAACAAGTAATCAAAATTATGGCCAGTATTAGCAGCAACAACAACAGTCCCATAATTCACAACAACAACAACATGCAAGTGGAAGAGGCCAATTCAGAGGTCGTAAAAATTGGCAAAGACAGTATAATGATACACGTGGATGCTTTTATTGTGGTGGTAAGCCTGGACATGTGCAAGCAGATTGTTATAAAAAAGAAGCAGGCTGACATGCAAAATGGAAAATTGCAGCAAAACAACTATGCATCCTCGAGCAGAAACAATGAGGATAATGAAAGGTTGTTTGTTATGCAGCATCGTTAATGCCATGTCTGAAAATGTTGAAGCAGCACATAAAGATGATGTATGGTACATTGATTCAGGTGCTTTGAACCACATGACAAGTCATGGGGAGTGGTTCAAGGAGATGAAAAACCTTGAAAGACCAGGTTTTGTGGAAACAGGGGATAATACTGCTCATCCAATTGCCCATGTTGGAGATGTGCCATTGTCTATGCAGGATGGCAAAGTGAAGTACCTTGTAGATGTACTTCATGTTCCAAACATAACAAAGAATCTAGTTTTAGTTGGCCAGATGAATGAGCAGGGTTTGTAGGTTCATTTTAACCTCTGATGGTTGTTATGTTGAAGACTTTAAAGACAAGTGCACGTTGGGCAGAATGTTTAAATGTAAACATGCCAATGTAAACATGCCTAAAGTGAGTGCTACGATGTTTGCAAATGGTTCAGGAATTATTGCAGACACAGACATTTGGCATAAAAGAATTGGACATGTGAATGTGCAGAGAATGAAGTCTATGCAGAATAAAGGAATTGTGACAGGGCTGCCAAAGTTTAAAATTGAAGGTATGCAAAAAATATGTGAAGCATGCCAATTTGGAAAGCAAACAAAGCATGTATTTTCACGTGACAGAAATGTGAGCAGAAATGCACTAGATGTTGTGCATTCAGATGTATGGGGTCCTACGAAGACCATGTCTATGGGCGGCTGCAGGTATTATATGTGACAGTTATTGATGACCACACAAGGAAAGTGTGGGTATACTTCATGAAGGAGAAGGGTGAGGTGTTTACTCATTTTCAGAATTTCAGAGTTAAGGTTGAAAAGCAAATACGGAAATATGTAAAGTGCCTAAGGTCAGATGGAGGGGGAGAGTACTTCTCCAATCAGTTCTCTGAATTTGTGAAGAAGAATGGTATTCAGAGATAGTTTACATCATGCAGATACACTCTACAGCAGCAAAATGGAGTTACTAAGTAGAAAAACAGGCACATTACTGAGATTGTGCGAGCATTGATGGGAGAGAAGAATATGCCGCATAGCTATTGGGCTGAGGCCATTTCTACAGTAGTTTACATCATGAACAAGACTCCAATTGCAGCCATACATCATGTAACTCGAGAGGAGAGGTTTGTTGGCAGAAAACCTGATTTATCTCATCTGAAAGTCTTTGGATGCATTGCATATGTGCATGTGCCAGATGAGCTGAGAACTAAGCTGGATTCAAAAGCTGAAAAATGTGTGTTTATTAGATATTCCCTTGAGCAAAAGGGATACAGGTGTTATAATCCTACTACACGTGAGTTGAGGGTAAGTAGGGATGTTTTTTTTGATGAGATGAGCAGCTGGTATGCTATTGAAAAAGAAGTTGTTGGGACTGATGTGAGTGGAAATGTGGTTGCACAGAATGCAAGTCAGCAATCATAGTCTTTGAGTGGACCAGGAGAGTCCTCATCTAGTGGTTCAATTGATAGACCATGGAGTGGTAGGCTGCATCATAATACCAGTCCTGCAAATGTGATTAGTACATCACATAAAGGCAAAGAGGAAGTGGTTGAGCCCCTTAGTATGCCTGATATTTCTGTAGGGCATTCTCATGTTGATGGAGAGTCTAGTGGCTCAGATATGAGCCTTGATGAGGATCTTGGGATACCAGCTATGAGAACACCTGGTGTAAAGAAGGCTATGGAAGCCATGAATTGTAAGATTCCTCCACACCCAACCCCCTTTTGATGTCTAGTATCTTCCCTTGTAATCAATCTCTTTTCAGAAATATAAAGACCTTGTTTCTAACTGTTTTAACTTAGAGAGAGAAAATATTCTAGAGAGAGAATATTCAGATTTTTAATATTTTTGGATAGAAAGATATCTCATCTTATTAAAATAAGTTCCCCTGAAATAGAAATTCAAAAAGAATTTTTCAATGTGCAATTGGAATTAATTGGAAATAGGTATAAAGAACCTTAGTCTAAGGGTCTAGATTTTCAAAAAATTTTGGATTATGGTCCAATTAAGGTTCCTATGGGCCAATAGCATCAATCCATGTGTAGGGAGGAGATAAATCTAATTTTGTAAAAGAAGATACCCAAAAATGAGTAAATGCTCACATAAGATGAAGAGTTGACTATGTACAAGGTTTATTAGTAAGAAACTATGAGTAATATAAAAAATATGAGATATTTTGGGTATCCAAAAATGAGTAAATGCTCACATACGATGAAGAGTTGAAAATGAACAAGGTTTATTAGTAAAAAACTATGAGCAATATTAAAAATATGAGATATTTTGGGTATCCAAAAATGAGTAAATGCTCACATAAGATGAAGAGTTGAAAATGTACAAGGTTTATTAGTAAAAAACTATGAGCAATATTAAAAATATGAGATATTTTGGGTATAATGATTCTATTTTGACACATATGTAAGGAAGGGGAGTCCATTAAAGGAGGTGTATATTTCACATGCTTGAATTAGTTTTAAACTAAAAAATAATGTGATATTTTTATCTCTCCTCTCTCTTGAACCAAACCAAATCAAAAAGGAATCAAACCGAATCAAAAAGGAACTAAACTAGGTCCAAATCTAGTCCAAATTCAACCAAACTGAAATTAAAAAATTCTAGAAATCAGTTAGCTTTGGTTAGATCCTCCCTCTCCTATAAATAGAACATGAATCCTTTGAAAAAAAGGAGGAGAATTTTACTATTCTAGAACTATACTGAAATAATGCTAATATTTACTATTCTCTAAAATTCTCTCCAATTTGTAAGAAATTGGAGCTTCCCTCTTTCTTCAATCTCCATTGGTGGCTCCATCAACATACTAAACCAATTGATTGGTTGGGGGCCTCTACCGTGAACAAAGAATCAAGCAATTTGTAAGGTAAGTGTGGTGAATTTTGATCTTTTCTATATTTTCTCAATGTTTCTCTCTTCTCAACCCCTTTCAAGCTTGAGAAGCTTAATTGAAATGGTTTTTTTTGAATGCTATTGCAGTAATTAATGAATGATAGTAAAGAATTACATAAATTTCTATTTATGCTTAATTCTAATGGTTTTTATGTAATATCTCTCTCACACTCAAGAAATGGTCATACTGATGACCATTTCTCAATCCAAATGAAGCTTTTTATAAAGTTTTTTCTTAATCCATGATTAATCTATGCTTAAGACCAAATTAATGGCTTTCCCTATGCTTTTAGTTTATGTATTTCATGAATATTGATGATTCAATCCATTATGGATTAATGATCCAATTGGGGATCATTCTAATTATTTTCTTAATGATAAGCTTTATCCCTTAGAAAAATTGAGATTTATCAGTCATAGTAGCGGAGCTATGGCAAAATTTTTATAAAAATTACGTATAAAATAATTTCATTCAAAGCATGAAAAGAGGATTTCCTACCATATTCTAGGAATTATTATCCTAGATTAATTGAAAGATATTCATTATAATCCTAGAGAAATTGATTTTAATATTATGCATAATTGATTTTCATGCATAGAGGTATGCATAGAAGATGATTATTTTATTATCAAAGAGTTACTTTTAGCATAATTGAATTTCATGCATAGAGGTATCCATAAGAGATGAATATTTTATTATAAAAGAGGCACTTTTAGTATAATTGAATTTCATGCATAGAGGTATGCATAAGAGAAGAATATTTTATTATAAAAGAGTTACTTTTAGCATAATTGAAATTCATGCATAGAGGTATGCTTAAGAGATGAATATTTTATTATAAAAGAGTTACTTTTAGCATAATTGAATTTCATGCATAGAGGTATGCATAAGAGATGAATATTTTATTATAAAAGCGTTACTTTTAGCATAATTGAATTTCATGCATAGAGGTATGCATAAGAGATGAATATTTTATTATAAAAGAGTTACTTTTAGCATAATTGAATTTCATGCATAGAGTTATGCATAAGAGATGAATATTTTATTATAAAAGAGTTACTTTTAGCATAATTGAATTTCATGCATAGAGGTATGCAGAAGAGATGAATATTTTATTATAAAAGAGTTACTTTTAGCATAATTGAAATTCATGCATAGAGGTATGCATAAAAGATATGGGAAGTGATAAGATGTGATAAGATGCATATGAGATGAGTTAGGATGTGATAAGATGAGTTAAGAAGTGATAGGATGTGTATGGGATGAGGTAAGAAGTGTCTGTGTGATGGGATAAGATGTATATGGGTTGTGATAGGGTGAGAATATGGATGTGAATGTGGATGGGTATGTATGGATGTATGCATGTAGATGTGGATGCATGAATGTGGATGTATGGATGTGAATGAGGATGTGGATGTGGATGCATGGATGTAAATGTGGATGTGTATGTATGGATGTATGCATATAGATGTGAGTGTGAATATGGATGTATGGATGTAAATGAGGATGTGGATGTAGATGCATGGATGGGATGTGGATGTATGCATGTAGATGTGAATGTATGCATATAGATGTTGATGTATGGATGTGAATGTGCATGTAGATGTGGATGTATGGATGAGGATGCATGAATGTGCATGTAGATGTAGATGTGAAAATAGATGCATGGATGTAGATGTGGATGAATGGATGTGAATGTGGATGTGGATGTGAATATATGTATGGATGTGAATATATGATATGTGATGTGAAGGAATCAGAAGTGATGAGATGGAAAATGATGTGATGGGATGAGTACACATATAAATGGAATGTGGAATAAGTAATGTGGATTGATGAGGGATAATGTGGAAAGATGAGAGTTAATATAGAAACTGTATTTGTAAACTGTTTGTAAATGACTGTTTTATGTCAAGAATGCTGGGAAAGCATTTTGAACGTCTTGTGATTAAGGTCGTGGAGACCTAACTGATAAAGTTGCAACTGCTGAGACGGAGAGTCAATGGAGGACGTCTCGCGTAGCAAGGTCGACCGAGGTCTTGACCAGCCTTGGTTCGATTGAAATGGTGAGCTTCCGGTACGGTGGATGAGGGACCAAGGAAGCGGCCTATGAGTGAAGCGCTAGGTCACCTGTGAAGGATCCTAGAGGGTGCTGACCATACGGTGCTCGGCCTAGGATACCCACGTGTGCATCAAGGAAGATATTGGAACAAGGAGTAAGAGTTGTTTTGTGAAACCAAGCATAGATCTGGTTGATTGACCTTGCTGGTCTTCAATGGATGAGTCCATGGCTCTTTATATGGATCTGTTGGTTGATCTTGCTGATCTTCAATGAGAGTCCATCTTGATTTTTATAAGTGATTATATTGCCGAGTATTATGGGCTAGGAACTATTGAAAAGGCCCCTGATGAGTGGACAGGTGGTGAGCGTTCTAATTGCCAATGATGTCATAGATACTCTGATGAAGGAATGATGGGAAATTAAGAATCAACCGGATAATTTGGAAGATTGTGATCAGTGGTACTATGGTTTCATTAAAGGATTGTTTTAAAACTGGTTGAATCTGTGAAAAGGTAATTTCATATTGGGTGGTGTGGCTAATTTTATGTTTGCATGAACTTTCGGCTAGGGAGCCTTGGGACTCTTTTCCTTGGTACCCGGGACAAAACCTAACCAAATTCCAAATTGGATCCCATCACTACAGTGGTTGGGCGGTTGGCTAACCTATGGGACTGGATGGGGTTAGGCTGGAGGACTGATGGATCCATAAATTGAGACTCAATTTCTATTATTACGATAGATAAAGTAAATCCTGGATAGTAATTATTCTATGGATAGGAATCAACGGCTGTGCCTCCTTGATGGGGAAAAAAGCGTTGATCCCAACAATGATCCAAGTGCAAGTTTCTTCCTTGATCTCACCGAGTATCTTTATAGGTGCAATCGGATCAGCTTGATCAGTATTGGTCTTAACTATTTTAGAGTAAAAAGTTATCCTGGTGGAATCGCCCGTGCTTTTCGGGTAAGAAAAGTTTTTCCGAGTTCGGTTTTGGAAAAACCGATGGATTAGTCTCTTGTCCGGATATCCGTGGACGAGGCCCCGAATGTGGGACCCCTGTCCCGCGCGAGAAGTGCTACTTCCGCTGCTAGTACCTGAATCTGTTGCGGGATCTCACAGTTAGTATCAGAGCATTTGGCTAATAAAGATCAACTGAGAAACCAAATATGTCAAAAATTTATCAAGAAGCACAAAAAGGTTGTAATTGTGTGATATAATTCATACAATTTGTTATTCAAACTGAAATTCATAAATTAGTAATTAGGACTTCAATTAGAAGTACCGCAATTGTATGGAACCCTGACTTGCTTGAGGCCTAAACATGATGGTATTTACCTTATAGTTTCGAGTATCATGACTATCCGTATATACCGAGGGTATAACTACAGCTCTTTACCGGCAGTATATACGAGTAAATCTAATACTTGAAATTATAAGCGTTAATGCTATCCAGATGATGAATTCGAATGTGGTTGATATGATTTTTAATTCTGTTTGAATTGATTTGGATTCTGATTGAAAAATGATGATTTCTAAAATTTAGTTGTAATATAATAATCTAAACGAGACCACAATGAGGATGAATGGGACGAGTCCCTGTGATGATGTTCTTAAACTAGAATGATGATAATGATTTCAGCAAATCACTATGAGATTAGTGGATTGTGCTGTCAAATTGCTACTGTTAACACTTGACTCGGTAGATCAAGTTAAGGGATGACAAATTGAGAAATTGCTTGACTAAAATTCCCGTGGAGGAATGTTCAGAAAGAAATTTTTCGATCTAATGGACCATTATCGTGTTAAAAATATGGATGATATGATCTGAATGAATTGTTATTTAATGATGAATTCTATATAAGGGATATTTATCCCCGTATTCTGTTGGGTTGACCAGAATATAAGGAACCCCAGAATAAATTGGATCTTAAGAGAAAGAGTTGTCCTCTACCTTGCGAGATGAGGACATCTCGCATTTTTTAAGTGGGGTAGAATGTAAGATTCTACCCCAGCCTTCGAGGGGTATACAGGAGTAAGAATCTCCCTTTCTGATCTTATAATTAATTCCTCTCTAAATAAAAGAAAGATTCTGTTTAAAAAAGGAAGACCCTTTCTCCAGAAATACTTCTCAAGAGTCACACCTGTTTTAAGGATTCAGAACAATGAGTTCAGAAGTGAAAATCGATGTTTTGGATACCAAGGTTTTGGTTTTCATTGGAGTACGGCCCAAAAGAAGTTCTTTATCTCTTGGGGAGTATAAGAAGTTATCCCCCAGATATTGTGAGCCTTATCTGAATTCAAAGAAAGTAAGTGACTTAGCTTACGAGCTTCTTTTATCTCCTCATCTCAAAGTTCTTAATGCCTCCTATAGAAATATGTGCCAAAACCAAATCATGGAAAGACGGTAAAACTTCAGTGAGTGGCAAGATACCGTTGGCTTCTAGGTTACGCTAGCTCCTTTCTTTATATAAGTCGTAACTTTTACTTGTCGCTCGCAGTAATCTTACTTCCATCGATCCCCTTTCTTTCTTAATCTCCTTCATGGCTTGGCAGCAGGAATTAGTTTTATCCATGATGATTTCTCACCTTCAAGACGCAAGCGAGTCTCTGAAGAAAGATTTTATAGAACAGTATGAGCGCTCACTTTTCCCTCACTTGGGAACTTCTGTAGCTCAGACCAAATGGCGGACCTATCAAGACATAACTAGGGTAACACCCTGGGGTCAGCAGCACTTTCGTAACAATGTCCGCTTGGCCATGGTTATTGAAGCTTTGGGTTTGGGTCCCCGATACTACTGCATCATGAGATCAAGACATCTTGGGTTTTCTGAGCGGGTCTTCTTACTGGCGTGTTTTCTGGCCATGGTTATTGAAGCTTTGGGTTTGGGTCCCCGATACTACTGCATCATGAGAACAAGATATCTTGGGTTTTCTGAGCGGGTCTTCTTACTGGCGTGTTTTCTTCCTCATCAGAAGATATGCCTTTACCCCGTTTTTGGCTTGCCTCTCAGAGGTCCTTTTGTTAGATCACCTCATACCACTGAGATAGGAGCGGCAATAACCAGCCAAATTATTCCCATAGATGAGTTACCTTATACGTGCGCAGCTTGTGAGTGCTGCTTTTGTGATCATATGATGGACGGGCTTATGGAAGTGTAAAGAGTTCTTCTATCTTTACTGTATATGTTCCAAGAATGAATAAAGTTTAAATCTTGTTCTTGTCTTACTCTCTTTGAGACTTTTCTTGGTGGTTAATCTTTATTTGTGCATCTTGCGAAATTATGCGAGATGAGGACATCTCACGTTTTTTAAGTGGGGTAGAATGTAAGATTCCTCTCCCAACCCCCTTTTGATTTCTAGTATCTTCCCCTGTAATCAATCCCTCTTCAGAAATATAAAGACCTTGTTTCTAACTGTTTTAATCTAGAGAGAGAAAATATTCTAGAGAGAGAATATTTAGATTTTTAATATTTTTGGATAGAAAATTATCTCATCTTATTAAAATAAGCTCCCCTGAAACAGAAATTCAAAAAGAATTTTCCAATGTGCAATTGGAATTAATTGTAAATAGGTATAAAGAACCTTAGTCTAAGGGTCTAGATTTTTAGAAATTTTTGGATTATGGTCCAACTAAGGTTCCTATGGGCCAATAGCATCAATCTATGTGTAGGGAGGAGATAAATCCAATTTTGTAAAAGAAGATACCCAAAAATGAGTAAATGCTCACATAAGATGAAGAGTTGACTATGTATAAGGTTTATTAGTAAGAAACTATGAGTAATATCAAAAATATGAGATATTCTGGGTATCCAAAAATGAGTAAATGCTCACATAAGATGAAGAGTTGAAAATGTACAAGGTTTATTAGTAAAAAACTATGAGCAATATTAAAAATATGAGATATTTTGGGTATAATGATTTCATTTTGACACATATGTAAGGAAGGGGAGTCCATTAAAGGAGGTGCATATTTCACATGCTTGAATGAGTTTTAAACTAAAAAATAATGTGATATTTTTATCTCTCCTCGCTCTTGAACCAAACCAAATCAAAAAGGAACCAAACCGAATAAAAAAGGAACCAAACTAGGTCCAAATCTAGTCCAAATTCAACCAAACTGAAGTTGGAAAATTCTAGAAATCAGTTAGCTTTGGTTAGAGCCTCCCTCTCCTACAAATAGAACATGAATCCTTTGAAAAAAAGGAGGGGAATTTTACTATTCTAGAACTATACTGAAATAATGCTAATATTTACTATTCTCTAAAATTCTCTCCAATTTGTAAGAAATTGGAGCTTCCCTCTTTCTTCAATCTCCATTGGTGGCTCCATCAACATACTAAACCAATTGATTGGTTGGGGGCCTCTACCGTCAATAAAGAATCAAGCAATTTGTAAGGTAAGTGTGGTGAATTTTGATCTTTTCTATATTTTCTCAATGTTTCTCTCTTCTCAACTCCTCTCAAGCTTGAGAAGCTTAATTGAAATGGTTTTTTTGAATGCTATTGAAGTAATTAATGAATGATAGTAAAGAATTACATAAATTTCCATTTATGCTTAATTCTAATGGTTTGTATGTAATATCTCTCTCACACTCAAGAAATGGTCATACTCATGACCATTTCTCAATCCAAATGAAGCTTTTCATAAAGTTTTTTCTTAATCCAAGATTAATCTATGCTTAAGACCAAATTAATGGCTTTCCCTATGCTTTTAGTTTATGTATTTCATGAATATTGATGATTCAATCCATTATGGATTAATGATCCAATTGGGGATCATTCTAATTATTTTCTTAATGATAAGCTTTATCCCTTAGAAAAATTGAGATTTATCAGTCGGAGCTATGGCAAAATTTTTATAAAAATTACGCATAAAATAATTTCATTTAAAGCATGAAAAGAGGATTTCCTACCATATTCTAGGAATTATCATCCTAGATTACTTGAAAGATATTCATTGTAATCCTAGAGAAATTGATTTTTATATTATGCATAATTGATTTTCATGCATAGAGGTATGCATAGAAGATGATTATTTTATTATAAAAGAGTTACTTTTAGCATAATTGAATTTCATGTATAGAGGTATGCATAAGAGATGAATATTTGATTATAAAAGAGTTACTTTTAGCATAATTGAATTTCATGCACAGAGGTATGCATAAGAGATGAATATTTTATTATAAAAGAGTTACTTTTAGCATAATTGAAATTCAAGCATAGAGGTATGCTTAAGAGATGAATATTTTATTATAAAAGAGTTACTTTTAGCATAATTAAATTTCATGCACAGAGGTATGCATAAGAGATGAATATTTTATTATAAAAGTGTTACTTTTAGCATAATTGAATTTCATGCATAGAGGTATGCATAAGAGATGAATATTTTATTATAAAAGAGTTACTTTTAGCATAATTGAATTTCATGCATAGAGTTATGCATAAGAGATGAATATTTTATTATAAAAGAGTTACTTTTAGCATAATTGAATTTCATGCAGAGTTATGCATAAGAGATGAATATTTTATTATAAAAGAGTTACTTTTAGCATAATTGAATTTCATGCAGAAGTATGCATAAGAGATATATATTTTATTATAAAAGAGTTACTTTTAGCATAATTGAAATTCATGCATAGAGGTATGCTTAAGAGACGAATATTTTATTATAAAAGAGTTACTTTTAGCATAATTGAATTTCATGCATAGAGGTATGCATAAGAGATGAATATTTTATTATAAAAGTGTTACTTTTAGTATAATTGAATTTCATGCATAGAGGTATGCATAAGAGATGAATATTTTATTATAAAAGAGTTACTTTTAGCATAATTGAATTTCATGCATAGAGGTATGCATAAAAGATATGGGAAGTGATAAGATGTGATAAGATGCATATGAGATGAGTTAGGATGTGATAAGATGAGTTAAGAAGTGATAGGATGTGTATGGGATGAGGTAAGAAGTGTACATTGTGATGGGATAAGATGTATATGGATTGTGATAGGGTGAGAATATGGATGTGAATGTGGATGGGTATGTATGGATGTATGCATGTAGATGTGGATGCATGAATGTGGATGTATGGATGTGAATGAGGATGTGGATGTGGATGCATGGATGTAAATGTGGATGTGTATGTATGGATGTATGCATGTAGATGTGAGTGTGAATGTGGATGTATGGATGTAAATGAGGATGTGGATGTAGATGCATGGATGGGATGTGGATGTATGCATGTAGATGTGAATGTACGCATATAGATGTGGATGTATGGATGTGAATGTGCATGTAGATGTGGATGTATGGATGAGGATGCATGAATGTGCATGTAGATGTAGATGTGAAAATAGATGCATGGATGTAGATGTGGATGTATGGATGTGAATGTGGATGTGGATGTGGATATATGTATGGATGTGAATATATGATATGTGATGTGAAGGAATCAGAAGTGATGAGATGGAAAATGATGTGATGGGATGAGTACACATATAAATGGAATGTGGAATAAGTAATGTGGATTGATGAGGGATAATGTGGAAAAATGAGAGTTAATATAGAAACTGTATTTGTAAACTGTTTGTAAATGAAATCACTGTTTTATGTCAAGAATGCTGGGAAAGCATTTTGACCGTCTTGTGATTAAGGTCATGAAGACCTAACTGATAAAGTTGCAACTGCTGAGACGGAGAGTCAATGGAGGACGTCTCGCGTAGCAAGGTCGACCGAGGTCTTGACCAGCCTCGGTTCGATTAAAATTGTGAGCTTCCGGTACGGTGGATGAGGGACCAAGGAAGCGGCCTATGAGTGAAACGCTAGGTCACCTGCGAAGGATACTAGAGGGTGCTGACCATACGGTGCTCGGGATCTGGGTCACCTAGGATACCCACGCGTGCGTCGAGGAAGAAATTGGAACAAAGAGTAAGAGTTGTTTTGTGAAACCGGGCATGGATCTGGTTGATTGACTTTGCTGGTCTTCAATGGATGAGTCCATGGCTCTTTATATGGATCTGTTGGTTGATCTTGCTGATCTTCAACGAGAGTCCATCTTGATTTTTATAAGTGATTATATTGCCGAGTATTATGGGCTAGGAACTATTGAAAAGGCCCTTGAGTGGACAGGTGGTGAGCGTTCTAGTTGCCAATGAAGCCATAGATACTCTGATGAAGGAATGATGGGAAATTAAGAATCAACCGGATAATTTGAAAGATTGTGATCAGTGGTACTATGGTTTCATTAAAGGATTGTTTTAAAACTGGTTGAATCTGTGAAAAGGTAATTTCTTATTGGGTGTGTAAGTGGTGTGGATAATTTTATGTTTGCATGAACTTCTGGTTAGGGGGCCTTGGAACTCTTTTCCTTGGTACCCGGGACAAAACCTAACCAAATTCCAAATTGGATCCCATCATTACAGTGGTTGGGCGGTGGTTGGCTAACCCATGGGACTGGATAGGGTTAGGCTGGACTGATGGATCCGTAAATCGAGACTTAATTTCTGTTATTACGATAGATAAAGTAAATCCCGGATAGTAATTGTTCTATGAATAGGAATCAACGAGTGTGCCTCCTTGATAGGGAAAAAAGCGTTGATCCCAATGATCCAAGTGCAAGTTTCTTCCTTGATCTGACCGAGTATCTTTATAGGTGCAATTGAATCAGCTTGATCAGTAATGGTCTTGACTAAGTTAGAGTAAAAAGTTATCCTAGTGGAATCGCCCGTGCTTTCTGGGTCATTAGGAACTCAATGGAGTCTTTTTGGGCCCTTTAATCTGCCATGAGGTTATGAAAACGTTTAACTTTTTGACAAATAGGAGCCCGCCATGTAAGCAAAAACCAATGGTTTGTAAGAGAGGTGTAAGAGTGGTCAAAGGGTGCACTTTTTCCCCCAAAAAGGGGAGGGGGCAATTTTACAATTTTCGGACCTCAATAACTTCTACATACAAGCTCCGATTTGAGCGGAGATTACAGATCCGTGATCTACGCATCAAGAGCTTTCCATAGATATGTTACATGATATGGTTTTATCCGTTAGATTTTAAATTCCATTTTTCCCCCAAAATTCAAATTCAAATAAAGTAGCCGTTTTGAAGCTTTAAATTAGAAAACGTTTCTTCTTAAGAGAAAAGGTTTGACTCCCTTAAACTACCAAATAAAAGGGCCCAAGAAGACTCCATTGAGTTCCTAATGTAAGGGAAGTTTTTCCAAGTTCGGTTTTGGAAAAACCGACGGATTAGTCTCTTGTTCGGATATCCGTGTGGACGAGGCCCCGAATGTGGGACCCCTATCCCGCGTGAGAAGTGCTACTTCCGCTGCTAGTACCCGAATCCGTTGCTCGGTGGGAACAGGGAGATCTCACAGTACATTCTACTTGCGAGATGAGGGCATTTTGCACTTTTTAAGTGGGGTAGAATGTAAGATTCCTCCCCTAGCCTTCGAGGTATACAGGAGTAAGAATCTCCTTTTCTGATCTTATAATTATTCCCTCTCTAAATAAAAGAAAGATTCTGTTTAAAAAAGGGAAGACACTTTACCAAGAATACCTTCTGAGGAGCCCACATGTTTTAAGGTTTCAGAACGATGAGTTCAGAAGTGAGAACCGGTGTTTTGAATGCCAAGATTTTGGTCATCGGTTAAAAGACTGCCCGACTCCTACCATGAAAAGGGCACAAGGAAGTCTAGAACCCAAATTCAGAGACCAATTCCTTCATACCAATCTAATCAAGGTCCGTCTTTCGGACAAGATTGCTCCGACCCATTGATTAGGGTCGAGATGACCAGTCAAATGCTTGACATCATAGAGCAACAGATGCAGGCAATTTATAAAGATATAAAAGCTACCTAGGATCGACAGAAACAATATACCGATAAGAAGAGGACAGTCAGAGAATTCAGAGAAGCAGATATGGTCTTCATTGAGTACGGACCAAAAGAAGTTCTTTATCTCTTGGGGAGTATAAGTAGTTGTCCCCCAGATATTGTGGACCAAAGAAAGTAGGTGACTTAGCCTACGAACTTCTTTTATCTCTTCATCTCAAAGTTCTTAATGCCTTCTATAGAAAAATGTGCCAAACCCAAATCATGGAAAGATGGTAAAACTTCAGTGGCAAGATACCGTTGGATTCTAAGTTATGCTAGCTCCTTCCTTTATATAAGTCGTAACTTTTACTTGTCGCTCACAGTAATCTTACTTCCATTGATCTCCCTTCTTCTTAATCTCCTTCATGGCAACAGGAATTAGTTTTATCCATGATGATTTCTCACCTTCAAGAGGCAAGTGAGTCTGTGAAGAAGGATTTTATAGAACTGTATGAGCGCTCACTTTTTCCTCACTTGGGAACTTCTGTAGCTCAGACCAAATGGCGGACCTATCAAGACATAACTAGGGTAACACCCTGGGGTCAGCAGCACGTTCGTAACAATGTCCGCTTGGCTATGGTTATTGAAGCTTTGGGTTTGGGTCCCGGATACTATTGCGTGATGAGATCAAGGCATATTGGGTTTTCTAAGCGGGTCTTCTTACTGGCGTGTTTTCTTCCTCATCAGAAGATATGCCTTTATTCCGTTTTTGGATTGCCTCTCACAGGTCCTTTTAATAGGTCACCTCATACCACTGAGATAGGTGCTGCAATAACCAACCGAATTATTCCCATACATGAATTACCTTATACGTGTGCAGCTTGTGAGTGTTGCTTTTGTGATGGACGGGCTTATGGAAGTGTAAAAAGTTCTTCTATCTTTACTGTATATGTTCCAAGAATGAATAAAGTTGAAATCTTTGTTCTTGTCTTGAGTCTTGCTCTCTTTGAGACTTTTCTTGGTGGTTAGTCTTAATTAAATTTTCTTTTAGTCTCATATTCATGCATCTTCGTGCATCTTGCGAAATTACCCCCAGTTTGCGAGATGAGGATATCTCGCGTTTTTCAAGTGGGAGAGAATGTAAGATTCCTCCCCAGCCTCTCAAGATGTCCAACATCTTCCCCTATAATCAATCCCCTCTTCAGAAATATAAAAGATCTTGTCTCTACCTGTTTTGACATAGAGAGAGAAAATATTCTAGAGAGAGAATATTTAGATTTTGAATATTTTTAGATAGAAAAATTTCTCATGTTATTGAAATGAATTCCCCTGAAATAGAAATTCAAAAAGAACCTTCCAATGTGCAATTGGAATTTATTAGAAATGGGTATAAAGGACCTTAGCCTAAGGGTCTAGATTTTCAGAAATTTTTGGATTATGGTCCAATTAAGGTTCCTATGGGCCAATAGCATCAATCCATGTGTAGGGAGGAGATAAATCCAATTTGTAAAAGAAGATACCCAAAAATGAGTAAATGCTCACTTAGTAAGAAACTATGAGTAATATCAAAAATATGAGATATTCTGGGTATCCAAAAATGAGTAAATGCTCACATAAGATGAAGAGTTGAAAATGTACAAGGTTTATTAGTAAAAAACTATGAGCAATATTAAAAATATGAGATATTTTGGGTATAATAATTCCATTTTGACACATATGTAAGGAAGGGGAGTCCATTAAAGGAGGTGCATATTTCACATGCTTGAATGAGTTTTAAACTCATAGAAATTGAGATATTTTATCTCTCCTCTCTCTTGAATCAAACCAAATCAAAATGGAACCAAACCGAATCAAAAAGGAACCAAACTAGATCCAAATCTAGTCCAAATTCAACCAAATTGAATTTGGAAAATTCAAGAATTCAGTTAGCTTTGGTTAGAGCTTCCCTCTCCTATAAATAGAACATGAGTCCTTTGAAAAAGAGAGGAGAATTTTACTATACTAAAGTTATGCTGAAATAATGCTAATTTCTACTATTCTCTAAAATTCTCTCCAAATTGGAGAAATTGGAGCTTCCCTCTTTCTTCTCCATCAACATACTAAACCAATTGATTGGTTGGGGGCCTCTACTGTGAACAAAGAATCAAGCAATTTGTAAGGTAAATGGTGAATTTTGATCTTTTCTATAATTTCTCAATGTTTCTCTCTTGTCAACCCCTCTCAAGCTTGAGAAGCTTAATTGGAATGGTTTTTGAATGCTATTGAAGTTAATTGATGAATGGTAGTGAAGAGTTACATAATTTGATGAATGCTATTGAAGTTAATTGATTAATGATAGTTAAGAGTTACATAAATTTCCATTTATGCTTGATTCTAATGGTTTTTATGTAATTTCTCTCTCTCACTCAAGAAATGGTCATACTCATGACCCATTCTCAATCCAAATGAAGCTTTTTATAAAGCTTTTCCTTAATCCAAGATTAATCTATGCTTGAGGCCAAATTAATGGCTTTTTTCTATGCTTTTAGTTTATGTATTTCATGAATATTGATGATTAAATCCATTATGGATTATTGATCCAATTAGGGATCATTCTAATTATTTCTTAATGATAAGCTTTATCCCTTAGAAAAATTGAGATTTATCAGTCATAGCAGCGGAGCTATGGCAAAATTTTTATAACAATTACGCATAAAATAATTTCATTCAAAGCATGAAAAGAGGACTTCCTACCATATTCTAGGAATTATCATCCTAGATTAATTGAAGATATTCATTGTAATCATAGAGAAATTGATTTTTATGTTATGCATAATTGATGATTATTTTATTATAAAAGTATTACTTTTATCATATTTGGATTTCATGCATAGAGGTATGCATAAAAGATTATTATTTTAATATAAAAGTGTTTCTTTTATCATATTTGGATTTCATACAAAGAGGTATAAATAAAAGATTATTATTTTAATATAAAAGTGTTACTTTTATCATATTTGGATTTCATGTATAGAGGTATGCATAAAAGTTGATTATTTTATTATAAAAGTGTTACTTTTATCATATTTGAATTTCATGCATAGAGGTATGCATAAAAGTTGATTATTTTATTGTAAAAGTGTTACCTTTATCATATTTGAATTTCATGCATAGAGGTATGCATAAAAGTTGATTATTTTATTGTAAAAGTGTTACTTTTATCATATTTGAATTTCATGCATAGAGGTATGCATAAAAGTTGATTATTTTATTGTAAAAGTGTTACTTTTATCATATTTGAATTTCATGCATAGAGGTATGCATAAAAGATATTCTTTTTATACTAAAAGTGTGATTTTCATCATAAATGGATTTTATGCATAACTTAGATGCATAAGAGAAATTCTTTTATTCTAAAAGTGTAATTCCTACCAAATTGAATTTATGCATACGAAGATGCATAAAAGATTGATTTTTAATTGAAAGTGTCATTCTCATCCAAATTGAATTTATGCATAGGAAGATGCATAAAAGATGGATTTTTAATTCAAAAGTGTCAATTCTCATCCAAATTGAATTTATGCATAGGAAGATGCATAAAAGATGGATTTTTAATTCAAAAGTGTCAATTCTCATCTAAATTGAGTTTATGCATAGGAAGATGCATAAAAGATTGAATTTTAATTCAAAAGTGTCATTTTGATTTAAAATGAATTTAGGAAGATGCATAAAAGATTGATTTTTATTTCGAAAGTGTTAGTCTCCTTAAATGGAATTTATGCATATAAATAAATGTGTAGAGAAACCTTATATCAAATATAAGAATTCTCTTGTATTCTATAAATAGATATGAGATGTAATAGGATGTGATAAGATGCATATGAGATGAGTTAGGATGTGTTAAGAGGAGTTTAGATGTGATAAGATGTGTATGGGATGAGGTAAGAAGTTATGTGATGGGATAAGATGTATATAGGTTGTGATAGGGCGAGAATGGATGTGATGTAAAAGAATAGATGTGAAGGCATATGTGGTTATATGAATGGGAATGTGGAAATGGATGTATGAAATTGAATGTGGATGTGGATGTATGAATGAATGTGGGTATGGATGTAGATACGGATGTGGATGTATGAATGTGAATGTGGATGTATGGATGTGAATGTGAATGTGGATGTATGGATGTGAATGTGAATGTGGATGTGTGGATGTGGAAATAGAAGCGTGGATGTATGAATGTGGATGTGTGGATGTGGAATGGAAGTGTGGATGTATGAATGTGGATGTGGAGGTATGCATGTAGATGTGTATGTATGAATGTGAATGTGGATGTGGATGTGGATGTGGATGTGGATGTGGATGTATGGATGTAGATACGGATATGGATGTATGTATGTGGATGTGGATGTATGGATGTAGATATGGATGTGGATGTATGTATGTGGATGTGGATGTATGAATGAGGATGTGAAAATGGATATATGCATGTAGATGTGGATGTATAGATGTGAATGTGGATGTGGATGTGGATGTATGGATGTGGATGTGGATGTATGGATGTGGATATGGATGTGTATGTATGAATGCAGATATGGGATTGGATGTATGATGTGGATGTACGAACATGGATGTGTATGTAGAATAATGAATGTGAATGTATATAATGTGTCGTCGTCGAAGAGCCCGAGCACCGTATGGTCAGCACCCTCTAGGATCCTTCGTAGGTGACCTAGCGCTTCACTCATAGGCCGCTTCCTTGGTCCCTCATCCACCGTACCGGAAGCTCACCATTTTAATCGAATCGAGGCTGGTCAAGACCTTGCTACGCGAGACGTCCTCCATTGACTCTCCGTCTCAATAGTTGCAACTTTATCACTTAGGTCTCCACGACCTTAATCATAAGACGGTCAAAATGCTTTCCCAGCATTCTTGACATAAAACATTCATTTACAAATAGCATTTACAAACAGTTTACAAATACAGTTTCTATATTAACTCTCATTTTTCCACATTATCCCTCATCAATCCACATTACTTATTCCACATTCCATATATATGTGTACTCATCCCATCACATCATTTTCCATCTCATCACTTCAGATTCCTTCACATTACATATCATATATTCACATCCATACATATATCCACATCCACATCCACATTCACATCCATACATCCACATCTACATCCATGCATCTATTTTCACATCTACATCTACATGCACATTCATGCATCCTCATCCATACATCCACATCTACATGCACATTCACATCCATACATCCACATCTATATGCGTACATTCACATCTACATGCATACGTCCACATCCCATCCATGCATCTACATCCACATCCTCATTTACATCCATACATCCACATTCACACTCACATCTACATGCATACATCCATACATACACATCCACATTTACATCCATGCATCCACATCCACATCCTCATTCACATCCATACATCCACATTCATGCATTCACATCTACATGCATACATCCATACATACCCATCCACATTCATGCATCCACGTCTACATGCATACATCCATACATACCCATCCACATTCACATCCATATTCTCACCTTATCACAACCCATATACATCTTATCCCATCACATATACTTCTTATCTCATCCCATACACATCCTATCACTTCTTAACTCATCTTATCACATCCTAACTCATCTCATATGCATCTTATCACATCTTAGCACTTCCCATATCTTTTATGCATACCTCTATGCATAAAATTCAATTATACTAAAAGTAACACTTTTATAATAAAAGAATTATCTTTTATGCATACCTCTATGCATGAAATTCAATTATGCTAAAAGTAACACTTTTATAATAAAATATTCATCTCTTATGCATACCTCTATGCATGAAATCCAATTATGCTAAAAGTAACTCTTTTATAAATAAAATATTCATCTCTTATGCATACCTCTATGCATGAAATTCAATTATGCTAAAAGTAACACTTTTATAATAAAATATTCATCTCTTATGCATACCTCTATGCATGTAATTCAATTATGCTAAAAGTAACTCTTTTATAATAAAATATTCATCTCTTAAGCATACCTCTATGCATGAATTTCAATTATGCGTAACTCTTTTATAATGAAATATTCATCTCTTATGCATACCTCTATGCATGAAATTCAATAATGCTAAAAGTAACTCTTTTATAATAAAATATTCATCTCTTATGCATACCTCTATGCATGAAATTCAATTATGCTAAAAGTAACTCTTTTATAATAAAATAATCATCTTCTATGCATACCTCTATGCATGAAAATCAATTATGCATAATATAAAAATTAATTTCTTTAGGATTACAATGAATATCTTTCAATTAATCTAGGATGATAATTCCTAGAATATGGTAGGAAATCCTCTTTTCATGCTTTGAATGAAATTATTTTATGCGTAATTTTTATAAAAATTTTGCCATAGCTCCACTGCTATGACTGATAAATCTCAAATTTTCTAAGGGATAAAGCTTATCATTAAGGAAATAATTAGAATGATCCCCAATTGGATCATTAATCCATAATGGATTGAATCATCAATATTCATGAAATACATAAACTAAAAGCATAGGGAAAGCCTTTAATTTGATCTTAAGTATAGATTAATCTTGGATTAACGAAAAACTTTATGAAAAGCTTTATTTGGATTGAGAAATGGTCATGAGTATGACCATTTCTTGAGTGTGAGAGAGATATTACATACAAACCATTATAATTAAGCATAAATAAAAATTTATGTAATTCTTTACTATCATTCATTAATTACTTCAATAGCATTAAAAAAAACCATTTCAATTAAGCTTCTCAAGCTTGAGAGGGGTTGAGAAGAGAGAAACATTGAGAAAATATAGAAAAGATCAAAATTCACCACACTTACCTTACAAATTGCTTGATTCTTTGTTCACGGTAGAGGCCCCCAACCAATCAATTGGTTTAGTATGTTGATGGAGCCACCAATGGAGATTGAAGAAAGAGGGAAGCTCCAATTTCTTACAAATTGGAGAGAATTTTAGAGAATAGTAAATATTAGCATTATTTTAGTATAATAGTAAAATTCTCCTCCTTTTTTTCAAAGGATTCATGTTCTATTTATAGGAGAGGGAGGCTCTAACCAAAGCTAACTGATTTCTAGAATTTTTTAATTTCAGTTTGGTTGAATTTGGACTAGATTTGGACCTAGTTTGGTTCCTTTTTTATTCGGTTTGGTTCCTTTTTGATTTGGTTTGGTTCAAGAGAGAGGAGAGATAAAAATATCACATTATTTTTGAGTTTTAAACTCATTCAAGCATGTGAAATATGCACCTCCTTTAATGGACTCCCCTTCCTTACATATGTGTCAAAATGGAATCATTATACCTAAAATATCTCATATTTTTAATATTGCTCATAGTTTTTTACTAATAAACCTTGTACATTTTCAACTCTTCATCTTATGTGAGCATTTACTCATTTTTGGATACCCAAAATATCTCATATTTTTAATATTGCTCATAGTTTTTTACTAATAAACCTTGTACATTTTCAACTCTTCATCTTATGTGAGCATTTACTCATTTTTGGATACCCAAAATATCTCATATTTTTGATATTATTCATAGTTTCTTACTAATAAACCTTGTACATAGTCAACTCTTCATCTTATGTGAGCATTTACTCATTTTTGGGTATCTTCTTTTACAAAATTGGATTTATCTCCTCCCTACACACATGGATTGATGCTATTGGCCCATAGGAACCTTAATTGGACCATAATCCAAAAATTGCTGGATAGAAAATTTTTGGATAGAAAATTATCTCATCTTATTAAAATAAGTTCCCCTGAAACAGAAATTCAAAAAGAATTTTCCAATGTGCAATTGGAATTAATTGGAAATAGGTATAAAGAACCTTAGTCTAAGGGTCTAGATTTTCAGAAATTTTTGGATTATGGTCTAATTAAGGTTCCTATGGGCCAATAGCATCAATCCATGTGTAGGGAGGAGATAAATCCAATTTTGTAAAAGAAGATACCCAAAAATGACTAAATGCTCACATAAGATGAAGAGTTGACTATGTACAAGGTTTATTAGTAAGAAACTATGAGTAATATCAAAAATATGAGATATTTTGGGTATCCAAAAATGAGTAAATGCTCACATAAGATGAAGAGTTGAAAATGTACAAGGTTTATTAGTAAAAAACTATGAGCAATATTAAAAATATGAGATATTTTGGGTATCCAAAAATATTAAAAAATCTGAATATTCTCTCTCTAGAATATTTTCTCTCTCTAGGTTAAAACAGTTAGAAACAAGGTCTTTATATTTCTGAAGAGGGATTGATTACAGGGGAAGATACTAGACATCAAAAGGGGGAGATGTCCTCATCTCGCAACTTGGGATAATTTCGCAAGATGCACGAATAAAGATTAACCACCAAGAAAAGTCTCAAAGAGAGTAAGACAAGAACAAGATTTTAACTTTATTCATTCTTGGAACATATACAGTAAAGATAGAAGAACTCTTTACAGTTCCATAAGCCCGTCCATCATATGATCACAAAAGCAGTACTCACAAGCTGTGCACGTATAAGGTAACTCATCTATGGGAATAATTCGACTGGTTATTGTCGTTCCTATCTCAGTGGTATGAGGTGATCTAACAAAAGGACCTCTGAGAGGCAAGCCAAAAACGGGGTAAAGGCATATCTTCTGATGAGGAAGAAAACACGCCAGTAAGAAGACCCGCTCAGAAAACCCAAGATGTCTTGATGTCATGACGCAGTAGTATCGGGGACCCAAACCCAAAGCTTCAATAACCATGGCCAAGCGGACATTGTTACGAAAGTGCTGCGGACCCCAGGGTGTTACCCTAGTTATGTCTTGATAGGTCCGCCATTTGGTCTGAGCTACAGAAGTTTCCAAGTGAGGGAAAAGTGAGCGCTTATACTGTTCTATAAAATCTTTCTTCACAGACTCACTTGCGTCTTGAAGGTGAGAAATCATCATGGATAAAACTAATTCCTGCTGCTAAGCCATGAAGGAGATTAAGAAAGAAAGGGGATCGATGGGAAGTAAGATTACTGCGAGGGATAAGTAAAAGTTACAACTTATATAAAGGAAGGAGCTAGCGTAACCTAGAAGCCAACGGTATCTTGCCACTGAAGTTTTACCGTCTTTCCATGATTTGGTTTTGGCACATATTTCTATAGGAGGCATTAAGAACTTTGAGATGAGGAGATAAAAGAAGCTCGTAAGCTAAGTCACTTACTTTCTTTGAATTCAGATAAGGCTCACAATATCTGGGGGATAACTTCTTATACTCCCTAAGAGATAAAGAACTTTTTTTGGGCCATACTCGAATGAAAACCAAAACCTTAGTATCCAAAACACCGATTTTCACTTCGGAACTCATTGTTCTAAATCCTTAAAACAGGCGTGACTCCTGAGAAGTATTTCGGGAGAAAGGGTCTTCCTTTTTTAAATAGAATCTTTCTTTTATTTAGAGAGGGATTAATTATAAGATCAGAAAGGGAGATTCTTACTCCTGTATACCTCGAAGGCTGGGGGAGAATCTTACATGAATGCAAAGCTATGAAGATCTAGGAGAGTGAAGAATCCTGTGCAGAGGTTTACCTATGATGGTTATGTGGCACATCACTATGCATACATGGCAAAAGTTGTGCAGGTGTTGTAGAGCCCACATGCATTGATGAGGCTGTTGGAAATGTGTGTTGAGAGAAAGCTATGGATGAGGAGATGGATGCACTATATGGAAATGAGACTTGGGATTCAGTGCAATTGCCTGAAGGCAAGAAAGCCATTGGATGCAAGTGGGTGTACAAAGTAAAACATAACAGTGATGGAAGCATAAGCAGGTACAAGGCTAGATTGGTAGCCAAAGGATATGTGTAGACATATGGCATTGATTATGAGGAAACTTTCAGCCCAGTTGCCAAGATGGCAACAGTGAGAGTTGTGATAGGAGTGGCTGCATCAAAGTAATGGTCTTTACATTAGATGGATGTAAAGAATGCATTCTTGCATGGGGATTTGCAGGAAGAGGTGTATATGTTACAACCACCTAGTTATGAGGATGTGAGTCACCTCGAGGTGTATATGTTACAACCACCTAGTTATGAGGATGTGAGTCACCTCGAGCATGTTTCCAGGGTGAGGAAAGCCTTGTATGGCTTAATACAAGCACCAAGAGCATGGTCTGACAAGATTTCTGAATATCTTGTCACTATTGGCTTTCATGTAGCCAATGCAGATTTCTCGTTGTATGTGAGACACAGTGATAGAGGGGTTGTGCTTGTTGTCATCTATGTAAATGACTTGATCACTCATTACGGGGGGACCATGATGCAGAGATCTTTGATGTAAAGATCTTGCTTAGACAGAAGTTTGAGATGAAGGATCCAGGGGAGCTCAGATATTTCTTGGGCATTGAGGTGATTAGGTCACCACATGGTATTGGATTACTGCAGCAGAGACAATATGGCTTGGACATGTCTAAGTATGGTATGATAGGCTGTAAGCCTGTCTCGTGCCATTGGATCAAAATGGCAAGTTGAGTGCAGATGCAGGAGAGATTTTGGAGGATCCTACTATGTATAGTCGCGTAGTAGGAAGCTTGATCTACATGATGATCACCAAGCCAGATTTGGGCTATGCTATTGGGTTGGCGAGTCAATTTATGCAGGTTCCTCAAAAGCCGCATTTGGATGCATTGAGACGCATACTGAGGTATGTGAGGTCTACTTTGCATTATGGACTATTTTATGAAACTGGGAACAGAGATATGTGTACATGGGTACACAGATGCTGATTGGGCTGGTAGTATCTCAGATAGAAGATCTACCAGTGGCTTCATGTTTTCTTTGGGGAGTGTTGCTATGACTTGGAGCAGTATGGCAGCATGTGAGGTAGCTAGGTTGAGAAAGCTACTTGTAGATTTGGGTCTATCAGTGGATAGACAAATTATCATTTTTTGTGACAACATTAGCAGTATACAGTTGGCCAGGAACCCAGTTTTTCATGCTTGCACGAAGCATATAGAGGTCCACTACCATTTTGTCAGAGAGAAGATTTTGGTAGGAGACGTTGACCTTGTTTATATCAGCACACAGGATCAGGTCACTGACATCTTCACCAAAGCATTGGGTACAGAGAAGCTCCACAGATTCAAGGCTTTGCTTGGTGTACATGAGATGGAGTTGAGCTCGAGGGGGAGTGTTGAGATATCAAGCTCATCTAGTGAGGCGGTGGACACTGATGACCCGCCTGGGGGATAGGCCCCACACTTACACCACTGGCATGGTTGGTGAGATCATGGGTGATATGCGGCCAATGGGATGACAGGCTGTGTGACAGCCATTCTAGAGACTGGCATAGTTATAGCCCTAGCTCATTTAGTTGGGTTCACATTATAGAGAACCCTAGTATGTATTTGGTTGAGTACCTTTCATATTGTGTGTTCTCTTATCTTTGTATATGGTGTGTTGAGTGTTGTGTGAAGAAGAAGAAGATTTTCAGCCTCTCACCTTGTGTGTTCTCTATTAGGGTTTTGTGAGTGTGTGTGTGCTTGCAAGAGCTCAAGCTCTCTTCTCCTCTGCATCTTTTCAAAGATGATGTAGATTTATTCATGGTGCCTTGGCCCTAGGAAGCTTTGCCCTAGGGCCAAGCTAGATTCTCTTCCAAGGGTCACTCTTGTCATGCACATGTAGAGATTGGCCCAAAGGCCATTCTTACATGCAATATTGACAAAATGGCCCTAGGGAACATAAGAGAATCTAGCTAACACAAACAAAAGAATCTAGCTTGGCCCTAGCACCAAGCTACCATGAACAAATCTATGTCATCTTTTCTGGTGGCAGCTTGGTGCTCGGGCCAATCTACCAGCAAAGACGGTGTTGCTTTGTTGGTGCTATCTTGGACCTATAACCAATGTACTTGCAAAGATGATATAGATTTCTTCATGGTAGCTTAGGCGTAGGGCCAAGTTAGATTCTCTTACAAAGGTCACTCTTGGACCTATGACCAATGTACTTGCAAAGATGATATAGATTTCTTCATGGTAGCTTGGGCGTAGGGCCAAGTTAGATTCTCTTACAAAGGTCACTCTTGCCATGCACATTCAAAGATGGGGCCAAGAGCCTTTCCACCATGCAAAATCAAAAGAATGGCCTAGGGAACATAAGATAATCTAGCTACCAAACTCAGGAGAATATAGCTTAGCCCTAGGGCTAAGCTACCAAACTCAAGAGAATATAGCTTAGCCCTAGGGCTAATCTGGCAATGAACAAATCTACATCATCGTTTCTAGAGCGGCTTCGCCCTAGGGCCAATCTACTAGCGAAGATGATGTTGTTTTGTTGGTAGCAGCTTGGCCCTATGACCAATCTACTAGCAAAGTAGATGTAGATTTGTTTATGGTAGCTTGGCCGTAGGGCGAAGCTAGATTCTCTTGCAAGGGTCACTCTTGCCATGCACATGCATAGATGGGCCTAAGGGTCATTCTACCATGTAATATAGAGAGAATGGTCCTAGGGTTCAAAATATAATCTAGCTACCACACACAAGAGAACTTAGCTTGGCCCTAGGGCCAACTACTATGAAAAAATCTACATCATCTTTGCTCCCAGCCTGGCCCTAGGGCCAATATACCATCAATGATGGTGTTGCTTTGTTGATGGTAGCTTGGCCCTAGGGAAAGGCTACCAACAAAGAGGATGTATATTTGTTCTTGCCCTTGGCCATAGGGCCAAGCTAGATTCTCTTGCAAGGGTCACTCTTGCCATGCACATATAGAGATGGGTCCAAGTGCCATTCTACCCTGCAATCTGAAGAGAATGTCCCTAGGGAACCCAACAGAATACAACTACCACACACAAGAGAATATAGCTTAACCCTAGGACCAAGCTACCATGAACAAATCTACCAACAAAGATGGCATTGCTTTGTTGATGGTAGCTTGGCCCTAGGGCCAAGGTACCATGAAAAAATCTACCACAGCAAAGATGGTGTCTCTTTGTTGCTGGTAGATTGGCCCTAGAGACAATCTACTAGCAAAGAGGATGTAGATTTGTTCATGGTAGCTTGCTCTAGGTAGCTTGGCCTTGGGGCCAAGCTAAATTCTCTTGCAAGGGTGAATCTTGCCATGGACATGCAGAGATGGGTCCAAGGGCCATTCTACCATGCAATGTTTAGAGACTAGAGCCAAGAGAATCTAGCTTGGTCCTAAGGCCAAGCTACCATGAACAAATCTACATCATCTTTATTTGTAGATCGGTCATAGCACCAAGCTAACATCAACAAAGAAACAAAATCCTTGCTGGTAGATTGGCACTAGGGAAAATCTGCCAGCAATGTAGATTTGCTCATGGTAGTTTGGCCCTAGGTAGCTTGGTCATAGCGCCAACCTAGATTCTCTTGCAAGGGTCACTCTTTCCATGCACATGTAAGGATGAGCCTAAGTGCCATTCTACCATGCGATCTTGAGAGAATGGCCGTAGGGAACACAAGAGAATCTAGCTGAATCTAGCTTGGCCCTAGGACTACCATGCACAAATCTACATGCAAAGATAGTGTTGCTTTGTTGATGGTAGCTTTAGCGGGAAACACAAGTAAGTTCTTAGGGGAAATCTACCAACACAGATGGCATTTCTTTATTTATGGTAGCTTGGCCCTAGGGCCAATCTACCAGGCAAAGAGGACATAGATTTGTTCATGGTAGCATGGCCCTAGGGATAAGCTAAATTCTTTTGCAACAAGGGCTAATCTACTAGCAAAAAGGATATAGATTTGTTCTTAATGGCTTTTCCCTATAGGGAATTCTACCATACAATCTTGCTACCACCACACACAAGATAATCTAGCTACCCAAGATAATCTAGCTTGACCCAAGAGAATCTAGCTACCACACACAAGAGAATCTAGCTTGGCCCTAGGGCCAAGCTACCATGAACAAATCTACATGTAGAGATGGAATCTCTTTGTTGATGATAGCTTGGCCTTAGCGGCGAGAGACACAAGTAAGTTCCTAACTAGCAAAGATGGTGTTGCTTTATTGATGGTAGCTTGGCCCTAGGGCCAATCTACCAGCAAAGAGGATGTAGATTTGTTCATGGTAGCTTGGCCCTAGGGCCAAGCTAGATTCTCTTGCAAGGATCACTCTTTCCCTGCACATGTAAAGATGGGCACCAGGGCCATTCTACCATGCAATCTTGAGAGAATGGCCCTAGGAAACATAAGATAACCTACCTAGCACACTCAAGAGAATCTAGCTTGGCACTAGGGCCAAGCTACCATGAACCAGTCATGGATTAGTGAAGCCACACCTTCACTATCTTCCATTTTAAGCTCATACAATTGCATTTTAAGACTAATTTTGGAGTGTTTAGCCTTAGCACCAAAGATCTTTTCAAGTGTCTCCCATGCCTTTGCAGTAGTGTCATCATCATCAATGTAATGCATCATCAAGTGTAGTAGTGTCATCATCATCAATGTAATGAATGTCATCATCATCATCAATGTAATGAATGTCATCATCAAGTGTAGTAGTGTCATCATCATCAATGTAATAAATGTAACCATCATCAAGTGCAGTGATTATGATGCCTAATTCTTGCTCATCTTTGGCTTGCAATGCAGTAGTGGTTGCTCTAGTAGTAACAGTAGCAGAAGCTTCATCTCCATCAAGTTGTGGTTTGACAAGACTCCATAGATTCTTCTTCATTAAGTACCCCTTAATTTTGGTTTGGAAGGTGTGGAAACCTTGGCCATTAAACTTATCTAGAGTTTTAGATGAAGCCATGAGAAGGTCTTACAACTGAGATGAACCCAGGGAAGTGTCTAATCTCTTACAATTTGTGATTAATTATCCCAAAATCTGAATTACATTGAGATAAGCACCTTGTTTTGTATGTAATAAACTACATGTTTTTGGTGGGTACAATTAGGGTTGGGAATGAGAGTAAGAGTCAAACTTTTTTTCATAAACATCAATATAAACTCTCTAATATTGGTTTAGAACAAGAAATGGTCACCAAACACTTCAATTATAAGGATTAATTGTTGGTTTTTTAGAGGTAAGCTCACTGTGGGCATGTGCAGAGGGTACCCTGATTTGGCATGCTCAAATGGAGTACCAAATAAGAGGGAAACCTTGATGTGAAGCTATATAAGGCTTTAGAAGCACATGAATTGAATATTTGCACCTTGAATGTCTCAAAAAAACAACTATGCAAAGATTAATTGAGCAAATTGAAATTTTTTTCTTACAGTGCTATTCTGTAGAAAACAGGCACCAGATGATCTCCCTTGTGTAGCCTATGTGGTTGATCTTTTGCAAACCCTTTTAGGAGTTTGAAGCTGAATTCTAGGGAACAAAAATACCTCAATCAATTTCTTGAATGACTTACACTTCAGTAAGTTATGGACTCTATAAGCCGACGAGACGTTTTCTAAAAAACGCAAAAATCTGCAGCAGTGTGCGATGATTCAGAGCAATTGAACCACCTCGGCTATGCACCCTGATGTACTAAAGAGGCTCCAAGTTGTAGATCACCAAATGATGAAGTGTGCATAGAGATCTAAGGCCTACAAGAAGTGTGTGTGCTATGGGAAGAGGAGCTAGATTGAGTTTATGATAAAAACTTAATAATCTTTTGTGATGATATTGTGAAAGTGTGATTAGATGAGTGTAATTAGGGTACTAAGGGATGGCCTAGCTTTGATACCATGAAAGAAAATTTAAATAATGATGTGCTTATGGTGGATCAAAGAATATGTTTGCCATTACTAGTTAATGATTAACAATATGATTAAGATACGATTAAGCTAATCACACAAGCATGAAGAGGGTATGAATAAAAACACTTGAACTGATTTCTCATTCCCAAAGGTTCCTTTTTATAGGCCAAGAGTACATCCTTGAATATAGGAGAGGTGGCTTGATTTTAGGAGAGATGGAGAGGAATGTGGAGAGGTGGAGTGATTGTAGGAGAGGTGGAGTGAATGTAGGTGGGCACTGCCCTCATTTTTCTCCTTGATTCTCTACAGAGGAGGGCGCCTTCTTGTCACCTCTTTGGGTGGATTCTTGTGCCTTTTACAATGCTGAAGTTACATGGACAATAACATTTGAACCTTAGGCTTTAATCGTGGGTTTATGTTTGGATTATTTCCAACAACTTGGCCATAGGGCCAAGCTACCAGTAAAGAGGATGTAGATTTGTTCTTGGTGGCTTTGCCCTACAGGCCATTCTGCCTAACAATCTTTCTATCACACACAAGATAATCTAGCTTGACCCAAGAGAATCTAGTTACCACACACAAGAGAATCTAGCTTGGCCCTAGGGCTCTATAATCTTGCTACCACACATAAGAGAATCTAGCTTGACCCAAGAGAATCTAGCTACCAGACACAAGAGAATCTAGCTTGTTGGCCCTAGGACGACCAAGCTATCATGAACAAATCTACATCATCTTTGCTGGTAGATTGGCCATAGGTTGGCCATAGGCAACCAGCAAAGATGGTGTTGCTTTGTTGATGGTAGCTTGCTTGTATAACAAATCTACCAGCAAAGATGATGTAGATTTATTCATGGTAGCTTGTTGGCCCTAGGTAGCTTCACTTTTGAGCCAAGGTAGATTCTCCTGCAAAAGGGTCACTCTTGTCATGCACATGCAGGGATGGCCCTAGGGAACATAAGCGAATCTAGATACCACACACAAGAGAATCTAGCTTGGCTTGAAGCTATGATGAACAAATCTACATCATCCTTGCTAGCAACTTGGCCCTAGGGCCAATCTACCAGCAAAGATGATATTGCTTTATTGATGGTAGCTTGGCCCTAGGGCCAATCTACTTGTTGCAAAGATGATGTAGATTTGTTGATGGTAGCTTGGCCCTAGGGCCAAGCTAGATTATCTTGAAAGGCTCACTCTTGCCATGCACATGCAGAGATGGGCCCAAGGGCCATTCTACCATGTAATCTTCATAGAATGGCCCTGGGGAACACATAAGAATCTAGATAATACGCAAAAGAGAATATAGATTGGCTCTAGGGAACACAAAAGAATCTAGCTACCATATGCAAGATAATCTAGCTTGGCCCTAGGGAACACAAGGGAATCTAGCTTGGCCTTAGGTTCAAGCTACCATGAGAAAATCTACATAATCTTCGCTGGGGTGGCAGCCTTGCGCTAGGGCCAATCTACCCCAGCAAAGACGGTGTAGCTCTATTGATGGTAGCTTAGCCCTAGGGCAAGGTCAGATTCTCTTGCAAGGGTCACTTCAGATTAGCTAGTGTTCCCTAGGGCCATTCTCTCAAGATTCTATGGTAGAATCCCCCCCGTCGAGCCAAGCCACCAAGAAAAAATCTACATCCACTGTAAGATTCCTCCCTCTGACTTTTGAGGTGTGTAGGTGTAAGAACCTCCCCTTCTGATATTATAATTATTCCCCTCTCTTAAATAAAAGAAAGATCCTGTTTTACCCTGTTTTGGCCTAGAGAGAGAAAATGTCTAGAGAGAGGTAATTCAAAATTGAGATATTTTTGGATATAAAAATCCTCCTAGTGTTTAAAATGGTTTTCATTAAAATAGAAATTCAAAAAGAACTTTCCAATGTGCAATTGGAATTAAAGCCTAAGGATCTAGATTTTTAGAAATTTTTGAATTATGCTCCAATTAAGGTTCCTATGGACCAATAAGATTAATCCAAATTTAGGGAGGAGATAAATTGAAGAATAAAAGAAAATCCCCCAAAAATGAGTAAATGCTCACATAAGATGAAGAGTTGACTAAGGACAAGGTTTATTAGTTAAAAAAGAAGAGATATTTTAGAGGAAATGATGCATTTTTGACACCTCAGTGTGGGGATCTCCCCTCATGAAGGAGGCACCTATTTCACATGTGTGGAGGAGTTTTAAACTCATATTAATGAGATATTTTCATCTCTCCTCTCTCCTGTTTCAACTAAATCCAAAAAGTAAGCTAAACTGACCAAAAATGGTCAAAAAAATGACCAAACTAATCTAGAAAATTCTAGAATCAGTTTGCTTGGTTAGAGGCTCATTTTTTCCTATAAATAGAAGCCTCCCCCTTTGTAAAAGGTTAATAGTGTTTATGCACTATTACTCTACTCCTACCCAGAGCCAATTACATTAAATTCACTTGATAATTCAATTATTTTTTACTAAATCCTCTCCAAAGAAATTGGTGGCCACTCGATATCCAAACAAGAGTATAACCCTCAATCCCTCAAGCCAAAGGAAAGCTTACAAAACTCCATGTAAGCTAAAATTTCTACTTTTTAATTTCAAATCTATGGTTTTCTGATTTCCTTGTTTTTTTTATAGTTCATTAAAGTGAATCCTGATGTTATGCCTTGATGAAAAGTCTCCCCCCTTCTCTTCCTTAAGAATTCAGCCTTTCTTTATCCTAAATGAGTAACAAATAAATTGATTTAAACTTTCCTTATTGTTTACTCTTTAGAAAGTGAAAATTGAGTAGATTAGAGTACTTTACTTCAAATTGGGAATAATTCTAAATTGATATTAGAATGTAAAAATTGAGAAATGGTCAGCCATACCACAAAGGAGGTTATGGCAAAATTTTCTTAATTTTTGAGAAAAATAAATTTAATTTTTATGTTATTCTAAAAGATTAATTCCCACCGTTTGTGCATTCTAAAAGAATATTTTTATTTACTCCATGTACATATTCACCTATGTGAATATGCATGGATATCATTGATATTAATTATTGAAATTGATTTCTATGCATAGAAAGATGCATATTGGAAATCTTTATTATGAAAAGTGTTGTTTTCTTTGAATTTAAATTCCATGCAAAGAAAGATGCATAATGGTCTCATCTGAAAGTCTTTGGATGCATTGCATATGTGCATGTGCCAGATAAGATGAGAACTAAGCTGGATCCAAAAGCTGAAAAATGTGTGTTTATTGGGTATTCCCTTGAGCAAAAGGGATATAGGTGTTATAACCCTGCTACTACACGTGAGTTGAGGGTAAGCAAGGATGTTGTTTTTGATGAGATGAGCAGCTGGTATGCTACTGAAAAAGAAGCTGTTGGAGCTGATGTGAGTGGAAATGTGGTTGCACAGAATACGAGTCAGCAATCATAGTCTTTGAGTGGAAATGTGGTTGCACAGAATACGAGTCAACAATCATAGTCTTTGAGTGGACCAGGAGAGTCCTCATCTAGTGTTTCAGTTGATAGACCATGGAGTGGAAGGCTGCATCATAATACCAGTCCTGCAAATGTGATTAGTACATCACATAAAGGTAAAGAGAAAAAGGTTGATCCCCTTAGTATGCCTGACATTTTTGCAGGGCATTCTCATGTTGATGGAGAGTCTAGTGGCTCAGAGATGAGCCTTGATGAGGATCTTGGGATACCAGCTATGAGAACACCTGGTGTAAATAAGGCTATGGAAGCCATGAATGCAAAGCTACAAAGATCTGGGAGAGTGAAGAATCTTGTGCAGAGGTTTACCTATGATGGTTATGTGGCACATCACTATGCATACATGGCAAAAGTTGTGCACGTTGTAGAGCCCACATGCATTGATGAGGCTATTGGAAATGTGTGTTGGGAGAAAGCTATGGATGAGGAGATGGATGCACTATATGAAAATGAGACTTGGGATTTAGTGCAATTGCCTGAAGGCAAGAAAGCCATTGGATGCAAGTGGGTGTACGAAGTAAAACATAACAATGATGGAAGCATAAGCAGGTACAAGGCTAGATTGGTAGCTAAAGGATATGCGCAAACATATGGCATTGATTATGAGGAAACTTTCAGACCAGTTGCCAAGATGGCAACAGTGAGAGTTGTGATAGGAGTGGCTGCGTCAAAGCAATGGTCTTTACATCAGATGGATGTAAAGAATGCATTCTTGCATGGAGATTTGCAGGAAGAGGTGTATATGTTACAGCCACTTGGTTATGAGGATTTGTCGCTTTGCCCCAGGGCCAAGCTAGATTCTCTTATGTGTGGTAGCTAGAGTATCGTGTGTGTTTCCTAGGGCCAAGCTAGTGTGACATGAAAAATTGATATCTTTCATTTTCAATTTTGTACATATTTTGATGGTTTCTCAATGGTAATAAGGTGGAAGCTTGTACATATTTTGATGGTTTCTCAATGGTAATAAGGTGGAAGCTTATCCAAGAAGATGCTTGATAAATACTTTAGTATGGTAGATAGGCTAGTGATGTGGAAAATAAAAGTGGGCCTTCATGCTCACATGGATCTTAATTGTATTATTAATATAGTATTCACATAAGGCTACAAGTTGGGGAGTGTGGAAGGCATGTGGAGGTGCATAATTGGGAAAGATTCTTCTAGAATGCCTACATGGAAGAGGAGAATGGGAAAGATTCTTCTAGAATGCCTACATGGAAGAGGAGAATTCCGCCATGTGGAGGTGCATAATTGGGAAAGATTCTTCTAGAATGCCTACATGGAAGAGGAGAATTCCGCCATGTATAAGTGGGATCTCCACCTACATGCCACTTAGACTTGGCTATTATCTCATCACACTTTCAAAGTCAAAAAGTCTTCAATTTAATAATCAATAGAAGACTTAGCCTAAGAGAACAATTGGTGACATCTATTCTTATGTCACTGAAGGGTTGAATATTTTTATGTTGTAATTTGTAACAATGGAAGAGAGGGTGATCCTCCACCTATAAAAGGAGCCCTCCTCTCCCTTTCAAATCAATGAATGAAGCCAGGCCCTCCTCAATTGAGCATTTTGTGTCATTGCCATTCTCTTATCTTCAAACCCTTATTCAAACGCTCTCTTTACATGTGAATGTCTCATTTAGCATTAGCTCCTCATGCTTAACCAAATTTTGGACCTCTTTGATGATTCATGATAAGTGGGATAAGAAGTTATTATCTTGGTGGGTATGTGACTTCTCAAGGTAGCCCTTGCCTTATTGCCGCCCTCCTTTAGACGTACCAATGGTTTTAGCGGTAATGAGCATGTGGGAAGACTTTGGAGATAAATATTTACGATTGTCCACTGAGCACTGTTAACCCTTACCCTCTAGCTTGAATCATGAAGGAGATGAAAGGCAAGAGGCTATGTGAAAATTGAGGTTTCATGCAAAGAGTGGGAAGTGTAGTTTTTATGGTCTAATACCCAAATTTCAATCGGTAATTACTTCATCACTCGGGTATTGGTTTCTAAAATTGATCATATGGCTAGGAAGCTCTTTATATGCTCTTTCCACTCATGTAACTAATTTCTTAATCTTTTACTTCCTTGATGATCAGAATTTCTCCCAAAGTTGCTAGCTTTTAGGCGAATTTTGATAGTTTTATAGTCTTGTAGTAAAATGCTCATAACTTTTCGCTCGGTTGCTTGTTTTTGAAAGTTTTTATATAGGCATGAAGCTCTATTCAAGCTCTACGTACCTATGTTATCCTCTTTTGTACACTCTATATGGATTTAAAATTGCAATTCTCTGTGTATCTCTTTTTTTATAAACTTTTGGCCATTATTTCTTCTTAATGATGATTAATTCCTCTTAATCTCTTATCAAAAGGCAAATCCCATGTATCTTATCCTCTTGTAAGTGATTGCTATATTCTTTTACTTTAAGATGTTCCATCCAAATCACCCAATTCAAACGGATGAACCTTACCAACATTCCTCGTATGTTTCCGTTTACATAATCATGAGTCTGAAGATTTTCTTCCAACAAAGAATTGCCCTCTTGTTTGGAGCTGCAAGACTGGCAAAAATTCTTGCTTCTCCTGAGTCTTTCATCTTTCATTCCATGAATTATGGTCTCACCTTTTATGTGTTTATCTTTATCTTAACCTAGGGAGAGAAAGGGAGGTGAGGAGGCTGTGAGGTTTCATACAAGTGTGTTTTGATTCTAAGAAGTGACCAAAGTCAAAACCCCAACTTTGTGTCATATCTTTTGGTGGAGTTGACGGGCAAGTTTTACTTAGAATTATTCTATTTTAACCTCAACGTCCTGCATGATTAAATAAAAGTTATTTTGAAATAAGTAAATTTTCCTTGTTGCTACTCATCTTTTGGTGCAAGATGTTTAACATTCCGGCGTTCCAAGGATCGGAAAGAGAAGACTCGGGGAGTTATCTCAGAGAGTTTAACCAAGCATGCCACTTGACGGGTTGGTCTATGAAGGAGAGAGCAAAAATACTTCCAGATTTCTTGGAGGGTGTGGCCTTAACTTGGCATGAGGATTTGCGAGAGGAGTCCAAGAATGATTTGCGAGAGGAGTCCAAGAATGATTGGGAAAGGTTGACCAAAGCAATGAAGGAGAGATTTGGGATAGTGGAGTCAGCAAATGCTTTACTATTGCAATTGGATCAAATTTTCCAAAAGGATGGAGAGTCAGTTTCTACCTTTTCAGTGAGGTATGAAGCCTTATTCATCAAATATCAACAAGCTGCTTTACATGTTGTTACTTCTTTTTTTTCACCTTCTATGGGAGATTCAAAGAGTTCTTTAGCAATGGAGCACCTTAAGATGAGCAAGTTTATGATGGCTTTGGATCCCCGCTTGCATGGAAAAGTTCTTAGCAAAGATCCCACTAATTTTAAAGAGGCTCTTTGTATTGCTTTGAAGAAGGAGGCCACTCTTCATATTGAGTCCACATTCCAATCTTCTCCGAGTGTGCCGACCCCACCACGAGTAGAGATAGCCTCAACATCTCAGGTACAAGCTCCATCCTTGGATCATAACATTGCACAACTTATGGCAGAATTTGCTGATTTGAAGTAACACTTAGTCAACGCAAGGCCACCTAGGGTTCCATGAGTTGAGGATAAAAGGGATAGAAGTAGTGTCACATGCTATGAATGTCAAGAGAAGGGACACTATCACACCACTGAGTGTCCAAAATTGAGGAAAAGAGAGGATAAAAGTTTAGCACTTTTAGAGAAAACATGCTAGGAAGAAGAAGAGGAAACATTGATGCCATTAATGGCAAAAAGGGGTCATAAAACTAGGAGCCAAGAAGAAGTATAACAAGAAGATAAATCTGAAGAAGAAGAGAAAAATAAAAAGAAGAAGAAGTCGTCCAGGAGAAAAATTTGACAATCTGACTTTCCTCATGGACAAGGATCTCTTAGTTATGACCTCTTAATAGATCTTAGGGAGAAAATGGCACAAATCACATTTGGGTAGCTTTTGGCACTCTCTCCAAATCTCAGAAAGGAAAGGGGTAAGCTAGCTAGCACAAGGGAATCTAAGAAAAAGAAGAAGAGGGATAATGGGACTCCTACGGCTCAAAAGGTGGATATTGATGTAGGAGATGATGTGCCTATGATTGATGTCATCATTGAGGGGGCAAACAATTTCTAATGCATACATTGATGGAGGTGTGTCAATGAATGTCATGAGTGAAAAAACAATGAAAGATGGACAGATTTAAAGTTTTCTACTAACTCTCCCTATTGCATCAAACTTGATAATACTAGGGTGAAAACCTTAGGAATTGTCAGGAATTTGGGAGTGGATGTATGTGGTATTTGTGTGCCTACAACTTTCTAAGTCATTCCTACAAAGCCTGATGCTAGGGCTTACCCATTGATATTGGGTAGGCCATGGCTTCGCCAAGTGAAGGCAATTCAAAAGTGGGAGATAGGTGATCTTATTCTACAAGGTGAGAATAAGAAGATCCACTACAACATCAAGAGTCGTCGCAAGAAAGTGGTAAGAGGTGAACCTTCAACTTCCGAAAGTTCATAGTCAAAGTCATCCGATGAAGAGGAGACAAGTTGTAGCTCCAAGGATTCCATCGCAGAAGGGGAGATGGAGGGAGTTGCATTTGGTCTTTCCCTGGGAAGGGATCAAGGGAATGCTGAAGACAATGGAGCCTTGGAAGGGGAAGCTTCTTCAACCATGTTCAAGAAAGGAGATGTGGACCTCACTAGTCTTCACCAATAGAATGAACTTCTTCTTGATGAGTCCATAGCAAGTACTGAAAGGGAGAATTACTCAAAAATGTTAGATGGATTTCCTAACCTTTTTGCAAACAGCTACTCACAAATATGCCAAGTTACCCTAGTAGAGCACAAGATTGATCTCAAGCCTGAAAGTAAGCCAGTGGTACAGCGGCTAAGGCATTTGGGAGGAGTAGTGCAAGCAAAGGTGCTTAAGAATGAGGTAACTAATTTGCTTGAAGCTAGATTTATTTTTCCAGTAGAGAATTTAGAGTGGATTTTCCTAGTTGTAGTCACTTCCAAAAAAAGGTGGAAAATGGCATGTGTGTGTGGACTTTCGCCCTTTGAATGCATGCACAAGGAGAGATTATTATCCTCTACCCTTTCAGGATGAGATTTTGGATCAAGTTGCAGGTCATGAGTTGTATCCCCAGTGTGTGTGATGAATACTCTGGATACTTTCAAATCCAGATTTGTGAAGAAGATCAAAGGAAAACCTCATTTATCACCCCTTTGGGAGTGTATGCCTATAGGGTGATGCCATTTGGCTTGACCAATGCACCAGCAACTTTTCAACGCTTCATGAGTCAGGTATTTGCACCTTACTTGGGAAAGTTTATAAGGGTCTTTTTGGACGATTTTTGCATTTATTCAAGCCGCATGGATCACTTGGAAAAGTTGAGGTTGGCCTTGCAAAGTATTGATGATGCAAAAGGGTGTCTTAATCCTGGAAAATGCCGCTTGGTACACGAAGGAAGGTGGGTTCTCTTCTTGGGACATGTTATCTCATAAGAAGGCATAGAGATGGATCCTGAGAAGGTGCAGGTAATTGTGGCCCTCCCACAACTACCAATGTAAGGAGGATTTTGGGTAAAACAAAGTATTACCAATGCCTTGTTGACATGTTCTCTGAGAAGATGTATCCTATAAATCTATTGATAAAGAAGAATGTTTCTTTCCAATGGGGCCCGATCAAATTCAATCTTTTTGTTTTCTCAAAGAATGCATGAGTCAAAGTCCAATTGTGCAACCTACTAGGTGAGGGGAGGACTTTTATGTGAACCCAAGTGTCTCATCACATTTAGTGGGTGCTATATGTCAGGCATTTGTCTGAGAGGTATTTTGGGCTCGTGTATATATGAATGCATGGCAGGTGTGAAGGTTTTGGTTTTGAGGGCATTGCCAGGTGTACAGGGTGGATGCTTTTGGTTTTGAGGGCATTGCCAGGTGTACAGGGTGGATGCTTTTGGTTTTGGACTCGTGCAGGCCTGTCTAGAGCATGGTTCGATGGAGATGGTTTTAGCTGTGGCGGCTTGGTTGTGTATGCGTCCCCAAGCATGAGCGGGCATCATGGATTGTAATAGAAGTATGTGGAGCATGGGAAATAAAAGATTATGGGGCCAAGGTCATAAGAGAAATGGTGTGAAATGAAACCATTGTGTGGCCATCTCTTAGGCATTAGAAGAAATGAAAAAAAATGAATAAAATAAGGAAAACGTGGCTAATTTGTGCAAAGGCCACATGTGGATCTTTAGGTGGCTGCCAACGCATATTCCAGAAGCTTGGCAAAGGTGGTGAGTCGGCGTGGGCTGTAGAAGAAGGTAGAGGTCGTTTGTTTTCAGGGGGCTCTGATTGAATTGCAGTGGGTGCAGGCACCAAAGAGATGCATAGCTGACGGGCTGCAGGTACACAAAGGGGAGCCTCCCGTGTGAAGGCGAGTGGACATCGAGGTGTGAGTGAAGTGCAGTGGCTGGTGTGGAGGGTGTGCGCAGCCTGACGGGCTAGCAATTTGCAGAAAGGGATGAAGTGGGCGCAGAAGCGCAGTGGTGAAGAGCAGTGTGGAGGCCGACGTGAAGATTGGCTAGCGCCGACGTGTGGGTTGAGGGGAGAGCAGAAGCATGGTGAGATATAGAGAAGAAGGCCGCCTTGCTGTTGACGGGCTGATGGATATAGCCTGGGGTGCCAGGGTCCAGAAAAAAGACACCTTGCAGAGCTGGCTGCAGAGGCGCATAGGTGAGCATGCAAAAAGAAGGCGCAAGAGAAAGAGCCCGGGTCAGTCTGCGAAGAGAGAAGGCCGCCGTTGGATGCAAAGGAGGTTACCTTCATTTGGGTGAGGTGATGGCCGTCTGCTGATAGGTGGGCAGTGGTTTCGAAGGAAGAGGGAGCATCTGGAGGCTGCCGCTGGAGTTGGTAGCCGAAGGTGACGGGCTGCAAAGGTGGTGGGGCTCCTTGTGAAGAGCCAGAAGTGAAAGCTGACAGGCACTGTGGTGGCCTTGGTGTGTGAAGAGCCAAGCTGGGGGTGATCGTGGAAGTGTTAACGGAGCAGGGAGCCGCCTTGAAGCTGGTAGCACAGACGTGGATGCGCAGGACGTAAGGCTGGCTTGTGAGCTGGCGAGTGGTGACGTGGAGGCATCCCCTTGCTTTGGATTTTGGATACAGAGAAGCAGAGGGCTAGATGCACGACTGAAAGGCAAAGCAGCTAACAAGGAGCTGTGAAAGTGGATGCGTAGGCTGGTGTGGGCCGCGTAAGCAAAGGCTAGAGCGTGGACGGACTGAGGTGGTGTGGCCTTGGTTCGATTAGTCAGAGTGGACAGCATAAGAGGGTGCCGATTGGAAGAGCAAGACGGGTGTTGCTACTTGGTGGTGGGCCGGTAGCATTGCAGAGGAAGGGTTTGAAGAGACTGGCAAAGGATCAGCTTGAGAGAGAGATGATTGGGTGGAGCTGCTCTGCTGACGACACATGCAGAAGTGATGGGCTGCAGAGAGAGTTGAAGGTTAGCTGGTGGGGCGCCTTCTGAAGAGAGTGGCCGGGTTCATTCTGGTGTGATTGGTACAGCATGTAGGTGAGTGGATCATGTGGTGATTGGGGATGTGGTGTATCCTCGGTAGTGATGACTGGCCTGAGTCAGTGTTTGTATGGCTGTGTGAGTAAGGCTTTTGTGTCGAGAGAAGCTTGTATGAAATGTTTTGACTGGGAATAAATTGCTGGGTGTTTGCTTGGTCTATGGTGCCTCTGTTTTGTGTTGTTTGTCTGGCGTGGGTGGGTGGTGAAGTGTGAGAGAGTGTTTCCAGCCGGTGGTGGCTGGTGGTGCCCCGTTGGTGTGTGTGTAGGGCTATAGAGGCAGGGTTTTCTTTCTTTTTTTCACCTCACACTATACTCTTGCAAAAGGGAGAGCAAGGGCATATGCAACCAGTGTATTATGCAAGCCGAGAACTCACTGATGCCAAGAAGAGGTATGGTGAAATGGAGAAAGGTGGTTTGTCTCTTGTTTTTACAGTAAAGCAGTTCGAGTCATACTTGTTACGTCGCCCTTTTTTCTTCTTCACATCTCCACCTTCTTTACAATTCTTGGTCCGCAAACCCAATCCTGCAGGAGGGAAGTTTGCAAAGTGGATTTGTGAGCTTCAAGAATTCTCTTTCACTTTTATTATAGAAAACACCACTAGGGCCTCTCTTGCAGATTTGCTTACAAAAGGAAGGAAGAGGAAGAAGGAACAGGAACAAAGAAAGAAGTATATGAAGATTTGGAGACACTCCCAACTGCTTTCACTATGCATTTTGATGGAGCCTTTAGCCCTTCCAGACAATGTGGGGCTGGGGGGATAGTTTTATTTGATCCATAAGGAAAAGAGGTATGGGCCAAGGGTAGGGAATTTTCAAAGGCTATATCAAATAATGTGGCCGAGTATAATGCATTAATTTGGGGATTAGAAGATTGCATAAAAGATGGAATTAAAGAGGTAGAGGTTAAAGGGGATTCGCAATTGGTCATCCGACAAATGAAAGGAGAATATAAGGCAAGGAGTCCAAATATCCAAGAATTTTATAAAAGGGAAATGGAGTTAAAAGAAGCTGAGTTTTGTAAATTTATTCATGTTAATAGGAAGGATAATCAAAAGGTTGATGAATTGGCTACTAAAACTTTGGCTTCTTTCAAAGTAGCCATTCTTGCATTAATGGATACAGGTTGGCTTGAACTCCAAGATGTTCAACACTATTTAGATACAGGATAATTCCCTCCTAGATTGAATCCTCAACAGAAGCAAAGGCTTACAAGGAAAGCTCATCCTTACACAATTCTAGGGGATGTTCTTTACAAGTAAGGTAAGGATAAGATTCTGAGGAGCGTAGTGAGCCTGGAAGAATCTAGAAGGATTATGGAATTATGTCATGAATGTTCAAGTCACTTTGCCTTTTGCCTTAGCCAGCACAACTCAGAGAATCCTTAACATAGGTTATTATTGGCCTCGACTCAGCAAAGATGTCTATGAGTGGTATAGAAGCTGTGAAGTATGCCAGGCATATGGACATAAGCAATTGGTTCCCGGACCCTTAAACCCTATCCCAGCATATGGTCCATTTGAGAGGTGGGGATTAGATTTTGTGGGTCCACTTCCTCGTTTCCTCACATGGGAAGTATTATGTATTGGTGGCCATAGATTATGCAACAAGGTGGGCAAAAGAAAAGGCCATGGTTAATAATAAAGCAGTGGGGTTGTGTCATCCTTTCTTCAAGGAATACATATGTGCCCGATTTGGGTGTCCTCATCATTAGAAATCCTTACTGATGGGGGGAGGTCTTTCAAGAATGACTTGATTGAAGCTTTGGTGCAGAAATTAAAAATAAAGAATGCTATGTCAACTCCCTATTATCCCCAATGTAATGGTTTAGTAGAAAAAACTAATGGACTGCTTTGTGGATCTTTGTCTAAGCTAGTGGATACTATGAAGAGAAAGTGGGATGTGCATTTGCTAGAGTTCCTATGGGGCCTATAGGACAACTCACAAACTCTCTCTTGGTTTCACACCTTTTTAGTTAGTTTATGGAATGGAGGCTATTTTGCCAATAGAATTGGAAATCACAAGCCTTCGCACATCTTTTGCATGCTTGAATAATGAAGAAGAAACACATGCCCAACGCCTAGTACAACTTGAGACCTTGGATGAGAGGCGACTTCAGGCACTTCAAAATTTGGAGGCTGCCCAACAACGGTGCAAGGCAAGGCATGACACTCTCACGAAGAAGAAGAAGAAGCCAGAACTCAAGCAAGGAAGCTTAGTCACTCATGAGGTATGATGGCCATGTGGAGAAATAGCTGGATAAGAAGCTAGAAAGGCCCCTTCAGGATAAAGCAAAAGTTCAAAAATAACACCTATCTTCTAGAGGATGCAAGTGGCCCAGGAGGTTCCCGGATGTGCCAATGAGTACCGACTGAAGATATTTTGCCCTCGAGCACCATGGCCAGTAGATCCCCAAGACAAGCATGGAGGATCTGCTGGGGGGAAGATGTGGCATAAAAAATTGATATCTTTCATTTTTAATTTTGTACATATTTTGATGGTTTCTCAATGGTAATAAGGTGGAAGCTTATCCAAGAAGATTATGGCACCCACAATGGAATAACGGCGTGGTGATGCGGCGGCTTGGCGGCAACCCTGATAATAGCATTCTATCTTCAAATATAATAGTTTTACTTGATTTAGGGTGCACACATTGTAAATTCCACAAGTATGCTTGATAAATACTTTGGTATGGTAGATAGGCTAGTGATGTGGAAAATAAAAGTGGGCCTTCATGCTCACATGGATTTTAATTATATTATTAATATAGTATTCACCATAAGGCTACAAGTTGGGGAATGTGGAAGGCATGTGGAGGAGTGTGTGTAGGTGCATGATTGGGAAAGATTCTTCTAGAATGCCTACATGGAAGAGGAGAATTCCGCCATGTATAAGTGGGATATCCACCTACATGCCACTTAGACTTGGCTATTATCTCATCACACTTTCAAAGTAAAAAAGTCTTCAATTTAATAATCAATAGAAGACTTAGCCTAAGAGGACAATTGATGGTGACATCTACCCTTATGTCACTGAAGGGTTGAAGATTTTTATGTTGTAATTTGTAACAATGGAAGAGAGGGTGATTCTCAGCCTATAAAAGGAGCCCACCTCTCCCTTTCAAATCAATGAATGAAGCCTCCTCAATTGAGCATTTTGTGTCATTGCCATTCTCTTAACTTCAAACCCTTATTCAAACACTCTCTTTACATGTGTGTGAGGTACCTATCCCCACCGCACAACGAATTCAGGGGTTCTAGCAGCGGAAGTAGCACTTCTTGCGTGGGGTAGGGTCTCACACTTGGGGCCTCACCCATGGATATCCGGACAAGAGACTATTCCATCGGTTCTTCCAAAACCGATCCCGGAAAAACTTCCCTTGCCCGGAAAGCACGGGCGATTCCTCCAGGATAACTTTTCTCTAACATAGTCAAAAGCCTTAACTAATTGAACTGATCAGCCCAAACCCGTAAGTCCCAAGTCAGATCACGGAAAAGATTGCACTTCGATCATAGAGACCAACGCTTTTTTCCTCATTGAGAGGCACAGCCGTTAATTCTTTTCCATAGAACAATTTTTGTCTGGGATTTACTTCATCTATCATACTATAATAGAATTGAGTCTCAATTTAAGGATCCATCAGTCCAGCCCGTGGGTTAGCCCAACCTCTGTAGTGATGGGATCTAGTTAAGAATTTGGTTAGGTTTTGTTCTGGGTACCAGGGAAAAGAGTTCCCAGGCCCCCTAGCCGGATATTCATGCAAACAAACTAGTCACACCACTTACACACCTAATATGAAATTGCCTTTTTCTCAGCATCAGCTATCTTTAAAACAATCATTTAATGAAACCATTGTGTCACTGATCACAATCATTTAATGAAACCATTGTGTCACTGATCACAATCCTCAAAATCTCCGGTTGAATCCTTATTTCCAATCATTCCTTCATCGGTGTACCTATGGTATCATTGGCAACCAGAATGCTCACCACCTGTTCACTCAAGGGCCCTTTGGATAGTTCCTAGCTCATAGTAACCAACAATTTATTCACATATCAAAATGGAATCTCCGTCGAAGATCAGCAAGATCAACCAACGGATCCATATTAAAGAGCCATGGACTCATCCGTTGAGGACTAGCAAGGTCAACCAACCAGATCCATGCCCGAATTCAGAAAACAACTCTTACTCCTTGTTCCAATATCTTCCCGGACGTACGTGTGGGTATCTTCGGTAGTCCAGAGCCCAAGCACCATATGGTCAGCACCCTCTAGGATCCTTCGCAGGTCACCTAGCGCTTCACTCATAGACGTCCTGTGTTGACTCTCCGTCATAGCAGTTGCAACTTTAACAGATAGGTCTCCACGACCTTATTCACAAGATGGTCAAAATGCTTCCCCAGCATTCTTGATATAAAACAGTCATTTAAAAACAGATTTCACATACAAATACAGTTCCAACAATATTTCCATTTTTTCTCATCACTCCACATCCTTTCACATTAGTCCCCATCTTTTCTCATCTTCCCACAAATTTTTTTTTCTTCATCGATCCCTATCACATCATATCATTCCCACATCAAATCACATCCAATCATATCATCCACACATCAATCCACATCATCCATACATCCATCCACATCATCCACACCGATCCACATCATCCATACATCCATCCACATCAATCCACATTATCCACACATCCATCCACATCTTCCATACATCCATCCACATCCATCCACATGTCAATCCACATCATCCATACATCCATCCACATCAATCCACATTATCCACACATCAATCCACATCATCCATACATCCATTCACGTCAATCCACATTACCCACACATCAATCCATATCATCCATACATCCATCCACATCATCCACATCAATCCACATTATCTACTCATCCATCCACATCAATCCACACATCAATCCACATCATCCATACATCTATCAACATCAATCCACATTATCCACTCATCCATCCACATCAATCCACACCTCAATCCACATTACCCACACATCAATCCACATTATCCTCTCATCCATCCACATCAATCCACATTACCCACACATCAATCCACATCATCCATACATCCATCCACATTATCCACATTACCCACACATCAATCCATATCATCCATACATCCATCCACATCATCCACATCAATCCACATTATCCACACGTCAATCCACATTACCCACACATCATCCATACATTCATCCACATCAATCCACATATCCACTCATCCATTATCCACATCAATCCACATTACCCAGACATCAATCCACATTCATTTCATAAGTATTCCCATTCTCATCTAATCACATCTTTTTCTAACTCATCACTTATTTCCTCATTTATCCTCATCAGACCACATCTACTTGCATCTACCCATACATCTCATCACTTCACATACATTAACATCTATCCAGTTTACATCGCATCTTATCACATCCATTTCACATCACATCTCATTCATTCACATCCCGATTCACATGCTAACACATTCATTCACGTCCCTTATCATTCATTCACATCCCAATTCACATGTTATCACATTCAATCACATCCCTTATCGTCCATTCACATCCCTTATCGTTCATTCACATCCCGATTCACATGTTATCACATTCATTCACATCTTGTATCATTCATTCCCATCTATCTGATTCACATCACATATCATCACATCTATTTACCTCTTATTCTCATTACTTCTATTCTCATCACATCCATCTATCCATTCTTTCCCATCTATCGGATTCGCATTACATATCACATCTATTCACCTCACATTCTCATCACTCCTATTCTCATCGCATCCATCCATCCATTCATTCCCATTCTATCTGATTCGCATCACGTATCATCACATTTATTTACCTCTCATTCTCATCACTTCTATTCTCATCACATCCATCTATCCATTCTTTCCCATCTATCTGATTCGTATTACATCTCATCACATCTATTCACCTCACATTCTCATCACTCCTATTCTCATCACATCCATCCTCTATTCATTCTCATCACTCCTATTCTCATCACATCCATCCTCTATTCATTCTCATCTATCTGGTTCATATCACATCTTATCACATCTATTTATAGAATGTAAGAGAATTCTTATTTTTAATATAAAGATTCTTTACGCATCTATTTATGCATAAGAACAACTTCCGTGGAAATTACTTTCAGTAGTTTATGCTCTGAAGTTGTGGAGACATTATCTTTTCGGACAGAGGTTCACCTTGATGTGACAGATCATCAAAGTCTAAAGTGGATCCTCACCCAAAGGGATCTCAACATGCGTCAAAGGAGATGGATGCAGACCTTGCATGAATTAGATTTTGAAATTAAGTATCGGTTGGGAGGGAAAGAAAATGTGGTGGCAGATGCAAAGCCTCCTTGCTTGCAATTACAATGGTGTCAAATCCATTAATCAATGAAGCAAAGGAGAAAATCATGCAGGACAAATTCTTTGCTCCTATCACTACCCTTCTGATGTAGGAAAGCAAGACTCCTCAAAAAATGAGTCGAGTTCTTGGGTACAAACTGGATGAAGGATGCATGTATTATAATAATCGGCTATGTATTCCCAATGACGAGGGAATAAAGGGAAGAATTCTGAGAGAAGCCCATGATAGCTTAATAGCTGGACATCCAGGGTTTATAAAAACCTATATATCTCTTTTGGCCAGGGCTCAAAAAGGATGTACTTGATCATGTGCGAAAATGCTTAATGTGTCAGAGAGTCAAGGCAGAGAGAGTCGAGATGCCAGGGAAACTGTAGCCCCTAGACATTCCTGAGATGAAGTGGGAATGTATCAGTATAGACTTTGTCACTGGATTACCTTCAGTGCAATCAAGTTACAACTCCATTTTTGTGGTAGTTGACAGGCTAACCAAAGTTTCCCATCTAAAAGAAACATACACTCCAGCAATGGATGTTGGCTGAGTTTTCCTTAAAGAGATCTTCAGATTGCATGGCTTACCCAGGAGGATAGTAATTGACAGAGATCCCAAATTCACATCAAAATTTTGGACTGCATTCTTCAAAGCAATACGAATTTTCTTGGATCTCAGCATAGCTTATCACCCCAAAACAGATGGCCAGACTGAAAGAGTGAACTAGGTAATAGAAGATATCCTTCGGTCATGCTATGGCAGGGAACCCAAGAAGTGGTTAAGCCATTTGCATCTGGTTGAATTCGCTTACAATGCTTCTTATCATCAAAGCATTGGGATGAGTCCTTTCAAAGCTTTGTATAGACAAGATTGCCTTACACTGTTAAATTTGTCTGACCCATTGATCAGAGTTGAGATGTCCAGACAAATGCTTGATGACATGGACCAGCAAATGCAATCAATCCGTAAAGATATTAAGGCAGCCCAAGATAGGCAAAAGTAGTATACAGATAAAAAGAGATCAGAGAGAGAGTTTGAAGAATCAGATATGCTTTTCATTCGAGTATGACCAAAAAGAAGTTCCTTATCTTTACGGAAGTACAAGAAGCTCTATCCCAGATACTGTGGGCCATATGCTGTTATAAAGAAAGTGGACGATCTAGCTTATAAACTTCTTCTGCCTCCCCATCTCAAGGTACATAATGTATTCCACGTCAGTTTGCTTAAGAAATATGTACCCAATCCAAGTCACGTGCTTGATGTGATGAACAATTGATTTCTCCAACTCAAGGCCAGATGGTACTCCAACCTGAAGAATTGAAGAAAACTATGCAAATACTTGGGTGAACCGTCAGCCGGATTATGGGTCAAATGCTTTCACAAACCCATCTCCTATCACTCCAAATGTACCCAAATATCCTATTGTTTATGGTAGTGGTGGAAAACCATACAATATGCAGGTGCTTTCAAAGGTGGAAATACTTCTCAAAAGCCTTCACAAGCATAGGTGCAAAGCCAACTAATGATGGAGTCACCAAGACAAAATTTGTGAAGGAAGACTGCATTAATGAGATGAGGGACAAAAACCTATGCTACAAATGTGGTGGGAAGTATAGCAATGTCAAGATTGATATGGTTTACCCCAAAGGTGGTAGATCACACTAATGACAAAGAATTGGAGTCATTTGAAGAGCCATGTAAGTTTGTGGATGCCAACTATTCTTTAGATCCAGATGGGGAGTTTCCTTTTGACCCCAGTGGCTATCTTGGTGATCTTCATGATTATGATGATGGATTTCCTCATACTTTGGGTGCTACTGTGACATGAAAATTTGATATCTTTCATTTTCAATTTTGTGCATATTTTTATGGTTTCTCAATGGTAATAAGGTGGAAGCTTATCCAAGAAGATTGCAACGCCCATAATGGAATAACGGCGTGGTGATGCGGCGGCTTGGCGGCTACCCTAATAACAGCATTCTATCTTCAAATATAATGGTTTTACTTGATTTAGGGTGCACGCATTGTAAACGCCACAAGTATGCTTGATCAATACTTTGGTATGGTAGATAGGCTAGTGATGTAGAAAATAAAAGTGGGCCTTCATGCTCACATGGATTTTAATTGTATTATTAATATAGTATTCACCACCATAAAGCTACAAGTTGGGGAGTGTGGAAGGCATGTGGAGGAGTGTGTGTAGGTGCATAATTGGGAAAGATTCTTCTAGAATGCCTACATGAAAGAGGAGAATTCTGCTATGTGTAAGTCGGATCTCCACCTACATGCCACTTAGACTTGGCTATTATCTCATCACACTTTCAAAGTCAAAAAGTCTTCAATTTAATAATCAATAGAAGACTTAGCCAAAGAGGACAATTGATGGTGACATCTACCCTTATGTCACTGAAGGGTTGAATATTTTTATGTTGTAATTTGTAACAATGGAAGAGAGGGTGATTCTCCACCTATAAAAGGAGCCCTCCTCTCCCTTTCAAATCAATGAATGAAGCCTCCTCAGTTGAGAATTCTGTGTCATTGCCATTCTCTTATCTTCAAAGCCTTATTCAAACACTCTCTTTACATGTGAATGTCTCATTTAGCATTAGCTCCTCATGCTTAATCCAATTTTGGACCTCTTTGATGATTCATGATAAGTGGGATAAGAAGTTATTATCTTGGCGGGCCTGTGACTTCTCAAGGTAGCACTTGCCTTATTGCCGCCCTCCTTTTTGGAGGTACCAATGGTTTTAGCAGTAATGAGCATGTGGAAAAACTTTAGGGACCATAGGTAAATCTTTATGATTGTCTTGCTAAGCAATGTTAACCTTTACCCTCTAGCTTGAATCATGAAGGAGATGAGAGGCAAGAGGCTATGTGAAAATTGAGGTTTCATGCAAAGAGAGGAAAGTGCAGTTTTTGTGGTCCAATACCCAAATTTCAACCGGTAATTACTCATCATTTGGGTATTGGTTTCTAAAATTGATTATATAGCTAGGAAGCTCTTTATATTCTCTTTCCACTCATATAACTAATTTCTTAATCCTTTACTTCATTAATGATCATAATTTCTCCGAAAGCTGCTAACTTCTAGGTGAATTTTGGTAGTTTTATAGTCTTGTAGTAAAATGCTCATAACTTTTTGCTCAGTTGTCTGTTTTTGAAAGTTTTTATACAGATGCAAAGCTCTCTTCAAGCTCTACATACTATGTAATCATCTTTTGCACAGTCTATATGGATTTAAAATTGTAATTCTCTGTGTATCTCTGTTTTTATAGACTTTTGGCCATTCTTTCTTCTTAATAATGATTAATTCCTCCTAATCTCTTATCAAAAGGCAAATCCCATGTGTCTTATCCTCTTGTAAGTGATTGCTATATTCTTTTGCTTTAATATGTTCCGTCCAAATCGCCCAATTTGAACGGATGTACCTTACCAACATTCCACGTATGGTTCCGTTCACATAATTCACATAATTTTGAGTCAGAAGATTTTCTTCCAACAAAGAATTGCCCTCTTGTTTGGAGCTGCCAGACTGGCAAAAATTCTTGCTTCTCCCGAGCCTTTCATCTTTTCATAATACAAGTGTGTTTTAATTCTAAGAAGTGACGGAAGTCAAAACCCCAACTTTGTGTCACATCTTTTGGTGGAGTTGACGGGCAGGTTTTACTTAGAACTATTCTATTTTAACCTCAAAGTTTTGCATGATTAAAGAAAAGTTATTTTGAAATAAGTAAATTTCCTTTGTTGTTGCTACTCATCTTTTGGTGCACGATGTTCAACATTTCGGTGTTCCAAGGATCGGAAGGAGAAGACCCGGGGAGTTATCTCAGAGAGTTTAACCAAGCATGCCACTTGACGGGTTGGTCTATGAAGGAGAGGGTAGAAATACTTCTAGATTTCTTGAAGGGAGTGGCCTTAACTTGGCATGAGGCTTTGCTAGAGGAGTCCAAGAATGATTGGGAAAGGTTGACCAAAGCAATGAAGGAGAGATTTAGGACAGTGGAGTCACCAAATGCTTTACTATTGCAATTGGATCAAATTTTCCAAAAGGAAGGAGAGTCAATTTTTGCCTTTTCAGTGAGGTATGAAGCCTTGTTCATCAAATATCAACAAGCTGCTTTACATGTTGTCGTTTCTTCTTCTTCACCTTCTATGGGAAATTCAAAGAGTTCTTTAGTAATGGAGCACCTTAAGATGAGCAAGTTTATCAGGGCTTTGGATCCCGCTTGCATGGAAAAGTTCTTAGCAAAGATCCCACTAATTTTAAAGAGGCTCTTCATATTGCTTTAAAGAAGGAGGCCACTCTTCATATTGAGTCCACATTCCAATCTTCTCCGAGTGTGCCGACCCCACCACGAGTAGAGATAGCCTCAACATCTCAAGTACAAGCTCCATCCTTGGATCATAACATTGCACAACTTATGGCAGAATTTGCTGATTTGAAGTTACACTTAGTCATGCAAATCCACCTAGGGTTCCACGACTTGAGGATAAAACCTGGGGATAGAAGTAGTGTCACATGCTATGAATGTCAAGAGAAGGGGCACTATCGCACTGAGTGTCCAAAATTAAGGAAAAGAGAGGATAAAAGTTTAGCACTTTTAGAGGAAACATCGTTAAAAGAAGAAGAGGAAACATTGATGCCATTAATGGCAAAAAGGGGTTGTAAAACTAGAAGCCAGGAAGAAGAAGAACAAGAAGATAAATCTGAAGAAGAGGAGAAAAATAAGAAGAAGAAGTCGTGTAGGAGAAAAATTGGAAAATCTGACTTTCCTCTTGGACAAGGATCTCTTAGTTATGACCTCTTAACAAATCTTAGGGAGAAAACGGCACAAATCACATTTGGGCAGCTTTTGGCACTCTCTCCCAAGCTCTAGAGCTGAAGTAATGATAGTAAGAAAATGAGCTCAAAGCCCCAAAACTTGGGAGCCTGTCCAAGGTTCCATCCTTTTGCAATGTGGTTGGCTTCCAATTTGATGTCGGTACATATGGTTTCTTTGCTTCTTGTTAGCATCTTTGTACACCTTATGTAGCATGGAAACCCAAAGCATCCATAATCACAAATCCAATTTTAAAAAAATGAGCAAAAACTAGTTAATCATGGAATCTTACCTTGTGGGCTGAACAGCAAAGTGCAAGATGGAAAGATGATGCAATATACAAAATTTGATGAGGCCATTTGTTGATATCGCGTTGTCTTTCTATGAGGGTTCTCAGAGTAGCAAGAGAAATAGTCTGAGTAGGCAGTTAAGAGAGAAGCAAGAGAAATAGTGTGAACAGCTTCAAGTAGGGTTATGAGAAGTAAGAGAAATGTGGGTAGCTTCAAGTATTGTAGAATATCCTCCTATCAAAGAAGCCTAGGGTCAGCTCGCTCGGCCAACACCCAAAGGAGCATGTTTGGTTTGTATAGACTAAATTTTATTGAATCATCAAGTAGTGAGGAAACCATGAAAAAACCCTCTTAATTAAGGAATTAGCATGTGAGAAGGGTACTTCTTCTCCAACACTATGTGGTGGATTCATGGGCTTAGCTCGAGGAACCTTACGATACACATATGAGCTAAAAGAGAAGCTCCACAAGTTGGCAAGGGATAACCATCAAGCTCAAATAGGGAAATAGACACTAGAAGGCCCGGGAGCAAATGGCAACAATCGATGAGGAATGGTACAAGGGGAGAGAAATTCTCAACCTGTAGTAAAACTTACTCCTAAAATTAGAAGGGACTCTATTAGTGTTGTCCAAAGGAGTGGTAAAATGTATTTTCCTACTTCCACAAAGCTAGAAATTGAAGAAAGATACATGGAAATGCAAGACCAACTCAGGAAGCTTGAATAGGAGAAATTGAGCCTAGATCTTCATAGGGAAATAGCTGAGAGATGTGCCTTTGACATGGCAATGCATGGGGAAGGGTCATCTAGCCTTAGTGGATTCAGACACAAGGAGGGATTGGTCGCATAAAACAATGCTAGTAGATAGATTGAACATGCAATAGAGGAAGGCATGCCACCTCTAGAAACTATTCCAGAGGAGTCTCGAGAAGACGGAACCACTTGTGCAGCACCTATCTCTCATGCAATGATGATCCATCGAGAGAAAACACAGAGAAAACCTACACCAAGATGGAAGTAGACGCGATGATAGGACCCTAAAGTTCCCTGAGGGATTTACTCTTAGAAAACTTATGATATCATGAGAGTGTACAAGAGGGGGGTTTTTTGAAATGAGGAATAAGCTTATAAGGTAGGGATAAGGCCATGTATTTAGGTGAATGCTAAATCTTAAATTTAAGTTAGGTAGGGGTAAGGCCATGTATTTAGGTGAATTAGTAATCTTAAATTTAAGTTAGGTAGGGGTAAGGTCATGTATTTAGGTGAATAATAAATCTTAAATATAAGTTAGGGGGAGGGGGCCTCAAAGAGGGGGGTGAAGGTGAATACTAAATCTAATGATATCAAGAAATGATCACAACATGCTTCACTAATGATTCAAGTAGGTTGTGGTGATTTAGAGTGATGATTTCCTAGTATTTAACATCTATTTTGCATGTACTTATGGTCTCTCAATAAGGTTCAAAAAGTAGCATACTTGAATCTAAGCAGGAGAGGGGGTGTGTAAATGCTAGAGAAAAAACATAAATATAAGGAAGCCTTAGGGGATTGACATAGTCATTTTTAAAGGTATCCATATAAGCTTAAATATGGGGGTTTTATCATCTTATGAGCATCATATATAGGGGTTTTCTTAAGGTTCATGCATGCAACTAACATCCCCATTTATTTTGTGAGTTAATCCCATGGGTAAAGTTCCGAGAGTATTTAAGAGGTATGTTGTTATAGGAAGAGAACCTAGGAGAAGCAATTTTTATTGATGATATTAACAAAAATGTGGGAGCTATTCCAATCCCACCTGACCAAGGATACATGGAAACCAACATGCTCGAGCGATTCCTACATCAAAGGAAAAATTACAAGTGCCCATCTTCTCTAGAATCAGTTCTACCTAACCGGCACAATTTAATTGACAAGAAGCTACATAATTTTTGGTCATATCTACTAGTGGGCAGAAAGATTATAGAGATGAAGTTGCAATCATGACTCGTCTATCTACCATTGGCAACAACGAGCTACCTAGATCATTACAAAAGTCTATCTTATATCTGTTGATTGTGAACTAAAGAAGCGAACAAGATAGTGAGCAGAAGCCACCTGATGAGTGTGTAGCATGAGCATAACCCTCACAGCACTGTATGAATCGTTTGATCTGAATTAATTGAGTTCCTTTTAGCATTAGGGTTTTGGGGATTAGCCCTTTAACTAGTGCAGTTTAGCTTACTACAAGCTATAGAACTTTTTGTCACACCTACCTGATTAACAGTTTGGTGACAAGATTATGGAGATGAAACTGCAATCATGGCTTGTCTATTTACCATCAACAGATGAGCTACCTGGATCATTATAAAAGTTTTTCTTATATGCAACTTCTACTAATAGTGAACTAAAGTGAACAAGACAGTGAGAGTAGAAGCCATGTACTCAGTGTGTAGCCTAAGCCTCACACTCACATCACTGTATGAATTATCTGATCTCAGCTATTTGAGCACCTTAGCATTAGGATAGGGGTTTCGGGTTAGTTCCACATTAGATTCAAAAATTATCATTTGTTGTATCTCACCTAATTAATATAAACAGTGCTGATTCAATTTCAAACTTGTTTATTCAATCTGACTACTCGTTGTTGTTGTTATGTTGCATTTCCTTGTCCCTGCAATTTTAACAGGGTATCAAACTCATTTACTTCCATTGTGTAGAGTGTGACTAGGTGCCATCTAGCCTTTGAGATTAAGCACACTAGCATCTACATCAGATCCAGTCACAACCAACATCTACATCAGATCCAATCACAACCAGCATCTACATCAGATCCAGTCACACACTGCTCGGATCTACAGCCGTTCTGGTCCATGTCAGCATTGCATAACTGCTAAGTCAGTCTTTTACATTCTAGCATTCAGTGCTCTTGTAAGATTCCTCCCCCAGCCTTCGAGGTATACAGGAGTAAGAACCTCCCTTTCTGATCTTATAATTATTCCCTCACTAAAATAAAAGAAAGATTTTGTTTAAAAAAGGAAGACCCTTTCTGCAGAATACTTCTCAGGAGCCCACCTATTAAGGAGTCAAAATGATGAGTTCAGAAGTGAGAACCGGTGTTTTGGATGCCAAGGTTTTGGTCATCAGTTAAAAGATTGCCCGACTCCTACCATGTCAAGGGCACAGGGAAGTCAAGAACCCCAAATTCAGAGACCAATTCCTTCATACCAGTCTAATCAAGGTCCGTCTCGCCCAAGCCAGGGTAACCCCAAAAGAACTCCAGCTCATCCATCTGCCTTTGTCCAAAATAACCTCAGAACTCCTTTCCAGAACTGGGGCAACCAAAGAGAAATAATTCCGCCTCAGACTGCAACTGCCAGAGTAGTCGCAATTTCAGATGTAGTAGAAGAGGAAAAAGGACAGATCTATGCTACAATTAAAAACCAAGGGCCTAACCGATAATTCTCAGTCATCCATACTCCAGCAGAGTATCAGGGTAAACCAAGTAATCTTTATCTCTTGAGAAGTATAAGAAGTTATCCCCTAGATATTGTGGGCCATATCTGATTTCAAAGAAAGTAGGTGACTTAGCCTATGAGCTTCTTCTACCTCCTCATCTCAAAGTTCATAATGTAATTCATGTAAGCCTTCTAAAGAAAAATGTGCCAAGCCCAAATCATGGAAAGACGATAAAACTTTAGTGGGGTAAGATACACCGTCGGCTTCTAGGTTACGCTAGTTCCTTCTTTTATATAAGTCGTAACTCTTACTTATGCTCGTCTTGTAGTAATCTTACTTCCATCGATCTCCTTTTTTTCTTAATCTCCTTTATGGCTTGGCAGCAGGACTTGGTTTTATCCATGATGATTTCTCACCTTCAAGACGCAAGCGAGTCTGTGAAGAAGAAGGATTTTATAGAACTGTATGAGCGCTTACTTTTCCCTCACTTGGAAATGGCGGACTATCAAGACATAACTAGGGTAACACCGTGGGGTCGGCATCACTTTCGTAACAATGTCTGCTTGGCTATGGTTATTGAAGCCTTGGGTTTGGGTCCCTGATACTATTGCATGATGAGATCAAGGCATGGTGGATTTTCTGAGCGGGTCTTCTTACTTACGTGTTTTCTTCCTCACCAGAAGATATGCCTTTATCCCATTTTTGGCTTGCCTCTTAGAGTTCCTTTTATGAGGTCACCTCATACCAATGAGGTAGGAATGAGGTAGGTGCTGCAATAACCGGACGAATTATTCCCATAGATGAGTTACCTTTTACGTGTGCTACTTGTGAGTGCTGCTTTTGTGACCATATGATGGACGGACTTATGGAATTGTAAAAAGTTCTTCTATCTTGCTGTATATGTTCCAAGAGTGAATAAAGTTGAAATCTTGTTCTTGTTTTGAGTCTTGCTCTCTTTGAGAATTTTCTTGGTGGTTACTCTTAATTAAATTTTCTCTTAGTCTCATATTCGTGCATCTTGCGGAATTACCCCCAGTTTGCGAGATGAGGACATCTCGCATTTTTCAAGTGGGAGAGAATGTAAGATTCCTCCCTAGCCTCTCAAGATGTCCAGCATCTTCCCGTGTAATTAAATCCCTCTTTAGAAATATAAAAGTTCTTGTTTCTAGCTGTTTTAACCTAGAGAGAGAATATTCAGATTTTTAATATTTTTGGATAGAAAAATATCTCATCTTATTAAAATGAATTTCCCTAAAACAGAAATTCAAAAAGAACTTTCCAATGTGTGCAATTGGAATTAATTGTAAATGGGTATAAAGGACCTTAGCCTAAGGGTCTAGATTTTCAGAAATTTTTGGATTATGGTCCAATTAAGGTTCCTGTGGGCCAATGAGATCAATCCATGTGTGGGGAGGAGATAAATCCAATTTGTAAAAGAAATTATCAAAAAATGAATAAATGCTCACATAAGATGAAGAGTTGACTAAGGACAAGGATAATAGTTAAAAAGGGGAGATATTTAGAAGTAAATACTCACATAAGATGAAGAATTGGCTAAAGACAAGGCTAATAGTTAAAAAGGAGAGATATTTAGAAGTAAATACTCACATAAGATGAAGAATTGACTATGTACAAGCTTTATTAGTAAGAAACTATGAGTAATATCAAAAATATGAAATATTTTGGGTATAATGATTCCATTTTGACACATATGTAAGGAAGGGGAGTCCCTTCAATGAGGCGCCTTCTTCACATGCTTGAGTGAGTTTTTAACTCAAAAATAATGTGATATTTTTATCTCTTCTCTCTCTTCAATGAGGCGTCCCTTCAATGAGGCGCCTTCTTCACATGCTTGAGTGAGTTTTTAACTCAAAAATAATGTGATATTTTTATCTCTTCTCTCTTGAACCAAACCAAATCAAAATGAAACCAAACCGAATCAAAAAATAACCAAACTAGATCCAAATCTAGTCCAAATTCAACCAAACTGAATCTGGAAAATTCTAGAAATTAGTTAGCCTTGCTTAGAGCCTCCCTCTCCTATAAATAGAACATGAGTCCTTTGAAAAAAATAGGAGAATTTTACTATAATAGAATTATGCTAAAATAATGCTAATTTTTACTATTCTCTAAAATTCTCTCCAAATTGAAGAAATTGGAGCTTCCCTCTTTCTTCAATCCCCATTAGTGGCTCCATCAACATACTAAACCAATTGATTGGTTGGGGGCCTCTACCATGAACAAAGAATCAAGCAATTTGTAAGGTAAATGGTGAATTTTGATCTTCTCTATAATTTCTCAATGTTTCTCTCTTCTCAACCCCTCTCAAGCTTGAGAAGCTTAATTGGAATGGTTTTTGAATGCTATTGAAGTTAATTGATGAATGGTAGTAAAGAGTTACATAATTTGATGAATACTATTGAAGTTAATTGATTAATGATAGTAAAGAATTACATAAATTTCTATTTATGCTTAATTCTAATGGTTTTTATGTAATTTCTCTCTCTCACTCAAGAAATGGTCATACTCATGACCCATTCTCAATCCAAATAGAGCTTTTCATAAAGCTTTTCCTTAATCCAAGATTAATCTATGCTTGAGGCCAAATTAATGACTTTTTTCTATGCTTTTAGTTTATGTATTTCATGAATATTGATGATTCAATCCATTATTGGGTTAATGATCCAATTAGGGATCATTCTAATCATTTCCTTAATGATAAGCTTTATCTTTTAAAATAATTGAGATTTATCAGTCATAGCAGCGGAGCTATGGCAAATTTTTTGTAAAAATTACACATAAAATAAATTCATTCAAAGCATGAAAAGAGGACTTCCTGCCATATTCTAAGAATTATCATCCTAGATTAATTGAAAGAATTTTATTGTAATCATGAAGAAATTGATTTTTATGTTATGCATAATTGATGAATTAAGAAAAAGATGATTCCTAGTAATTAAATTTTATGCTAAAAGAGTAATTCCTATCAATTCTATACTCTAAAAGTATCTTTTTTATGCATAGAAGATGCATATTGATTATTATATTTGACTTTCATGCATAGAGGTATGCATAAAAGATTATTATTTTAATGTAAAAGTGTTACTTTTATCATATTTGGATTTCATGCATATAGAGGTATGCATAAAAGATTATTATATTAATGTAAAAGTGTTACTTTTATCATATTTGGATTTCATGCGTAGAGGTATGCATAAAAGATTATTATATTAATGTAAAAGTGTTACTTTTATCATATTTGGATTTCATGCGTAGAGGTATGCATAAAAGATTATTATATTAATGTAAAAGTGTTACTTTTATCATATTTGGATTTCATGCGTAGAGGTATGCATAAAATATTATTATATTAATGTAAAAGTGTTACTTTTATCATATTTGGATTTCATGCATAGAGGCATGCATAAAAGATTATTATTTTAATATAAAAGTGTTACTTTTATCATATTTGGATTTCATGCATAGAGGTATGCATAAAAGATTATTATTTTAATGTAAAAGTGTTACTTTTATCATATTTGAATTTCATGCATAGAGGTATGCACAAAAGATATTGTTTTTATACTAAAAGTGTGATTTTCATCATAAATGGATTTTATGCATAAATTAGATGCATAAGAGAAATTCTTTTATTCTAAAAGTGTAATTCCTACTAAATTGGATTTATGCATGGATAGATGCATAAAGAATTTAAATTAATCCAAAAAGTGTTATTAATTCTTATTTTATGTATAGAAAGGTGCATAAAGAATTTTATTTTTTAATTCAAAAGTGTCATTGTCATTTAAAATGAATTTATGCATAGGAAGATGCATAAAAGATTGATTCTCCTTAAAATGGAATTTATGCATAAATAGATGCGTAAAGAAATCTTATATCAAATATAAGAATTATCTTGTATTCTATAAATAGATATTAGGATGTGATAAGATGCATATGAGAAGTGATAGGATGTGATAAGATGCGTATGGGAAGTGATAGGATGTGATAAGAGGTGTATGAGATGTGATAAGATGCGTATGAGAAGTGATAGGATGTGATAAGATGCGTATGAGAAGTGATAGGATGTGATAAGAGGTATATAAGATGTGACAGGATGCGATAAGATGTGTATGAGATGTGATAGGATGTGATAAGAGATGTATGAGATGTAATAGGATGTGCTAAGATGAGTTAGGATGTGATAAGATGTGTATGTTGGGATGAGGTAAGAAGTGTATCTGATGGGATAAGATATATATGGGTTATGCTAGGGCGAGAATGGATGTGATGTGGATGTATGAATGTAGATGTGGATGTGGATGTATGAATGTGGATGTGTATGTATGGATGTATGGATGTGGATGTGTATGTATGAATGTGAATGTGAATGTGAATGTGGATGTGGATATGGATGTATGGACGTAGATACGGATGTGGATGTATGTATGTGGATGTGGATGTGGATGTATGAATGAGGATGTGAAAATGGATGTATTCATGCAGATGTGGATGTATGGATGTGAATGTATGGATGTGGATGTGAATGTATGGATGTGGATGTGAATGTGGATGTGGATGTGAATGTATGGATGTGGATGTGAATGGATGTGGATGTGAATGTGGATGTGGATGTGGATGTATGGATGTGAATGTGGATGTGGATGTGGATGTATGGATGTAGATGTGGATGTATGGATGTAGATACGGATGTGGACGTATGTATGTGGATGTGGATGTATGAATGAGGATGTGAAAATGGATGTATGCACGTAGATGTGGATGATGTATGCACGTAGATGTGGATGTATGGATGTGAATGTGGATGTGGATGTGGATGTATGGATGTGGATATGGATGTGTATGTATGAATGCAGATATGAGATTGGATGTATGATATTGGATGTATGATGTGGATGTACGAACATGGACGTATATGTAGAATAATGAATGTGAATGTGTATGTGAAATAATGTGTCGTCGATATGAGTGAATGGATGAGAATGAGTACACATATGAATGGAATGTGGAATAAGTAATGTGGACTGAGGAGGGATAATGTGGAAAGACAAGAGTTCGATATAGAAACTGTATTTTGAGAACTATTTGTAAATGACTGTTTTATGTCAAGAATGCTGGGGAAGCATTTTGATCGTCTTGTGGATTAAGGTCATGGGGACCTAACTGATAAAGTTGCAACTGCTGAGATGGAGAGTCAATGGAGGACGTCTCACGTAGCAAGGTCGACCGAGGTCTTGACCAGTCTCAGTTCGATTTAAATGGTGAGCTTCCAATACAGTGGATGAGGGACCAAGGAAGCGGCCTATGAGTGAAGCGCTAGGTCACCTGCGAAGTATCCTAGAGGGTGCTGACCATACGGTGCTCGGGCTCTGGGTCGCCGAAGATACCCACACGTGCGTCATGGGAGATATTGGAACAAGGAGTAAGAGTTGTTTTCTAAAACATGGCATGGATCTGGTGGTGAGCGTTTTGGTTGCCAATGATGCCATAAGTACACCGATAAATGAATGACTGGAAATATGGATTCAACCAGAGATTTCGAGGATTGTCATTAGTGACATAATGGTTCCATTAAAGGATTGTTTTAAAGTTAGTTGATGCTGAGAAAAAGTCAATTTCATATTGGGTGTGTAAGTGGTGTGACTAGTTTTATGTTTGCATGAACTTCCAGCTAGGGGGCCTAGGAACTCTTTTCCCTGGTACCCGGGACAAAACCTAACCAAATTCCTAATTGGATCCCATCACTATAGTGGTTGGGTGGTTGGCTAACCCATCACTATAGTGGTTGGGTGGTTGGCTAACCCATGGGACTGGATGGGGTTAGGCTGGACTGATGGATCCGTAAATCGAGACTCATTTTTTGTTTTACGATAGATAAAGTAAATCCCAGATAGTAATTGTTCTATGGATAGGAATCAATGGCTGTGCATCTTGATGGGGAAAAAAGCGTTGATCCCAATGATCCAAGTGCAAGTTTCTTCCTTGTTCTGACTGACTATCTTTATAGGTGCAGTCGAATCAGCTTGATCAATAATGGTCTCGACTACATTAGAGTAAAAAGTTATCCTGGTGGAATCACCCGTGCTTTCCGGGTAAAGGAAGTTTTTACCGGGTTCGGTTTTGGAAAAACCGACGGATTAGTCTCTTGTTCGGATATCCGTGGGCGAGGCCCCGAGTGTGGGACCCTGTCCCGCGCAAGAAGTGTTACTTCCGCTGCTAGCACCTCGAATCCATTGCATGGTAGGGACAGGGATCTCACAGCTCTGCAGTATCAACCACTTCCACCTACACTAAAGTGAACAAGATAGTGAGCAGATCTGCAGCATCACATTCTGACCTTCTGATGCCATGTCATATTTTGACCTGTGAAAGCCACATCATCTTCTAATCTATTGAAGCCATGTTATCTTCTGAGACGACCTATAGAAGCCATGTCATCTTTTAACCTGCTAAAGCCACATCATCGTCCGACCTATTGAAGCCACATCATCTTCTAGCTGCCAACCCAGCTGTTTGACGGCTATCAGAGTCCGCTGTCTGAAATAGCTATTGAAGCCAGCTATCTAAACTAGTTGCTACCACAATCATCTTCCTGAATCAATTGACGGAATCAGTCGTCTAAACTATTAGAGTCAGCCATCTAAGTCGACATGCTACTGAAAAGCCATCGAGCTGCTACTACTAAAAAGCTTCCAACCTACTACTGATAATCGTCAACCTGCTGCTGCTATTGACAAGCTACCGACCTACTACTAAGAACAATCATCCACCTGCTCTACTGGTTCACGAGCTGGTTGATAACCAACGACTTGCTACTAATAGTCACCACGTGTTACCATGCAACTTTCCACATTCTGGAGTCGACATTCAGCATTTTGTCGAGTTTACTCATTTGACTGGGTTTACTCATTTGGTCGAGTTTACCTTCTTGGCCAAGTTTACTACAATCAAAAACAGCTTTCGGAATCAATTGTTGTCAAAGTTAGCTTCATCTATTAAAACTCAAAGGTGAAATCAAGTGACTGTTTTGCTGATTCAGTGTGGCACCCAACTTAAGTAGCCAAGGAACTAAAAAGCTCAATAGTACAAACTAGACAACATGGAAGCTAAAGATGGAGTTACTATTATTCTTCCAGGATTGTTGGGAGATAGTTTCTATGGAGAGACCAAATGATCTCACTACTAAAGCCCTATCAAAATGGGATAAGAAGGCCATGTTTTTGGTCCACATAATAAAGTTGAGTGTGAAGGATGACATCCTCACACCCAAAGAATCTTGGGACAATATGAAGAAGGTGTATGAGTCTAAAAGCACTTCAAGATAGATTTCCTTCAGAGCTGAACTCACCAATGAAACAAGGAAGCCCTATGAGAATGCTACTGACTTCATCGAGCGGTGAAAGTCCTACATCCAATTGATAGATGTGGGAGACAAGATGTCCGACGACGAGCTTGCTACTACAATCATCATCCATGGGCTAAAGGTAGGCTATGAAGGTCTTGTTTAAGGTCTCATAATTTTGAGGGAAAAACCCTCACTTAATAAGAGCAGATCCTTAGGGATGAGGATCAAAGTCAAGAAGCCATGAAGAACATCCACGCAATCCCATTCTCTGAGCAACCTTCTCCGAGTGAGGTGAAAATTAGAGCCAAACTTGGCAATAAACTTGGCAATAAACCCCAATTAGAGCCAAACTTGGCAATAAACTTGGCAATAAACCTTCTCCGAGTGAGGTGAAAATTAGAGCCAAACTTGGCAATAAACTTGGCAATAAACCCCAAAATTTTTAAAATTTCCTAGACAAAATTTTAAAAACACAAATGTAATTAGAAAACAATGCATCGTTGTTTACTAATCCAATGAGCATAAGACATAAGCACTTACATAATTTTCCATTCACACCTCACCATAATCCAGTCAAAAAACTTGTCTATATTAGAGTGCATATATAAGTGACCATTTTTACATAACCACAATTTAGTTGGAAGATCCCAAAATTGTATAATGAACCACCAATAAACAAAACCCGTTCAAAATATATGCAGACAAAACATTGTAACTACACAAAAATAAACTACACAAAACATTCTAACAATCCCATGTCCTACAAACCCCAAAAAGGCATAAACATCCGATGAAAAAACCACATTCAACTGCACTCTTTCCAAGTGCGACATTTGATCGCCCGCCTCCAAGTGCTTGAAACAACTCAATTTTTGTTAGAGTTGCTTGGTGAATAAACTCATGAGCAGTCACATCCAAACCAAGGACCTGCAAGTAAACAAAGTACATGTGCTTGCATGGACTTTATGTAGAGCGCTTACTCTCTCTTTTCTCAAAATCTTCACATGTGCATGTCGGAAAGTTGTTTATCGTCCGGAGTAGTTCACTCCCAATGCTCTAGATCCATCATGGCTTACGTAGAAGATATGAGACTCGTTGCATATAATAGTGGCCTCACAGATTACCTGTCCGTCCAAGTTTCAACCCTTATCAACGTTCTCATTAAATTCTTTTGTTAACCTTGTTCTCCATCTCATAATTTTTCCATCACAAAACCGTGGACAAAAGGCACTAGCCACCGTACCATTTGCAATCGTATTATTCCATATGCTTTGTGGAGCAGAAAACCTTTTTTACAAAACAAATCCATTTCTTTCAAGAATTTGCACCTCGTCACAATCCAAATTGGTACCTTCTTCCATAGGCTAGACCCCGAGCACCGGTCCTGGTGCGCCTATCACATGGTCCTCATCAACATCCCAAAAGTGTGTTGGAGATGAATTACAAAACCACACATACCCTCCAACAAATCCATCGGGATACTTTCTATGACCCCAAAAACATGGAGCCAGAACTCCATTGTCTTTGTCCAACCTCACATCAATAAGTTGAGAGCCACATCTGCCATTCTATCTTGGCAATCGCCCAAAACAAGTTACTTTGATACCAAAAGTAGTTATGTGACTTGACCACATTTTTTTTGGGCATTTTAGTCTCCCAACATGTACTTGTCTCCACACTCTCTGCATTCCGTGTGCTACCCTATGGATGGTCTATTGTCACAGTCACATACTCTGGCCAGATGATTGTCTTCATCCAAGATCTCGCTTGGATCCGCACATAGTGGACGCTTTTGGCACACCCTTTGTTACCTCTCTTGCCACGCTGCATTTTGGGAGAGTCAATACCCATCTCCTACATAGTTTTGTGAGCCAAATCAATGAGTCTTTTGCCAGAAGATGTTTTTTCACCCGTACTCATAAATTTGTCAGCCATGTCCTGCATTTTTGGGCATGTGCCTGAGTGCACACCTTTCAAGTAAGCATTATACTTCAAACTTTGAAAAATAGCCAATGCCATGTCTGCACTTGTGGCCCCTCGAACAAGCTAATGTGACTTTTATAACCTACTTATGCTCTCATACTTGCATGCTTTACCTCAGCAAGGTTTGTCCTTGAAACAAAAACTCCCGAATCCTCTTGAGTAACAAACCAAGAGCCCCAGTGAAAATCCATAATATCCCACAAAGCTAGCCATGTCTCCAATGCAGGAATCTCTCCCTACACAACATGGTCAGAAAACCAAAACTTTCTAATCTCATAGAAGCCTCTGCGGCTATCTCTGAAGGAGTATTTCTCCATTTTCTACACAGAGGCGTGTTCCTCAATAAAAGATGGTCGAATACACTTACACAAGTTCCTCACGATACTTTGTTCCCAATGGAAAACACAACTTCTCTCTTTCTAAAGTAATATTTTCTTTGCCCCTCCAAAATAAACTGTGTGAACAGCAATCCAATTAGCATTTGCTTCATCTGCCACCATGAATCCACGAAACTCAGGTTTATCAAAGTGGTTTTGCTGAAGCATTGTATTCAACATTTTCCAAAATTCTATTTGTGCATGTCGATCCTCAACACTAAATTCGTACGTAGCTATGGTGGCCAGACATAGTGGGCCATCCAAACACCCTGTGAACACGGTCGAAATGGATCCACATATGTTGCAAACTACCACTTGGTCTCATCTTGTTGACCAAGTCTAATCCATTACCATGACCCTTTGTAGAAATCTTAAAAACACGAGGTTGATGTTTGTCCGAAAAGAGTACACTTTGAAGCAAAGGGTATCGATACTTGTTCTTAAGTTCAAGTACTGCCTCAAGACCAGTAGCTAAAATATTTTTATCCCACTTGGCATATTTCAAACAGCTCTTCCAAACAGCTCTCAATGCGTTTCTTATTGGACAAAGGCGTAACATACTCCAACATTTATGCAAACTCACCATCCCCAATATCTGAGTAACCATGTGCATCATCCTTCATTAGCATGTCAAATATAACATCTTGGGCCACTGCTATTTGCAACTACTTTGCTGTAGTGAAAGGATTAAGGGTGACCTTGTTCACCTTCTCTTCCAAAATTTTTCCAATGCATGTACCTATGCCTTCTTTGTAATAAGGATACACATGATTACCCATATGTATATCAAATTTACTTGTATTTTGGTGATCTCTTAGAAGACAGTAATAGATAACAATTGGGTATGTTTTCATACATTCAAGCATTTGAGCACAATGTTTGCAGGAAATATTCCCAAAATCTGAACCAGCCATTCTCGTTGGACAACTTCTTTTCAATCAGCCTTTCCATTGTGTGAAAGATCCCTCTCCCCTCCGCGCAACGCATTCTAGGGTGCTAGCAGCAAAAGTAGCACTTCTTGTGCAGGGCAGAGCCTCTCACTCGGGGCCTCACCCACCACGGATATCCGAACAAGAGACTAATCCCTCAGTTCTTCCAAAATCGAACTCGAAAAAACTTCCCTCGCCTAGCAGACATAGGCGATTTCTCCGGGATATTTTATTCTAACGTAGTCAAGGTCTTCACTAACCAAACTGATCCGACCGAACCCGTAAGTCTCATGGTCAGATCAAGGAAGAGACTTGTACTTGGATCATAGAGCCCAACGCTTTTTTCCTCATCAAGAGGCACAGTCGCTGATTCTTTTCCATGGAACAAGGGTTATCCGGGATTTACTTCAACTATCGTAATTTAACAGAATTGAGTCTCATTTTAGGGATCCATCAGTTTAGCCTAACCCCATCCAATCCCATTGGTTAGTAGCCAACTGCCCAACCACTGTAGTGGTAGGATCCATTTCAAAATTTGGTTATGTTTTGTCCCAGCGGGTACCAAGGAAAAGAGTTCCCAAGCCCCCTAGCCGGCGCTTCAAGCAAACTTCAAGATAGTCACACCACTTAAACACCCAATATAAAATTGCCTGTTTCACAGATTCAGCTATCTTTAAAACAATATTTTAATGAAACCATAGTATCACTGATCATAATCCTCCAAAATATCTAGCTTGAATTCCAGATGGACTCTCCATTGAAGATCAGCAAGATCAACCAATAGATCCATATAAAAGAGCCATGGACTCATCCGTTGAGAGGACCAGCAAGGCCAATCAACCAGATCCATGCGCCTAAGTTCAAAAAACAACTCTAACACCTTGTTTCATCTTCTTCCTCCACGCACACGTGGGTATCTTCAGTGATCCATATGGTTAGCACCCTCTAGGCTCCTTCACAAGTCGCCTAGCGCTTCACTCATAGGCCGCTTCCTTGGTCCCTCATCCACTGTACCGGAAGCTCACCATTTAAATCGAATCGAGGAGGCTGGTCAAGATCTCGGCCAACCTTGCTACGCGAGGCATCCTCCATTGACTTTATCACTTAGGTCTCCACAACCTCATTCACAATGTAAGATTCCTTCTCGGGCTGAATATTTATTAAGCCTCTACTTCAATCCCTTGTAATCATTCTATGTTTCTGAATACAAGAAAATATTTTTTTTCCTTGTTTTGCCTAGTGAGATAAAAATTTCTAAAGAGCGGTAAATCAATATTGGGATATTTTTGGATAAATAAATTCTATAGATATCAAAAATGGTTCCCTAAAACAGAAAATCAAAATAGATTTTCCAAGGTGCAATTGGAATTAATAAAAATTGATTTAGAAGACGACAGCCTAAGGGTCAAGATTTTTGAAAATTTTTTGATTATGGTCCAATTAAGGTTCCTATGGACCAATAAGATTAATCCAAGTGTTGGGACAAGATAAAGCCAAAGAATAAAAGAAAATACCCAGAAATGAGTAAATGCCTACATAAGATGAAGAGTTGACTAAGTACTAGGTTTATTAGTTAAAAATTATGAAGTATTAATTAAAAAAATGGGATATTTTAGAGTAATCATTCTTTTTTTACACATGGGTAAGGAAAAGGGGGCCCTTCAAGGAGGCACCTATTTTACATGTGTGGATGAGTTTTAAACTCAAAAATAATAGGATATTTTTATCTCTCCTCTCTCCTAAATCAAACCAAATCAAAAAGGGAGCCAAACTGGTCCAAAACTTATCCAAATTCAACCAAACTGAAGCTTAAAAAAATTTAGAACTCAATTGGACTCAGTTAGTGGCCTCCCTATCCTATAAATAGACCCTCATTCCTTTGTATTCTCATCTGTGAACTAAACTATGTCGGTATTACTCTAAGTTAAGCTTATTTTTGATTATCCTCTAAAAACCCTCTACAAATTGAAGAGATTGGAGCTTCTCTCTCTCTTCAATCTCCCTTGGAGACTCCAACATTATACCAAACCAATTGGTTGGTTGGGGGCCTCTACTGTGATCAAAGAATCAAGTAATTTAGGAGGTAAAGTGTGGATTATTGTCTTCTTTTTCTTAAATCTCTAAATGTTTCTCTTCTCAACCCCTCTCAAGCTTGAGAGGAATTAATTTGAATGGCTTTTGAATACTATTGAAGTTCTTTAATGTATTGTAATGAAGAAATACATAAATTTCCATTTATGCTTAATTTATCATGGTTTTTAAGCATTTCTCTCTCCCCCAAAGAATGATCATCCCTATGACCTATTCTCAATTCGAATGAAGCTTCTCATGAAGCATTTCTCTAATCTAAAAGTAATTTCTATGCTTGTCTAATTGGAGGCCAAAATAATGGCTTTTTAATACTTTTATGCTATTAAATTTATGGTAAAATTAAGAATCAATCCATAATTGGATAATGATCCAATTAGTGGTTATTCTAATCACATGAATAATACTAAACTTTATTCTTTCAAATTTATTGAGAATTACCAGTATTAGCAGCAGCAGTAGAGCGGAGCTATGGGAAAATTTTTGTAAAATTAACACATAAATCATTTTCATTGATAATATGAAAAGAGAACTTCCTACCATATTCTAGGATCCATCATCCTAGATTAATTGAATTATTCTCATTATAATCATGAAAATTTAATTTTTATGTTTATGCATAAATAGTTAATTACAAAATAGAGGAATTTCTAGTAATCCATTTCTTATGTTAAAAGAGTAATCCCCTATGACAATAGAAATCCATGTACTCCAATGAAGTTAAAAAAAATTGTGATGCTAAAATAATCCATATTTTATTTAAAAATTAAAGAAGGATTTTAGTTTAATAAATTTTTTGCATAGATAAATTTTAAATTATGATAGAGGAATTTCCACTATATTGGAATCCAAATATTTAAATGAGGAAAGTGTAATTCCTAGTGTAAACGAATTAATGAAGATTTTTATTTAAATTTTTAAGAGAAAATTTAGTTAAATTTATCTTTTTGCATAGATAAATTTATCTTTTTGCATAGATAAATTTTAAATGATGAAAGAGGAAATCCCACTATATTGTAATCCAAATATTTAAATGAGGAAAGTGTAATGCCTAGTGTAAAGGAATTAATGAAGATTTTTATTTGAATTTTAAGAGAAAATTTAGTTAACTTTATCTTTTTGTATAGATAAAATTAAATGATGAAAGAGGAATTCCCACCATATTGGAATTCAAATGTTTAAATGAGAAAAGTGGAATTTTTAGCTTAATGGATTTAATGGATATTTTTATGTAATTTTTAAGAAGAGTTTTAAGTAGATTTAATTTATGGTAAAAGAGAAATTCCCATGATAATTGGATTGCACTCATTGAAATTAGAAAAAGAAGAATTTCAAGTTTATTCAAAAAAAATAGGTATTGATATTTTAGTTAAAGGAAGAATTTTTATGAATTTTAAGAAAAGATGGGATTTGAATTAAATCTTAGTGTCAAAAGATGAATTTCCACCATAATTCTACCTAATGAATTAAGGTTGAGAAATTATGTGGCATAAAGAATGTCTTTGGATATTTTAATTGGTAAAATCACTAAATTGATATTGACCCAAAATCTAGATGTTTAGTTAAAGTGAATCCTTGTAAAACTAAACCGAATGAATTTGGTTAGACTACGTGAGGGAAGGACATTAAACCTAATTGTCCTCTTGATGTGAATCAGACAAAAACTTCATGACCAATTCCAGTTACTAAATCCAAAGAATAGACTATCGAAACTAATCTAGTTTTTCCTTGACCAAACTCACCAAGAATCTAGTTGGACAAATGGACAAAATGATGGGTAGATTACCCTCATGAGAGATCAAGGATCCTCATTATGAAACTGGGAATTATGAAAAAAGGGTTGCCGGAACCGATCTCAAACTTGCATTGGAACCTCTATTTTTTCATTCAAAGGACTATTTTACGCCAGAATGCTGGAGGAAGCATTTGGCTTATGTTTTTCTAAGAGGAGGTTCGTTGGAACAGCTGGCGAGGAGTCGTCAAGGGACGTTGCTCACGGCAAAGCCTACCGAGGTCTTGACCAACCTCGGTACGGTTAAAATGGTGCACTTCCGGTACGATGGGCGAGGACCGACGAGGCAGTCCCTGAGTGAAGTGCTAGGACACCTAAGGAGGATCCTATAGGGTTTTGACCAGGCGATGCACGGGCTCGCGGTTGCTAGGACACCCATGCGTACGTCGAGGAAGATTTTGGATGGACAAAAAGGAAAGATTTTTGAGAACCAAATTTTGATACTGGATCTCGTTGATTGGCCAGCTAGTCTTCAACGGAGAGTTCAAAGGATACATTTTTGTAATACAATGGACTCGGAATTTTAGAAAATGATGATCAGAAATATTATGATTTCTATTGAAGGATTGTTTTTAAAACCAGTCGAATCTGTTATAAATGGCAATTTCATATTGGGTGTGTACGTGGTATGCCTACCTTGATTTTTGCATAAATCGCCGGCTAGGGGGGCTGGGAACTCTTTTCCTCAGTACTCGGGCAAAAACCCAACCAAATCTTTATAAAGAAATCCCACCAATTCAGTGGTCGGGTGGTTGGCTAACCCGTGGGCCGGATGGGGTATGCTGGATCGGAGGATTCCTGAGAAACAACTAGATATGATTAGTTACGTTATTTAGTTTTAAATCCTGAGAAGACCTTGTTCTATGTGGAAGGGGATCATCGGCTGTGCCTCATAAATGAGGAAAAAAGTGGTGATTTCATGGACCAAGTGCAAGTCTCTTCTTGATCTGACCATGTGACTTCAGGTTTGGTCAGATTAGTTTATCTAGTTAAGACTTGACTCGTTAGAGTAATTTTCCCATTAGAAGATTTTTCCCAATTGGCGGAATCGCCTGTGCCTTTCAGGCGAGGGGAGTCTTTCAGGCTTGCTGGTCTCGGAGGGGCCGCCCGAGCTAGCCTCTCGTCCCCGGACATCCACAGGCGAGGCGCCGAGTGTGTGGACCCCGCCCCGCGGCGCGGGAGGCCAACGCCACTTTCGCTGCTGATAGGAGCCCCGAAGAGCGGGCGGGGGACCTCTCAGAGAGCTGGTATCAGAGACTTGTTGAAAGCTAATAAGGATAAACAAACAAAAACTCAGAAAAGGCATTTTTCATAATCTATTTTCATTTAGTAAGCTTTTTTAATGAAGAATTTTTAATCAAAGAAATTATTTTTATAGATGGAAGTTTCATACTTATCTGGTATTCTTGACCTCACCCAGTCAGCAAGACATGATTGCGTTCGCCTTTGAGCATCTCATCTCTTCCACTACTGCAACTCGAACAAGCTGAGTCAGACTCACATGCCATTTCCAGGATTTATATTTTCCTGATGACCCAGCGGAGAGACGACAGCATAAGTGGTTTGCAGGGCAGTATGTCCATGCCTTTTACGACTGGCATGCAACGCTGAGGCAAAACCTCTCATTGGCATGATTCTGATAAACCTGAAAGTGGTACATGGTGTCATTCTATATCATTCAACGCCTCGGAATTTCGCACTCTCATGCCAAATCTACAAACTCTTTAGTCGCTGTATTCCTAAGGAGAAGATAATAGCTCCCTTGGCAATAAGTGAACGTTTGTATCAGGGCATGGCTATGGCCAGTACCGCCATCTTATGCATCTCCCAAGAAGATTTTGATTTCTGGAACCGAGCTGCTCTATGTACATATTGAAACTTTTATATAAATAAAGAAATGTTTTTTGGAGAAAAAATCCCTGCTGTATAAGTGATTGTTTATGGACGAACTGATAAAGAAAAATCAGTTATCGGACATATGTCATAGATCTCCAATAAGATCATTTGTCTTGTTTAAGAAATTGTTTTCTGAACCTCTTAAGTCTTAGGATCTCTTGGATGATATCAAAAATAGAAATTTAATAATATATCATTTTTGGCAGAATCATAAGAAGAGGAAACCGTGGCCGTCGTCAGCCAGACCCTCTCTCTGAAGATGATGAGCTTGACCCTGACATTCGCAAGGCTCTTCATAGAACTCAACCACTAGGACCCTTCAAAGGAGAAGGGGAGAACCTCGGCGAGGCTGTGGAGAAATGGGTGGAAGCCATGGAAGAATATTTTGACGTCACTGGCTACAATGAGGGAAGCAAAATGGATCTTGCCAGACAGGTTGAAGATAGTGGAAATAGTCAGGGTGGCATGGAGGAACCATTGTGACACCAACCATTTGGATAGAAATACTCAGTCCTAGAACGACCTTAAAACCTATTTAAGGAAGAGATTTTGTCCCCCTAGATTTTTGGAAACCAAAATAAACGAATTCTTAGAGCAGGGGAGCAAAACCATCGAGGAATATCATCAGGCCTTCGCTCTTCTACTCAAATATTCACCACCTCTAGATGAAGAGCAAATCATGGCCAAATTCATTCAGGGAATGAACGAACCCTTGGACACACTGGTCAAAATTGCCAAGCCAGTGTCCATGGTTGAAGCTGTCAGAATGGTGAAGGACTTTGCCAAAGCCTTCATCGTAAAAGTCTCACCAAAGCCAGCTCCCTCATCCTTTAAAATATTTTAGACACCGCGGGAAGTTCTTCCAACTTTCTGCCTCCAAAGAGACACCAAGGTCCTAACCAGGATGTGGAGATGGGAAGCTTCAGAAATGAAGACCTTTCCCCCGAAGTACATTCTCAGGAACTTTGGCTCTCTCTAGAATGCAAAGGGAAGAACTTTGAAGCGAGAACAGATGCTTCGGATGTTAGGGACTTGGGAACCAGCTTAAGGATTGCCCATCTCCTTTGGTGGGCCAAGGAAGCCAGGGTCCCAGAGTTGAGAGACCGACTCCTTCATTTTAGTCCCCAACCAGGGTCCCCCGCGCCAGCAAGGGTAACCCAAGAAGAGTGCCAGCTCAGCTTGCAGCCTCCATGCAAAACAGTCTCCGAACTCCCTCCAGAATTGGAATAACCAAAGAGAGAGAGCAGCCAGAGGAAGTGGAGGAAGAGAAAGGACAGATCTATGCAGCAATTGAGCATCAGGGGAATAACCATCAATTCTCAGTCCCCCAGACTCCAACAGAGTACCAAGGTAAGAAATTCAAGCTTTTGATTGATTCAGGTAGTACTCTTTCTTTTATTTCCCCAAGATGTCTGCATAAATTAGTCCTGAATCAGAAATCAGGGAAACCTATGCAAGTGGAATTAGCCAGTGGGAAGATTCTTTTCACTCACCTTGAGACTAACCTTATTCAGTTTAGCCTAGATGGGAACGTACAAAGTGCCAATTCAGAGTCCTACCCCTAGGAATATATGATGGAATCCTTGGAATGGATTGGCTCCAAAAGAATCAGGCTGACATTCATTGTCACAAAGGAACCATGTCTTTCCTTGACCTTCACGGGAGTAAAATTCAAGGAACTTGAATTTGTGGATTCCCAATGCTACATTTAGTCAAGGCTTCCAAATTATTAAAAGGGCTCAGAAAGAAGCAAACTGTGTATGTCATTAAAATGAATCCAGTAGACATAAAATGCAAGGCTAAAGAACCAGAGTGGTTAAGTGAGTATGCAGATGTGTTTCCTAAAGAGCTGACTGAGATGCCTCCATCTCGTGAAGTAGATCATCATGAGATTGAATTAACCCCCGGAGCTCAACCAGTAGCCCAGCGTGCATACAAAATGCCAGTCCCTGAAGCCATAGAACTTAAGGAACAATTAAGACAACTATTAGAGTAGGGATTCCTCAGACCCAGTGTCTCACCTTAGGGTGCGTCCGTTCTCTTTCAAAAGAAAAAAGATGGAACGTTAAGACTCTGTATTGACTACAGAGGATTGAATTAATTAACAATTAAGAATAAGTATCCTATTCCTAGGATTGATGAACTTCTGGATCGGTTAAGTGGGACACAAATATTCACAAAGATAGATCTCAAATCCAGTTACTACTAGATAAAAATCAAGGAGCAAGACATCCCAAAGACAACATTCAATACTCGCTATGGGCATTATGAGTTCATAGTCATGCCATTTGGGCATTATGAGTTCATAGTCATGCCATTTGGATTGACTAATGCCCCAATGACACATTCAATCGTCTTATGCAGGATATTCTCAGAGAATACTTGGATGATTTTGTTCTTGTCTTCTTTGACGATATCTTAGTATACTCAAGGAATGCTGCAAACCATGAAGATCATGTGCGCAAAGTCTTAGAAATCCTAAGGAAACACCAACTCTTTGCAAACAAGAGTAATTGTTCCTTCTCTGTTGACTAGGTTGAATACTTGGGATTCATAGTGTCAAAGAATGGGATTTCTCCTAACCCCGCAAAGATCCAAGCAATAGTTGAATGGCCAGAACCCAAGTCAATAAAAGAAGTCAGAGGATTCCTAGGGTATGCTCAGATAGCGTCCCCTTTGACTAACCTTCTCAAGAAAAATACACTTTTTTAGTGGACTGCAATGTGTCAGAGTGCCTTTGACAAGCTAAAAACAGCCTAAGTAACCAACCCTATTCTTAAATTGCCAGATTTTACCAAACTCTTTGAGGTAGTTATTACTGATGCCAGTAGATTTGCCTTAGGCGGTGCTCTAATGCAGGAAGGTCATGGAGTGGCCTTTGTGTGAGATCCCTATTCCCACCGCGCAACGGATTCAGGGTACTAGCAGCGGAAGTAGCACTTCTTGCGCAAGGCAGGGTCCCACACTCGGGGCCTCGTCCACGGATATCCGGACAAAATACTAATCTGTCAGTTTCTCCAAAACCGAACCCAAAAAAACTTCCCTTATCCGGAAAGCACAGGCGATTCCTCCAGGATAACTTTTTACTCTAACGTAGTCAAGACTATTAGTGATCAAACTAATCCGACTGTACCTATAAAGATACTCGGTCAGATCAAGGAAGAAACTTGCACTTGGATCATTTGGGATCAACGCTTTTTTCCCCATCAAGAGGCACAGCCGTTGATTCCTATCCATAGAACAATTACTATCCAGGACTTACTTCATCTATCGTAATAACAGAAATTGAGTCTCGATTTACGGATCCATCAGTCTAGCCTAATCCCATCCAGTCCCATGGGTTAGCCGCCCAACCACTGTAGTGATGGGATCCAATTAAGAGTTTGGTTAGGTTTTGTCCTGGGTACCAAGGAAAAGAGTTCCAAGGCCCCCTAGCCGGAAGTTCATGCAAACGTAAAACTAGTCACACCACTTACACACCGAATATGAAATTACCTTTTTCTTAGCATTAGCTAAATTTAAAACAATTCTTTAATGAAACCATTATATCACTGATGACAATCCGCATAGTCTCTGGTTGAATCCTTATTTTCAGTCATTCATTCATCGGTATACTTATGGCATCATTGGCAACCAGACTGCTCACCACCTGTTCACTCAGGGGCCCAGAATGGAATCTCCGTGGAAGATCAGCAAGATCAACCCACAGATCCATATAAAAGAGCCATGGACTCATCCGTTTTGAGGACCAGCAAGGTCAATCAACCAGATCCATGCCCGGTTTCAAAAAACAACTCTTATTCCTTGTTCCAATATCTTCCACGACGCACGTGTGGGTATCTTCGGCGACCCAGAGCCCGAGCACCGTATGGTCAACACCCTCTAGGATCCTTCGCAGGTGACCTAGCGCTTCACTCATAGGCCGCTTCCTTGGTCCCTCATCCACCGTACCGGAAGCTCACCATTTAAATCGAACCGAGGGTGGTCAAGACCTCGGTCGATCTTGCTACGCGAGACGTCCTCCGTCAGCAGTTGCAACTTTAACAGTTAGGTCTTCATGACCTTAATCCACAAGACGGTCAAAATGCTTCCCCAGCATTCTTGACATAAAACTGTCATTTACAAACAATCACAAAATATAGTTTCTAAATCGAACTCTCGTCTTTCCACATTATCCCTCCTTAGTCCACATTACTTATTCCACATTCCATTCAATGTGTACTCATTCTCATCCATTTCCTCATATCGACGACACATTAATTCACATACTTATTCACATTCACATCCATATATCCACATCTACATGCATACATCCATTTTTACATCCTCATTTATACATCCACATCCCATATCCACATTCATACATACACATCCGTATCCACATCCATACATCCACATCCACATTCACATCCATACATCCACATCTACATGCTTACCTCCATTTTCACATCCTCATTTATAAATCCACATCCCATATCCACATTCATACATACACATCCATATCCAAATCCATACATACATCCACATCCACATCCATCCATACATCCACATCCACATGCATACATCCACTATCACGTCCTCATTCATACATCCACATCCACATACATACATACATCCACATCCACATTCCCATTCACATCTATACATCCACATCTACATCCACATACATACATACATCCACATCCACATTCCACATTCACATCTATACATCCACATCTACATCCACATTCACATACATCCACATCCACATTCCCATTCACATCTATACATCCACATCTACATCCACATACATACATACATCCACGTCCACATTCCACATTCACATCTATACATCCTCATCTATATCCACATTCACATACATCCACATCCACATTCCCATTCACATCTATACATCCACATTCACATACATCCACATCCACATTCCCATTCACATACATCCACATCCTCATCTACATCCACATTCACATACATCCACATCCACATTCCCATTCACATCTATACATCCTCATCTACATCAACATTCACATACATCCATTTCCACATTCCCATTCATATAACCCCATATGCCTTCACATCTAATCTTTTACATCACATCCATTCTCGCCCTATCACAACCCATATACATCTTATCCTATTACATACACTTCTTACCTCATCCCAAACACATCTTATCACATCTTAATTCATCTTATCACCTCCTAACTTATTTCATAGTATCTTATCACCTCTTATCACATCTTATACACCTCTTATCACATCCTATCACATCTCATATCTATTTATAGAATACAAGAGAATTCTTATATTTGATATAAGATTTCTTTACACATTTATTTATGCATAAATTCTATTTAAGGAGATTAATACTTTCGAAGTAAAAATCAATCTCACATTCATCCACATCACATCTCATCCATTCACATCTACCTCAATCCACATTCATCCACCTTTCATCGCATCCATCCATTCACATTACATCACATCCATTCAGATATCGTCATATCACATTCACATCCATTCAGATATCATCATATCACATTCACATCCATTCACATCCATCACACCCATTCACATCCATCACATTCATTGCATCCTCATCACATCACATACATTTCATTCACATCACATCACATACATTTCATCCACATCTATCCTTATCACATCACATTCATTCCATCCACATTACATTCATTCATTCCATATCACATCACATTCATTCCATCCATATCACATCACATTCATTTCATCCACATTACATCACGTCCACATCTATTCACATCACATCTCATTCATTCCATCTACATTACATCACATTCACATCTATCCATATCTCATCACATCTATTCACATCACATCTCATTCATTCCATCTACATTACATCACATTCACATCTATCCATATCTCATCACATCCATTCACATCTCATCACATCCATTCACATCTCATCACATTCATCCACATCCATCCATTCATTCACATTCGCATCTATCCATTCATTCACATTCGCATCTATCCATTCATTCACATGCACATCTATCCACATCCATCCATTCATTCACATTCACATCTATCCACATCCATCCATTCATTCACATGCACATCTATCACTTCATATCTCATTCTCATCCATTTACATCACATCACCCCCATTCATATATCATCACATCTCATCACATTCAAATCCACATCCATTTACATCACATCACATCTCATCCACATCTCATCACATCCACTCATATCTCACATCACATCCATGTACATCACATCACATGTCATCCACACCTCATCACATCCACTCACATCTCATCACATTCACATCCACATCCATTTATATCACATCACATCACATCTCATCCACATCTCATCACATCTTATTACATCGCATTCACATCGCATTCACATCTTATCACATCACGTTTACATCTCCTCTTATCACATTCACATCTCATCTAATCACATCGCATCCATTTACATTCCGTCACATTTATTTACATTCATTCAGCTCTACATCACATCTTATCACATCCACTTTTAGTATTGTTTTCTACTTTCGATACCAATGGGACTTTTCTAAGTTTCTGCCAATTGCTTGGCCTAGTTAAAGGTACTTTTTCTCGATAGATATTTTCATATTCTTTCTTAAATTTCTCAAGTGAAATATATTCAATATTCTTCTTTTGAGTAAAAGATTCATGGGATTTACAAAAATCAATTCTACCCATATTTTCTAATAAAATTAATAATGCTCAAAATTCCACTTTTGATAAATACTCCTAATTTGAATTATGCCAAAAATTACTCTTTTACCATTTAGTTACTTGGATATCAAATATCGTGGAAATTCCTCTTTTTGCATAAAAATAAATTTACCAAAAAATCCTCTATTACCCCTTAAATACTTGATTCTCAAATATCATGGGAATTCCTCTTTTTGCATAAAAAAAATTACCAAAAATTACTCTTTTCTCTTAATCAATTAATTAAGCATAATTATTAAAAAAATTATTTCTCACGAATATGATGAAAATCATTCTTTTTACATAGAATGATCAATCCTAGAATATGGTAGGAAGTCCTCTTTTAGCATTATGCTTTACAATAAGATATGTATTATTTTCAGAAAATTTTGCCATAGCTTCGCTGCTGCTATTACTGATAATTCTTAAATTTTTCTAAAGAATAAAAGCTTGTAATGGAAATATGATAGTAGTTCCTGTTTTATACTTAAAATCAAACTATGAATTTAAATCATAATTTTAACCATAATCATAAACTTAATTATGATTATCCCACTAGATTAAGCTAATTTCATTATTTCTCTTTTTCCAAATCGATAGGATAATCTATTTCTCATTTAGAACCAATCAAAGTAGTTTTTAACTACTTATAAATAATCGAAAAGAAATAACCATTATTTTGGTAACACAAAATCATAAAAATACCATCTTCTTAATCTCTAGCTTATCAAGCCTAGAGTTTAGCTTTGAATTAAGAGACTATCATTGAGAAGCATCCTTTTTCAAAGGATTTAGCCATAAAGATGGCTATTCTTTTAGAGAGAGATAGAGATTTACTTAAAGAAAGCATTACAAATAAGCATAAAGATTAACTTTCTCTTAATTAAGCATGAAGACTTTAAGGGAAAGCTTGATTTGAATTAATCAATTATTTAGAAAGCTTCTCAAGCTTGAGAGGAGTTGAGAAGAAGAAAGTCATTGAGATAAATTGGAAAAAACTATAAAATTTGATTTTACCTCCAAGTTTGACTTGATTCTCTATTAGTAGCAGTGAAGCCTTGGAAAGTTCATTTTGAACTTCTATTTCAGGGGAATCCATTTTAGACACTAGGAGGATTTTTATATAAAGATATCTAAATTTTATATTATCTCTCTCTAGACATTTTCTCTCTCTAGGCCAAAACAGGGTAAAACAAGATCTTTCTCCTATTTCAGAGAGGGGAATAATTTCAAGAATAGAAGGGGAAGTTCTTACACCTTTACACCTTAAAAGTTGGAGGGAGGAATCTTACATCCCACCCCACTTAAAAAACGTGAGATGTCCAGCTGGAGGATAAAATCTTTCACCTTAAGATCCAACTGATTCTGGGGTTCTCTATAGTTTGGTCAACCCACGCAGAATCCTGGGATGAAGATCTGAACATTCCTCCATGAGAATTTCAGTTATAAAGGTTCTCAATTTGTCATCCCTTAATTAGATCTACTGGGTCAAAGGTTAACAGCAGCAATCTATTAGCACAATCCACTAATCTCATAGTGATTTGCTGAAGTCATAATCGTCATTCTAGTTACTAACATCATCACTGTGATTTGTCCCATTCATCCTCATTGTGGCTTTGTTCAACTTATCTTCCTTCAACCAGAATTCAAGAATCATCATCTTTCAATCAGAATCCAAATCAACTCATCAATTCTCAACCAGAATTCTAAAATCATATCAACCAGCATTCGAATTCATCCTCTGGATAGCATTTCTGCTTATAACTTCAAGGTCTTAGATTTACTCGTATATATTGTCAGTAAAAAGCTGTAGATATACTCGCGGTATATACGGGTAGTCACGGTCCTTGGAGCTATAAGGTAAATACCATCATATCTAGGCCTCAAGCAAGTCATGGATTCCATACAATTGCGGTACTTCCATCCTAAGACCCAATTTCCAAATTTTCAATCTTCATTCTGAATATCAATTTGTATGAATTTCATGGCATAATTAATGGTACTTCATAAATTTTTTACTGGTACTTCATAATTACAATCTTTTATTGGTACTTCATAAATTTTTGACATTTCTGGCTTCTCGGTTGTTCCACTTTAGCCAATTCACTCTGATACCAGCTGAAAGATCCCTGTCCCCTCCACGCAATGAATTCCAGGGTGCTAGCAGCGGAAGTAGCACTTCTTATGCGGGGGGACAGAGCCTCTCACTTGGGGCCTCGTCCACCACAGATATCCGGACAAGAGACTAATCCCTCGGTTCTCACAAAACTGAACCTGGAAAAACTTTCCTCGTCGCCCAGCAGACATAGGCGATTCCTCCTCCATGATATTTTTATTCTAACGTAGTCAAGAGCCTTAACTAACCAAACTGATCCGACTGAACCCGTAAGTCACATGGTCAGATTAAAAAAAAGGACTTGCACTTGGATCATAGAGTCCAATGTTTTTTTCCTCATCAAGAGGCACAGCCGTTGATTCTTTTCTATAGAACAAGGGTTATCCGAGATTTACTTCAACTATCGTAAAACTTAATAGAATTGAGTTTCATTTTAGGGATCCATTAGTCAAGCCTAACCCCATCCAATCCCATGGGTAAGCCAACCACTGTAGTGATAGGATTCATTTAGAAATTTGGTTATGTTTTGTACTCGGTACGAGGGAAAAGAGTTCCCAGGCTCCCTAGCCGGCGCTTCAAGCAAAGTTCAAGATAGTCACACCACTTACATACCCAATTTGAAATTGCCTTTTTCATAGATTCAGTTGTCATATTACATCACGTCACATCCATATTCAGATCCTCATCACATCACGTCACATCCATCCTCATCACATCTCATCCATTTACATCTACGCATATCACATCAATCACATCCATTCACATCACATCTCATCCATTCACATCTACCCCGATCCACGTCACATCCATTCACCTCACATCTTATCCATTCACATCTATCTAGATCCACATCACATCCATTCACCTCACATCTCATCCATTCACATCTATCTAGATCCACATCACATCACATTCATTCACCTCACATCTCATCCATTCACATCTATCTAGATCCACATCACATCTATCTAGATCCACATCACATCACATCACATTTATCCACATCACATCTCATCCATTCACATCTACCCCAATCCACATCATATCACATCACATCCATTCACCTCACATCTCATCCATTCACATCTATCTAGATCCACATCACATCACATTCATCCACATCACATCTCATCCATTCACATTTACCTAGATCCACATTCATCCACCTTACAACTCATCCATCCATTTACATTACATCACATCCATTCAGATATCATCATATCACATTCACATCCATTCACATCTCATCGCATCCATTGACATCTCATCACACCCATTCACATCCATCACACCTATCACACGCATTCACATCCATCACACCCATTCACATCTATCACATTCATTGCATCCTTATCACATCACATACATTCCATCCACATCTATCCTTATCACATCACATTCATTCCATCCATATCACATCACATTCATTCCATCCACATTACATCACGTCCACATCTATTCACATCACATCTCATTCATTCCATCTACATTACATCACATCGACATATATCCATATCTCATCACATCCATTCACATCTCATCACATTCATCTACATCCATCCATTCATTCACATACACATCTATCACTTCACATCTCATTCTCATCCATTTACATCACATCACTCCCATTCACATATCATCACATCTCATTCACATCTCATCACATTCACATCCACATTCATTTACATCACATCACATCTCATCCACAACTCCTCACATCCAGTCACATCTCCTCACATCACATTCACATCTTATCACATTCATATCACGTCACATCTCATCCACACCTCATCACATCCACTCACATCTCATCACATTCACATCTTATCACATTCACATCGACATCCATTTAGATCACATCACATCTCATCACATCCACTCACATCGCATTCACATCTTATCACATCACGTTTACATCTCCTCTTATCATATTCACATCGCATCCATTTACATCCCATCACATTTATTTACATTCATTTGGCTCTACATTATCATGGGAATTCCTCTTTTTACATAAAACTAAATTTACCAAAAATTTCTCTTTGACCATTTAAATACTTGATTCTCAAATATCATGGGAATTCCTCTTTTTGCATAAAAATAAATTTACCAAAAATTACTTTTTTGTCTTAATCACTTAATTAAGCATAATTATAGAAAAACTATTTCTCATGAATATGATAGAAATCATTCTTTTTGCATAGGATGTCCAATCCTAGAATATGGTAGGAAGTCCTCATTTACATTATGCTTTAAAATAAGATATGTATTATTTTCTAAAAATTTTACCATAGCTTCTATGCTATTACTGATAATTCTTAATTTTTTTAAAAAAATAAAAGCTTGTAATGGAAATATGATAGTAGTTTCTCTTTGATGCTTAAAATCAAATTATGAATTTAAATCATAATTTTAACCATAATCATAAACTTAATTATGATTATCCCACTAGATTAAGCTAATTCCATTATTTCTCTTTTTCCAAATTGATAGGATAATCTATTTCTCATTTAGAATCAATCAAAGTAGTTTTTAACTTCTTATAAATAATCTAAAAGAAATAACCATTATTTTGTTAACACAAAATCATAAAAATACCATTTTCTTAATCTCTAGATTATCAAGCCTAGAGTTTAGCTTTGAATTAAGAGACTATCATTGAGAAGCATCCTTTTTCAAAGGATTTAGCCGTAAAGATGGCTATTCTTTTAGAGAGAGAGATTTACTTAAAGAAAGCATTATAAATAAGCATAAAGATTAACTTTCTCTTAATTAATCATTAACACTTTAAGGGAAAGCTTGATTTGAATTAAAACAATTACTTAGAAAGCTTCTCACGCTTGAGAGGGATTGAGAAGAAGAAAGTCATTAAGATAAATTGGAAAAAACCATAAAATTTAATTTTACCTCCAAGTTTGGCTTGATTCTCTATTAGCAGTGAAGCCCCCGACCAATCAATTGGTCCACCAAGAGGAGAAGAGCAACTCCAAGAGTTGTTGTAGGGAGAGAGCTCTCCAAGCTTCCAAGAGAGGAAAATCTAAGGGATAATAGAAAATATGATTATTTTAATATAATACTAGCATGGTATAGCTCCAATATTTTTTTACAAAAGACTAAGGGTCTATTTATAGGTGAGGGAGGCCACCAACCAAGTCCAACTAGGTTCTAGAATTTTCCAGGTTCAGTTTGACTCAATTTGGACAAGATTTGGACCAATTTGGCTCCCTTTTTTATTTGGTTTGATCTAGGAGAGAGAAGAGATAAAAATATCATAATTTTTTTAAATTAAAAACCCTTCCATACATGTGAAATAGGCGCCTACCTCAAGAGTCCCCCTCTTCTTACCAAGGTGTCAAAAATATATCATTATTCTAAAATATCTTATTTTTTAGTAATATCTCATAATGTTTAACTAATAAACCTTGTACTCAGTCAACTCTTCATCTTATGTGAGCATTTACTCATTTTTTGGTATTTTCTTTTATTCTTTGGATTTATCTCATCTCAACACTTGGATTAATCTAATTAACCCATTGGAACCTTAATTGGACCATAATCCAAAAATTTCTGAAAATGTAGACCCTTAGGCTAAGGTCCCTTATACCATTTTCAATTAATTTCTAATGCACATTGAAAAGTTCATTTTGAACTTCGGTTTTCAGGGGAATCCATTTTAGACACTAGGAGGATTTTTATATCCAAAGATATCTAAATTTTGGATTATCTCTCTCTAGATATTTTCTCTCTCTCTAGGCCAAAACAGGGTAAAACAAGATCTTTCTCCTATTTTAGAGAGGAATAATTTCAAGAACAGAAGGGGAGGTTCTTACACCTTTACACCTCAAAAGCTGGAGGGAGGAATCTTACATCCTATCCCACTTAAAAAACACGAGATGTCCTCATCTCGCAGCATGAGAATAAACTCTTTCACCTTAAGATCCATCTGATTCTGGGATTCCTTATAGTCTTGTCAACCCATGCAGTATCTTGGGATAAAGATCCCTTCTACAAGAAGAACATACAGAACTCATTATCAGAGAACAATTCATTCAGAACATATCATTCATACCTGATCTGAGATTCTCAACACAGGTACAAGGTCATCAAAAGAGGTCAGAAGCATGGTAAACTCTTCAAGTTGAGTGGATCAATAGCAAAACTATCAGCAATGCAGGGCTGATAGGTCAACCTCCTGACCTCCATCAGAATTATGGCATAAAAGGTATGGTCACCTGAATTTCAATAGCATGTGTTGCTGAAATCAAAAGGTATGGTTTCGGGCATACCATCTTTGAAAAAAGTTGATAAAGTATGTGAAGCATGTTGCTGCAAAAGAAGTCGAGTACTCGTTTCTAGAAGCACAAGTAGAGCAAGAGGAGTCCTTGACCTCATTCACATAGATGTCTGTGAATCAACTCACACTCCTTCACTTGGAAGCAATACATACTATGTTTCCTTCATAGATGATTACTCCAAATACACTTGGGTTTTCTTCATGAAATCTAAAGCTAAAGTATTTGGAATTTCAAATAGTTTCTTGTTATGGTTCACAACATGGCAGGTAGAAGAATTAAGGTCCTCAATTCAAACAATGGAGGATAATACTTCTTAAAAGACTTCAGCAAATATCTTCTTAAGCATGGCATAAAAAGGCAACTAACCTGCAACTAGACACCTCATCAAAATGGAGTTGTTAAGAGGAAGAATAGAGTCCTGTTTGAGTGAGCCAAGTGTATGCTAAAGGAGAAGAACCTCTCCAACACCTACCAAGCTGAAGCTCTCAGCACAGCATGCTACCTGATGAAGAGATCCCCAACTGAAGCACTCCTGAGCATCACCCCATATGAAGCTTTTCATGGATTCAAGCCTTAGGTACATCATCTCAAAATATTTGGCTGTTTAGCTTTTTCTCATATTCTAGATGCAAATAGAAAGAAGCTTGATGACAAGTCAAGAAAGTGTGTGTTGGTTGGATATAGTAGTGCGCACAAGGCTTACAAACTCTATGATCCAATCAAAAAGGAAACATTTATGTCAAGGTATGTAATATTTGATGAGATTGCCAACTGGACATCAGCTCATCCATTATCAACCCTCAAAGGGGAGATTACACCTTTGGAGGACTCCATTGAAGAACTAGAGGAACAAAATGATGCCCACTAAGTAGCCATTGGGAGGCCTACTAGAGACAGAAGGCAGCCCCAAAGGTTAACATATCATAGAGGTAATAATTCAAACTTTGAATAAACAGATTGTGCTCTCTTAACATCACTAATGCAGCATGATGAACCCCTCTTCTATGAAGATGCCTACGATAAGAAAGAATGGACAGATGTAATGTATAAAGAGATGACTGCCGTGCACAAAAACCACACTTGGGATCTGTGTGAGATTCTACCCTATAAGAAGGCAATAGGGTACAAACAGATTTACAAGCTGAAGTACAACAAGGAAGGGAAGATAGACAGGTACAAAGCAAGACTTGTGGCTAAAGGTTTTCAAAAATAGGGGGTTGATTATGAAGAGACCTTTACTCCAGTTAGCCAAGATGAATTCCATCAGGTTATTCCTTTCTCTAGCCTCTCTTCATAAGTAGAAATTGCGACAAATGGATGTCAACAATGACTTCCTCAATGGCCAGCTTAAGGAAGAAGTCTACATGTAGCAGCCTGCAAGTTCTATCAAAGCCGGAACATAGTATCTTGTTTGCAAGGTGCAAAAGAGCTTGTATGGTTTGAAACAAGCTCCAAGAGCTTGGTATGGTAGAATTGATGAGCATCTTAGAGCTCAAGGTTTCCAAAAGAGTAATGCAAATTATACTATTTACTACACGGTGAAACGTAAGAACATTGTTATTGTTCTTCTCTATGTTGATGATATGGTTTTGACAGCAAACAATGAAGCCATGGTTGCAGCTATCAAATCCAAACTCTCAGCTTGAGTTTGATATGAAAGACCTTGGATACCTACACTATATCCCTAGGATTAAAGTAGCTGGGACCTCAGCAGGTGGTATCTTCATCTCTCAGCAAAAGTACCTGCAGACTAAAGCTTGGTATGGAGCCCTACAAGCCAGTGTCTACACCAATGGAATCCACTCTGAAAGCTGACAAAGGATGAATCAGGTCATTCTTCTCATACTACTTTGTACATGTAACTCATTGGTTCTCTCATTTACTTGACTATCACTAAGCTTGACCTTTGTTTTGCAGAGTACATAGTCTTGCTAAGTTTATGCAGAACCCCAAATTATCTCATTGGATTGCAGCCAAAAGAGTGCTCAGATATTTGGAAGGCACTCAAAATTAGGATATCTTATATGAAGGTGACACACTTAGTCTCTGCACAGATTTGGTGATTCTGACTATGCAGTTTCTATGATGGATAAAAGAAGTATTAGTGGCAATGAATTCTTTCATGGTGCAAAATCCATTTGATGGTGTTCTAAGAAGTAGAATACAATCAGTTTGTCATCCATAGAGGTTAAATACAAAGATGTGTTTGAGATGTGACACTAGAGATCGGCTACTTTTGAGATGTTTTCGTCAAGGAGAGATTGACATAGTTCATTAGGAACTCAATGGAGTCTTCTTGGGCCCTTTAATTTGCCATGAGGTTATGGAAACGTTTAACTTTTTGACAAATAGGAGCCCGCCATGTAAGCAAAAACCAATGGTTTGTAAGAGAGGTGTAAGAGTGGTCAAAGGGTGCACTTTTTTCCCCAAAAAGGGGAGGGGGCAATTTTACAATTTTCGGACCTCCATAACTTCTACATACAAGCTCCGATTTGAGCGGAGATTATAGATCCGTGATCTACGCATCAAGAGCTTTCCATAGATATGTTACATGATATGGTTTTATCCGCTAGATTTTAAATTCCATTTTCCCCCCAAAATTCAAATTCGAATAAAGTAGCCGTTTTGAAGCTTCTAATTAGAAAACGTTTCTTCTTAAGAGAAAAGGTTTGACTCCCTTAAACTGCCAAATAAAAGGGCCCAAGAAGACTCCATTGAGTTCCTAATGTCATCGTCAATGGATCTTCATCAACTACCTTGGAGTGCATGAAGACTTTTCAAGTTTATAAGTACATCTGTACTGTCAACTTGGTCGGATAAATGATAACAAGATTTTTGTCATGTGAATTCGTATTAAATTGATGTTAAGATCAAGAGAACATTGTAAATTATACCACTTAGAAGCTTGGATTCATTGAATCTCGTCTTGGATGATCTGCTATAAAGTCATTGGCTCAAGATAAGCATTAATTTGGATTATGGCATATTTGGAGGTGCACGTTAATAGATGGTCACATTTACAGAGTTTGCTTTTTGGCTTTTTAAGACCCAAGGTTTTGTATAAATAAGGGTTGTCCCACTCTCATAAGCCAGAGTCTTGGGGTTCCATCTTTTTATCAATTGAGACTCTCTTGTTCTCTATCTCTTATCATCAGTCATGCTTTCAAGCACATGTTGAGGTGCTTCCCGAACAAATGAGCCATCACCCTAGCTACTCCTCTCCAAGGTCCTCGAGATGATAATGGAAGGGATTTCTCTCCAACTGGGCCTCATGCTTCACCTCTTACTCGCAGCTCAAGCTCACAAGCAGCCAAGCTCCACCCCTTTTCCATAACTCTTGCTTCATTCCGCTCAAGATAGTAAACTCAAACAAAAGAGAACACATATCTACTCAAGAAGCTCCATACACAAGAAGCTCTTGTTATGTGTGTGCGCGCTTTGGAAATCTAGAAAGTACACTTTAACTACTGCAACAAACGAATGGAAACAATTGTTTTTTTTTAATGCAAAGTATATTAACGAGTATTAAATCTTGAGGTCTCCTTAAACTTGAGCTAGAGTTATTTTTAATTGGATGAGTGTTATTAGCTTGAGATTTAGCTCTAGGTAATATATAGGTTAAGTTGCTGAAATCTCTCCTAAGCCTAGTGAACTCATCCCTGCCATGATCCTAGCCAACTAGAAATTCACTACTTTCGTGAAACAACGATTGTCCAGAAGAATGTTTTGGGACTTGATATCCTATACAGGATTAATCTTGTCCTTGCACTGGTGTAGATATGCTTGAATCATAGATGCAATGGTTGCTATGATAACAGCTCAAAACAAGGAAATGAAAAACTAGGAATTTAGGGGAAATTGAAAAATTGAGGAAATTGGGGGGGAAAAAAAGGAAAAATATGAGGGAGATATACAATTTTATTGTGTTCCCCTTAAATACTTTTATTATTTACACGTTTTTGCAAGGCCACACTTTTATAGAGACAGACAGAAAGAGAGAGAGAGAGAGAGGAGCTGTAAGGTGATGTGCAATTGGTTTCTGTGCAGCATCCTTCCCTTTGCCCTAGGTTTCAGTCAACTAAACATCCCCGTCCCTTGTCAATCCTTTGGCCCAGTTCTTTTGTGTTTAGGTATACATTCCATTGCGTCCCTATCAATGGTTTCTCTTCCCTCGGCCCAGCTCTTCATTGGGCAACTTTCTCATGAGTCCTTGTCTATGTTCAACAAGAAGGGGGAAAGAGGAGCATAGGTTACATGTAAGAGTAAGCTCAGTCTTGTAAAGTCCGTTTGAATGCAATTACACATCCCCCAACTGCAACATCATGAACCCAGTCATTAATGAGCAATGATAGGGTTGTAAAGTCCGTGTGAATGCAAGAGTAAGTTTAATCACGTAAAGTTCGTTAGAACGGATTTACACATCATGATTCATCCCCCAACTGCAATATCATACTATCGTCCTCCATATAAATTCCACCAAACGCTTCCTTCGCACCCTTGTCCTTCATTAATTTCCTGATCTTATCTGCTTCCGCCTGCTTTCCTGCTGCTACATAGATGTTTGACAGAATCACATAGCCAGCCGGGTTTTGTGAATCCAACTCGAGGACATGCTCAGCAACACACTTGGCTTTTTCCGTGTTACCATGGACTCGGCATGCACCTAGCAGAGTCGTCCATGCTACAACAGTGGGAAAAGATGGAAGGTTGTTGATGAAGGCTTCTGCCTCATCAAGCCTGCCTGCCCGGCTAAACAGATCCACCATGCACCTGTAATGTTCGTCAGACGGTGAGATTTTGTAGTCTTCAGACATTAAATAGAAGAATTGAAAGCCTTCATTAATTAGACCTGCATGGCTGCAAGCAGAGAACAGGCTAACAAAGGTAACATCATCAGGCTTAATACCCTTTCCTTTCATCTTCGACAAGAGATTGAAAGCCTCTTTGCCTTTACCTTGGTGGGCATATGCTGCAATCATCGCAGACCAAGAAACGATATCCTTATCAGGCAGTCTCTGGAACAGATGAAATGCCTCATCCACCTTCCCACATTTTGCATAAAAACTTATAAAGGCGTTCCCAACCACCACATTACAGTCCATTCCACTGTCAACAATCAGAAAGTAGATCATCTTGCCCTCTTCTACCGCGGCGAGACTGGCAAGGGCATCAAGAATGCTTATGTAGGTGATCTTGGTTGGAGTGACTCCAACCTGAAGCATTTGTGGAAAAAGGTCAAAGGCCTCCTTTCGATAGCCATTCTGGGCATAAGCTGCAATCACTGCAGTCCATGACACAGCATCCCGTGTAGGCATGGAGGTGAAAACTTTGCATGCATCGATCGGATTCCATAGTTGCCATACCTTGTGATAAGAGCATTGCCAATAACAATGTCCAGCTCCATTTGTTTGTCGATAATGAGGGTGTGTATCAGCTTGCCTTTGGTCAGTTCACCAGAATCAATGGATGCCTTGAGGATGTTGACAAAGGTAACCTTGTTAGGTTTGACGCCTTCTTCCTGCATAGATTGAAATACTTGAAGGGCCTTGTCAAAATAGCCATTCTGTGCAAAGACTTGAATCATCGAAGTCCATGAGACCACATCTTTTACATGCATTCTGTCAAACACGCTGAATGCATCCAATTGACTTCCACAATTCCCATACATGTTCAGTAGGGCATTCCAGGCAGCAGCTGATTCAACTCCAAAGTCAAGTATGCAGCTGTGGACCAACTTACCCTCTTCAAATGCTGAGAGACTGGTACACGCATCTAGTGTGCTGATAAAGGTGACACCATTTGGCTTAACACATTGGTGATGCATTTGTTGGAAAAGTTGGAGGGCCTTCTTACTACAGCCATGTCTAACATAAACAGAAATCATCGAATTCCATGTGACTACATCTTGTTTACTAGTATCATCGAATAACCATCGCGCATCATCCACAATTCCACACTTGCCATACATAGTAAGCAGAGCAGACCCTATGATTTCATGTGACTCATATCCACCTCTGATTACATGAGCATGGATCAATCTTCCTTCATCTAAAGTTGTAGGGCTGCTACACGCATTGAGGATGGTAGCATATGTCATGATGGTCGGATTCACACCCTCTGAGACCATCTGTTTAAAGCATTGTATAGCCTCGGCAGCTTGCCCATGTTGAATATGCGCTGCAATCATTGTGGTCCATGTGATGAAGTCTTGCTCCGGCATCTCCAAGAATGTTTTTACAGCCATCTCCAAGCTTCCACATTTTCCAAACATGCTGACCAATGCATTGCCAACAACAAGATCTGATTCAAAACCCTTGTCCTTGAAAAACGCATAGACTCGCTTGCCCTCAGACAGGCTGGTGCATGCCTTGAGCGTATTGATGAAGGTGACACTGGTTGGCTCTACACCTTGTGTGTTCATCTGTTCAAACCGTTGGAGGGCTTTGCTAAACTGGCCATGCTGACAGTATGCTGCAATGATCATGTTCCAAGAGACCACATTCTTATGGAGCATTCTGTCGAATACCCAGCGAGCGTCATCTGGGCTAGCACATTTATTATACACTCTGATCAAGAGATTCCCCAGGAAAACATCTTGGTTCAAGTTCAGTCCATTCTCAATTATGTGTGCGTGCACCTGCTTGGCTTCAGAGAGGGCTCTGGCATCTGTTTTATATCTCAATAAAACTCCATGAAGGAATTCCTTCAGCTTTCCAGGATTGTTTGTGGGAATCGGTTTCGTAGTGATCGCCCCCCTCTCTATACAAAATTTTGCCTCCAAAAACATATAAACACTCCTTCCCCACAAAATTGGAGGCTTCCACCTTTAGAGTGCTAGATCTCACCTGAAAAACATAAGCGTCAATAAACTCTAGCTTGCAAGTATGCCCCAACAAAGATAGCAAGTGCAGCAATACTGGGCAGCAGTAAGGGTGCTGCTGCGACATTTTTTCTTGTGGTAGCAAGGCGAATAGCTGCACAAGTCAATGAATGAAATCTCAATTAAGATGTATCAATTTCTGACTGTGAGATTTAAAGGAGATTAGGACCCACTTACCAAACAGAAGTGCAGAACCAAACCCATTTGCTTTGATTCATCAGAACTAGAATTCCCATCTGAATCTTCATCTGATTCACTTTCTATCTCACTATCCGAATCAGATTTTGATTTCTTCTTCTTCTTCTTATCCTTCTTAGGGGATTTAACCCCTAATCTCTTCTCAACTCTTGCTGCTACTACTACCAACGCATCAAAACCACCTGCAATGTCGACTCCAGCAAACTGCATTCTTCAAATCCTTTCTTAATCCCGTCAGAAAACATGCCTAGATACATCATCAGAACAAGCACCTAGAGAGAAAGTAAAAAAAGGCAATGAGCCTCTCTCTCTCTCTCTCTCTCTCTCTCTCTCTCTCATTAGGAGGGGGAGATTGTCATGTCCTATTGTTTGGACATAACAAGGCTAGCATGAAGGCTGGACAGTTCAGTATTATGTGAATTGGATTATTGGGCTATATAGTTGGGTTGAAGCTCATTTTAGGAGAGATCCTCCATAAGACTCAAACCTTGGGAGTGGGGTCTCCCAAGGGCCCAGCTATTGGTTAGCCCATCGGCGACAATTGTGAGGACCGAAGTGCATGCTTTTGGGATGCGGATTGGGCCAGGGTTGTGGGGCCTCTATCTCGGGGGTGGCAAAGCCTTGTATCCGCTTTGTAGCCTATGGTTGGGTGGCGAGTGCTGGCCGAATTCATCTTTATCCTCATGGTATTGTTTGATCTTTTGCGACCATGAATAACAAGTACTTGAATTGCTTCACGGATATATGCTTATGTATGTGTAGTTCTTTGGGCGGAAACTTAGGTAAGTGGGCTCACTTGGGGTGTGTTTTATTCCAAATGCAAACCAAAAACAAATGCCTATTTTTAGTTGAGTTGAATGTATTTGATGCCTAGCATCACAAGTTACAACTCTATAGCACGAATATTAGAATTTTTCTTTCTTTTAAATATTTTCTTTTGTTGCACCAACATCCAAGATCACAAAGACCTTAAGTCCCTTGTACACAGCAGGTAACACTTCATCGCTTTCAAAAGAGTGTCCCAGCTTATTCATGGGCACTTTTGGCTATCCTTTGGATCTTGTTTCCGAAAAAAGAAAGAAAGCAGAACCACGAGAAAGACTCCTCAAATACGTTGCACCAAATATGTATCCATTAGTATTGCTCGACACCTGTATGTCTAAACCACCCATGTCCTATGAAACATACTCCAAGTAATACACCCAAGTCAAAACCCCCATTGTTGTCAGTATAGTTTCCAAGAAATCTGTGTACTGTAAAGATACATCCACTGGCCTATCCTCCCAGAATCTGATGGATATGTCCTCTTGTTGTGCCTCCATGACATAGGACACTGAAGATATCCCAGAATCTCATATGTCCTCTTGTGGTGCCTCCATGACATAAGACACTAAAGATATTCCACCCAATGCAAACTCTCCCACATCTGGAGGGTTGTAGCAAGACGAACTGCATCCGGAAGACACAGGGTTGATGTGCACAAACATCTGCGTGCAAGGACAATTTCAAACCATCCACAAAGCGCTCAACTTGCTCCGCCCGTCGGACGGTCCTTGGGAGCATGAGCAACAAGCCAGGTTGTTGGTTTACCTACTCTAGTGAATCTGGTGGAGAGGGACTTCACAAAGGAGACCATCGATGACGCGAAGGCCATCTCTCATGCCGATTCTGTGCAAGTGTAGAATGATGACTGCCGGACCATGAGCGAAGCTCGTCTAGTACATCCCTACCTTCATCAAAAGGACTAAAAAACCCTCCTCCAAACTACTTCATCCTCGGAATTGTCATTGCCACGTGCACACCCATGCCATGGCTAATCTCCAGCATGAACAGCATAATCCCTGATTAGGGTATTCACTTAGGACAGCGTTTAGGTCATCTACAGCAGTAGAATCATCATCATCTTCATTATCCCCAATGTTAGCATCAGTATCAGGAGCATCATCGGCAGCACCAGCCTCACCATCAGCATCATCATCATCATCATCATCATCATCATCATAAGCACCATGGAGGCATGGGACCTCTGTCGACGACTGACTACTGACTACAGACTACAAACAGGCATTCGGTAGGCAGCAGCAGAAGGTCCCAGGCAGCAAGTGGCAACAACCATATTGAAGGCCAGCATAGTGTGGCATCACATCAGTAAAGCGTAGCATTTAATAAAGTAAAGCGTAGCATTTAATAAAGGAAAACATGGATTTTCTTGTCCAAGACCTGGCCAACCAGCACTCCAGCATGATATATAAGCATTCAACCATAAATCAGTCCAAGCAAGTTAGTCATTCAACAGCCCATCATTCTCAAATAGAGCATATGTAGGGCTAGACGTCTCAACCCCTTTGGTGTTGACCAAGGGCCTAAGCCATGTACATTCATTAAGCAACCTTTTTTGTACCATATAATAAAAACAAGAACTCTGACACCAATCTCTCTCCTCTGTCTTAATCATGTTAATCAGCATCTTGTTCTTAATCAAGCTTAGGACTGTAGGTCAGTACAGCAAGGCTTCCGCACATGCAACATTGGCATCAAAGCATTCAGGCTCAACCCACTAAGCATAGTCCCAAGGAAGGTGCACAGTTCCAACATAAGAATGCAGCAGAGGGTACCAGATGATGGAGTTGTCTGCAAAACAGGCAAAGCTAGAGGAAGCATTCCCTGAGGGGATGCACGCATAACCAATACATCATTAAGCTCTCAGATCAGTTCCAAAGGCCTAGCAACAGGCATGATCAATTCCCACAGGTGACCCACCACTATGTTAAGGGTAAGGGATATCAGACATGGAGATAGCAGCGGAATAGATGCTCAGCTCTTCAGTACGACTTGGAAGTCGAGATCAATGGTGGAAGGTTTTTAGACAAAAATATTTAAGTCAATGTCATAGTCAGAAGAAGCAGTTAAAGGTCAGCAGTCCAGGAAGGAAGGATGACAAAGTGTCCACCCCGTCATCAAGTTTAACAGGAGGGGATGTCATGTGCACACCCGTGCCATGGCTAATCTCCGGCATGAACAACATAATCCCTAATTAGGGTATTCAATCAGGACAGCATTTAGGTCATCTACAGCAGTAGAATCATCATCATCTTCATTATCCCCAATGTTTGCATCAGTATCTACTATCAACACCATCATCAGTAGCATCAGCATCAGCATCATCATAGTAAGACTTGGAGGTGGAGATCAACAGTGGAAGGTGTTCAAACAAAAAAATTGAAGTCAAGGTCAGAGTCAGAAGAGCCTATGGAGTATGTTACCTCATATGTATACCTTGGGATCACTTTTGTTGGACCTCAGTTCTTGATGCGGAAGGCGGTTGAAGCTAGATTGATGAGGGCCTTGGTTCGCTAGAGAGGCAATGCTCACAGATACGGTTTCAGGAGCCGAGGACAAAGCTTTAGCTATTTGATACTCTAGTTACACCTACACTACTGTATGGTGTCCCCATCTGGGGTCCCAGCTTACACCATAGGAGGAGACAGAGGGGAGAGCCGGCCGAGACAGATACAGAGGAGGTATATGATGGGTGGAAGCCGATGGAGAGCCCCTAGTGGCGATGATCTCATGCATGATTAGGAGTAAGCCATCAGTGCTACATGAGATTGTGCGGGCAGAGATGGGGGCTACATCGATAGTGACATGGGCTCTATTCCAGACAACGACATACTGGCACAATCTATGGGAGCTTCCACTAGATATATACCCTCGGCTAGCCCTAGAGTCCTCGCGACAGCTGCCACTCAAGGGAGATACAGAGTGCTGGTATGCATAGGTAGGCACTTGGTTTGGCATGCATGCATGGCATGCACATGGAGACACTCCCCCTGTTCTAGTATAGCACATAGGCCCTGTCATTTGCTCTTAGTCGCACAGAGCGGAACAAGGTTATCAGGAAGGACATTGTCAAACTGGATACTCAAAGGGCATGGAGTTCACCTAGTCCTCCACTAGGGACGAAGATGGCCTTCTATAGAGATCACCTCCTATGCCTGATAGAGGATGGTTTCATCATCCGTCCACGCTACATAGACACACACCTATCTTTTGGGGTTGAAGGGAGAGAATTTAGGGTTTCATGTGGGAGACATACACACAGAGAAGAAGGGAGAGAGAGAGAGAGAGACAGTTGTGGGGATAAGTCAACTCATGAAGTATGAGTGTGTGACTCACCTATCACACATGTATATTTGCACTAGTACACATAGTGCACTTAGTACATTAAAAGTACTAAGTGTACTATGTACTATAAAACTTATGGGCTAGTACACACTATAAGGGTGGGCATAATGCCTTTACCCCAACAACCTCCCACTTAAAGGCAAAGTGCCCTTAAATGAAGGAAAAGAAAAATCAACATGTACATGATAATATACAAGGCCATATCAAGGCTGAAACTGGCCTCATCCAATGCCCATCAACAAGTGTCTGCAATGAGCAAACCGCTCTGGAGGCAAACTCTTTGTCAACAGATCAGCCGGGTTGTCATCTGTATGAATCTTGACAAGCTGAATTTGCTTGTTCTCTATCACCTCTCTGATGAAGTGATACTTCACATCCACATGCTTCGTCTTTGCATGAAAGACAGGGTTCTTTGCCAACTGGATGGCACTCTGACTGTCACAATGCAACAATGGAATATCCCCTGTATAACCCAAATCAACCACTAACCGAGATAGCCATAATGCCTCCTTGCAAGCCTCTGTGGCTGCAATATACTCGGCCTCTGTAGTAGATAAGGCAGTGCACTTCTGCATCCTGGATATCCATGACACAGCACCTCCTGTGAATGTAAACACATAACCGGTAGTAGACTTCCGGTTATCTGGATGACCGGCATAATCCGAATCCGTGTAACCATGCACTAATGCATCCTGTTTGCCAAAGCATATGCACATATCCAGTGTGCCCTTCAGGTATCTCATGACACCTTTCACTGCTTCCCAATGCTTCTTGCCAGGTTTGGCCATGTATCTAGAAACCACTCCCATTGCAAATGCAATGTCCGGCCTAGTAGCAACCATGGCATACATGAGACTGCCACAAGCTGAAGCATACGGAATCTTGGCCATATCAGCCCTGTCACTATCCGACTGTGGGCTGTCCATAGCACTGAGTTTCACATATGGAGGCAAAGGAGTACTAGTCTTCTTCCCCCCGTCCATATTGAACCTCTGCAAAACTTTGCCAATGTATTCCTTCTGAGACAAATACAACACATGCTGATTTCTGTCCCGAAGTATCTGCATACCCAAAATGTGATTTGCATCACCCAAATCCTTCATATCAAAGGTCTGATGCAGCCTCTTCTTTAAGGCATCCATCTCTTTACGAGATTTCCCGGAAATCAACATATCATCAACATACAAGATGAGGATCAATAGACTGCCAAAAGCTTTCTTGGTGTATAAGCAGTGATCTATGTCACTTCTCCTGAAATCGTGGGATTTCATGAATGTATCAAATTTATGATACCATTCCCTTGGTGCTTGTTTGAGCCCATAAAGACTCTTTTTCAGCTTGCATACAAGCTTCTCCTTTCCATTCACTGCATAACCCTCTGGCTGTTGCATATATATCTCCTCATGGAGATCATCGTGAAGAAAAGCAGTCTTCACATCCATCTGAATCAAATCCAGATCATCATGAGCAACCAAAGCTAATACAGCTCTAAGTGTGGTCATTTTGACCACTGGAGAGAAGATCTCATCAAAGTCCACACCATATTCCTGCTTGAAGCCCTTAGCCACTAACCTGGCTTTGTATCTCAGCTTTGCATCAGGTGCAACTTTGAGCCTGTAAACCCACTTGCATGGCAAAACCTTCTTGCCTGTAGGCAAATGTACCAACTTCCATGTTCCATTTTTGTGCAGAGAATCCATCTCTGACTTCATAGCATGCTCCCAAAGAGCCTTGTCTACCCTCTGTAAAGCCTCCTTATAACATGAGGGCTCCCCACAGTCAGTGAGCATCAAGTAGTCAACCCCTGGAACAAACCTGTCAGGGGCTCTGGAGGGTCTTGTGGACCTCCGTACCCAATGACCATCATTTGCAGGTTGCTGTCCAGCCTGCATATCACCAATTGGTGGCTCCTGTTCCATGCCATAAGGTTGAAAGATCATGCTCGATATCTCCTCTAACTGTGGGATATCCATAGGGATATCTTCTGCCATCTCTGACTGTCCATTTGGACCATTTTCAGCACCATTTAAGGGCTGGTTTTGATGCTGTAATGGCTGATTTACAGCCCTTGGTTGTTGTCCATGATGTCCATCATCATCAAAGATGACTCTGCCAGGCTCCTGTTGCCTTGTAGGCTCCTTATACATGCATGTTTCATCAAAAATGACATCATTGCTGCGTATAATCTTTCTATTCACTGGATCCCAAAGTCTATACCCCATTTCACCTCTGTCACCATATCCTAGGAATATGCATTTGTGAGACTTAGGATCAAGTTTGGTGCGTATTTCCCTACGTATGTGCACGTACGCAACACAACCAAACACTCTCAAGTGCTTGTAGGACGGAGGCTTCCCTGTCCATACTTCCTCTGGCACTTTCCCACCAAGCCTCGTGTTAGGTGACCTGTTTATAAGATGAACGACTGTCATAACAGCTTCAGCCCGAAAACCATGAGGTAATGCAGCATGTGACAACATAGAACGGACCTTCTCCTGAATGGTCCTGTTCATCCTCTCTACTGTCCCGTTTTGTGGAGGATCATAAGGAGTAGAGAGCTCCCTCTTGATGCCTTTAGCATCACAAAAGTCCTGAAACTGTTTGGACGTATACTCTCCACCATTGTCGGAACGCAAAGCCTTCAGTGTTTTGCCAGTTTGATTCTCAACATGAGCAACAAACTTCTCAAACACTGAGAATGTATCACTCTTCAAACGAAGAGGATAAACCCACACCTTGCGTGTGGCATCATCTATAAAAGACACAAAATATTTTGCCCCTCCCAAAGAAAGCTGAGGCATCTCACATACATCTGTATGCACAAGCTCTAACTGAGCATCTTTCTGTCCAAGAGCTTTCTTGTGGGGGCACTGGAGTTGCCTCCCATATATACAATGCTCACAAAACTGAAAACTTGAAAACTTTAGAGAAGGCAAGTAACCAAAACGAGACAATTGCTCCATTCCCTTGACACTCATGTGTCCCAACCGGCTATCCCACATAGAGATTTCCGGCAGCTCAGTTGCATTTACATTAACATGGTGACAAACACCAGCATGCATGAAGTAAAGAGTGTCCACCTTAGAGCCTCTGGCAACAACCAGTGAGCCCTTACTAATCTTCCACTTTCCACGACCAAATGTGGTAACATAATCAGCATCATCAAGCTGTCCAGTAGTAGAAAGTAGGTTCTTCTTGATCTCAGGCACATGCCTGACATCATGGAGCATAAGCTGTGAGCCATCTGAAAACACAAGCCTCACATCACCTCTGCCAAGAATCTTGCATGCATGGTTGTCACCCAAATAAACTACTCCTTCATTGCCAGCAGTATACCTGACAAACAAGTCTCTGCAACCTGTGACATGAAAGGAGGCACCTGAATCAATGATCCATGAGTGCATACCATGACCATCTCCTGCAAGAAGTGAATGGGCATCAAGTGAAGACGTGAATAAGACTTCATCCTCACTGTCACTTGCATGTGACACATTGACTTCTTCAATCTTGACTCCACTTTTGCCCTTTGGCTTTACATCTTTGGCTTCATCTTTGTCTTTGTCTTTGCCTTTTTCCTTTTCCTTTTGATCATTCTTCCATTTGTAGCATTGCTTTTTGATATGTCCCTTCTTGCCACAATAATGGCATTCCAAGTCCTTTTTGGAGCGGGACTTGCTCCTTCCCCGTTCTTGGCTTTTACCCCTTTGCTGGGATCTCCCACGTGCATTCATTGCATTGGACTTTCCAACAGAGTTGTTCTTCCTGTTCATCTCCTCTTGAAGAAGAGCACCCTCCACATCTGCATATGACAACATAGCATTTGAATTGCTAGTGGCTATCCTGAATGTGTCCCAACTCTCTAGCAAAGTGCATAAGAGAAAGGTGGCTTTGAACTCGTCGTCCATTGCCAACTTTTGATTGATAACCTGGCTAACAACACCATTAAACTCATTTAGATGGGCTGCCATAGACGCCCCTTCCTTCATTTGAAGACCTATGAGTTTCTTCAACCAATACACTTTGCTTGAGGCACTTTGCTGGGCATACAAGTCCTGCAATCTTTTCCACATTCCCCAAGTTGTCTTCTCTTCATGTATGCTGAAAAGTAAAGAGTTTGACACAGACAACATGATGGTGGATCTTGCCAGCTCATCCATATCTTCCCATTCTTCAGCATTAAGAGAAGCGGGCATTACACCCCTTTCTTTGATGGGCTTGTGCTGCTTCTTCTGGAGCAACACATTATAGCACTGGGTTTGCCAAATGTCATAATTATGTGAGCCTTCAAGCTTCTTGATGTGAAGCAATGAAGAGCTCTCACCTGTGGTTGCCATAGCAATATGCAACCTTTGACACAGTCAATGCCTGACTGCCTGCAAGATGTGCAAACAGTGCACCAAAGAAGCACACAAAGTGCTCACAGTTGTTCTCCCAAAGTTTATCTCCCACTGCGGAAGCACGAATGCAACTCTCCTCCCACTGAATGTGATAAAATCACCAAAATTTGGTTGCTGCAGATTTAGGACAGCACCTTAAATGTGCTATGTTCCCCTTCCAAAGTACTGTACAACAGTACTAAGTGCTCACCAATGATGTACCAAATTTGTACCGGCAAGTACAGCAGCTGAAAATGAGCCTTTTCCTCACTCAAATCAAAGTACAGCCATGCCAAAACTTGTACAAGGTTGTACCAAATCTGTACCAACAAGTACAGCAGCAATAAATGCTCTCCTGGCTGTCCAAATGAGTGAAAATCAGACCTTGACAGTCCCCACCACTGCATACAACAGTCCCGGACAGAAATTGAGCAAAAGCCCCTTGAGTGCAAGTGGATTACTGAGGGTTCAAGGCATAAAAGTCTTCTCTGCTGCTTTGCCAAGCTCAACAAGCATAAAATCTTGAAAAGCCCCTTGATTCAAGATCAATTTCTGATCATACATGGTACATTAACGCACATAAAGGCATCCAGAGTCTTCACAATGCTTCCCCCTGGCCACATATACATCCAATACATAAAAGCCCCTTGATTTACAGGCACATTGAGTGCTTGACATGCATCAACACATTGCCCAAAGCATCAAATGCCAGTGCTTGCATGCAAATCAACCCAAAAAGCCCTTTGATTTGCACTCCAATTTCTTGCAATTTTGCCCCAAATGTGAGATTGCTCGCATCATACAGCATGTATGAATGCCCAATGGCACAATTACATCAAAAGCCCCAAATTTTGACATCCAATTTCTTGCAAATTGACGCGGAATGTGACCAATGTCACCTAATTGTTGCCAATTTTGCTCAAAAATTGAGCAATTTGGACCTGTACCTGCTCAATTGATGATTGTACCTGCTCAATTGATGATTGAACATGCAAATTCCAAAATTGAAGCAAATACCTCAGGTAATTTCTGATTTATGTTGCAGAAAGGGGGTGTCAAATTTGCTGCTGCTGTATTGATGCTGCTGCTGCTGCTGCTGCTGCTGTATACTACTATTGTACTGTTGCAGCGATACTTGGGGAGAGTGACTCTCAACAGGCAGGCCAAGGAGGCACTAGACTCAGCGGTGGCCTTCTCGTTCCCTTTATGTGGCCCTTGCGACCGGGAGTGGACTCTAGAGCTCGCTCTCAGCACTTTGAAGACTCAGGCAGTTGAGTTTTCTCATCACATGAGCGATCTGGAGGTGACAGATGTGATAGGCCGACTTTGGGAGTTGGCTCATTTTTTCTTGGATCCCGGGAGTGTGGATACCTCAGGGATTCGGCATTTGGTCGTGCGCATAGTGGCAGACTTAGCACACGACCCTGGATATGTGTGTATACACGAGGTTGCTCTGTCAGAGCGGGAGGCAGTCGCCATGGGCCCCATAGCCCACTGGCGCCTGATCCGGGATTCTTGCAGTACACCGGGTGGGCAGATTCGCAGCCGCTCGGATGGGGACTACTCTCCATCCAAGCCGCTTGCGAAGGCCCACCGTACGGCTGAGACAGCATCCACCTCAGCAGGGCATCCATGAGGATCATCTCATGGAATGTACAGGGCCTTGGCAGAGCACACTTTATACGCTATCGTGGTTGCTTGAGGCAGGAGCTTCAGAGATGCCTGGTTGGTGGCAGCATTGATATTTTGATGATGCAGGAGCACCACTTGGGTGAGAGCAGGATCCGGAGATATGGTTCGGTGATGCCTGGTAGATGGGACACTTTTTGGTCTGCAGGGTTTGGTCCTTTGGGTGGACAGGGAGGAGTATGCATGGTCATTGCAGATGTATGGCGGCAGGCCATTGTGGATCGAGGGATCATTGTGCCTGGTAGAGCACAGTATGTCATTCTGAGGATGCATGATGAGCTATTGGGTGTGCTCAACGTCTATGCGCCCAATCATGCTAGTGCCAGAGCAGAGTTCTGGACCCAGGTTACGGATGCATTGCCAGAGGCTGCACATTGGTGTGTCGGGGGAGACTTCAACATGCTTGAGGACCCGGCAGATAGGGTGGGAGGCAGTCATGTTACAGTGCACGGCACGGAGCTTGCAGCTTGGGACCGGTTTTGCATGTCACTGAGGATCACTGATGCATGGCAGCATGGGGCTTTCTCCCGGTCTCAGGACAGTCTTAGTTTCTCTCGGTCGAATCGCCAGAGCAGGGAGGGACTAATCTATCACGGATTGATCGCTTTTATGTGGGAGACTGGTTAGGGGAGCGAGGGGGCTCTGTCGGCATTCTCGCTGGCACCTCATTTTCAGATCATGCGCCAGTTATATTGACATTGGAGGAGGGGACACGGGAGCCTAGCTTGCAGTTGAGGATCCCAGAGAGGGTACTTACAGATCCCAGTCTCGCTGAGGACATCGAGAGGATCTGGCATGATAGTCAATGCTCTGACCAGGATGCAGCGGGCCAGTGTGCCCAGGGACTCACCGATCTTAGCTCTTTTCTACACGCTACAGCTTTGACACGGCTGGGAGAGATTCGCGAGCGGGAGCATCGGCTGAGACGCAGCCTTGCTTCGCTACAGCGCCTTCAGGAGCAGCAGCCTGCATGTGAGTGGGTGGCGTCCCAGCTGAGCCAGGCACGCCAGGAGGTTAGAGAGGTAGAGGAGCAGAGACATGAGTTTTACTATCATCGTCAGGCCTCTCAGTGGACGCAGCTTGGCGATAGAGTGACTGGAGAGTTTTTTGAGATCACTGGACCCCGTCATGCGCGAGCAGGAGTCCGCCAGCTTGGTAGACCGGATGGATCGGTAGCTACTGAGCTCGGGGAGATCAGAGCCATTGCCACTGCATCTTATAGAGACCTGCTTTCAGCGAAGCCAGCCACTGAGGATCGAGATGTTTGCAGACAGACTGTGTGGGCCATGTGCAGAGGAGGGTCACAGACCGTATGCGTACAGTTCTAGGTGCGCCTCTGTCAGAGATTGAGCTTGCCGGGGCCTTGAGGGTCCTGCCGCGACATAGTTGCCCAGGGGAGGACGGACTGACGCTGTCGTGCCATGGCACGTCTATGGTGTGAAACCATGCATATGAGACTATCAAATGCAAATCTAGATGCATGGGATTAAGTGCTATGACGAGTCATTATATGATGCCCATGTACATATGTTCATATTGTAAATGAGGTTCAATAAAACGAGCTGAGACTGAGTTAGGTCTCAAAGCCTGTGTACATAATGGGTGTAGTAGGTGTTTTAACACTTGGATAGTGTGATGTTTTTAGTGGAGGAAAAGGGCAGTCTTTTGCTGTGCAGATGCATGCTTGAAGGCCAGGCAAACAGTGGAGAAATGTGTGAGTTTTTGTGAAGTGCACAGGCTGATAAGGAGCCATTTTAGAGGGCAGATAGCAGGAGCTGGGAGTGCCTGATGGGTATGTGATGAACTGAAGAGTTGTGGTCAGACATGCTATGAACAACTTCCTAGAAGGAAATTTTTGCAGAGAAGCTACAGTTTGAGATCTTTTTAGCACCCAAGGTGGGTACTTTTCATTCGGAATAGCTACAGATGATAGATGGCTAGTTTAAAGCGGCCAAGGTTGCAGCAGCATTAATTGGGAAAAATCTTGAAGTGATGGAAATGCTCCTCGCAAGTATAAGTTACTTGGTTGTTATGTGAGGTTCTTGACAAAGATATATCATCCAAACATTGACAAGCTGGGCCGCATTTGCTTAGACATTCTGAAAGACAAATAGAGTCCTACTTTGCAGATTCGAACTGTTCTTTTGAGCATCCAGGCTCTTTTGAGCGCCCCTAACCCAGATGACCCACTTTCGAAGAACATAGCTAAGCACTGGAAGACCAATGAAACCGAGGCTGTTGAAACAGCCAAGGAATGGACTCGATTATATGCAACTGGAGCTGACAAGGCTCAAGAAGGTGACGCAAGGTGCCAGCTTGCGTGGCATGCGCAAGTTTTTTTTTTAAAAAAAGGGGAATTTTCGAATATTATGCAGAAATAAAGGTGGCGCAGTATTTTCAAACTGGAAAATGGCGATTTTTGGGCTGCAAAAGTTGAGGCACCCAAATTCCTTGCGGGGAAAGGAAAAGAAAAACCAGGAAAGGAGGGCATTTTTGAGTGTGTGTGCAGAAATGGAGAACCAGGGGCGTCTTCGACCAGAGATTTTAAAATCAAATTGGTAGCTGCTGTATTAAGCATGTTGGGGTTAGAATTAAAGAGGATAATGAGCACTATCTAAGGAGATGGTTTTCAAATCATACCTACTCTCTGCCTTGCGCAGTCTGCAGCGAAGCGACTGTATAAAGATTAGCGAAAATTCAAAGAAAAACTCGCTTTGTTTTATTTTCAGATAAGTGATGTTTTTTATTTTTGTTTACTATAACCTACGATTTGGAAAATCGTATTGTTTATAAACCTTTTAAGGTTTTGGAGAATGAGAAAAATTTGGATTTGAAGAGTCGTGGAATCAAAGCATCAAAAATACAGTAAGGTTTCTGGAAATTGGATTTTGTTTCCTACTCAAATGGATTTTGGAATGTAAGTCATGGAGTTTCTTAGAATCACATGAGCATGTTATAGATATGCCATATTTCATCTTTTGTTTGTGAGTTGTTGGAATTTAAAAGCAGGTTTTTAGGAGATAAAGAGACACCTTGAAATAAATGATGGAATTGGTGTCACTTGATGTATGTAATGTAAATGGTCACATGTATGTGGGAAATTTTTGAAGATTATGTTATGCCTACATGTGATTGGTTTGAGGGATTTGGAAAAAGGAGCCAGTAAATCTATGCTTTGAAAGGGACAAGCACTTGATACACAATTTATGTGCAATCATCAGGCTGAATTCAGGGATGTATTGAGATGAATTTGCACATGTTTATGACATCAAAAAAATGGAGATGGCTTATGCTCCTTGGAGAGTTATGTGTGTGAGTTTCCTTGTGTGGAATAGAAGCTACTCTCACAGCTAGAAGTCCCAGGCTTTCCCAGCGACACCGACCACGTCGTCACAACAGCTCTTTGGTGAACCCGACGTGAAACTGCTGGGGTGAGAGTGTGGTGAAATACACAGGGAAGCTATGGCTGAGAATTCTGAGGGACAGGGGGTTCATTTTGACCCCGGGGTTATGCAAATGTTTCAGATGTTTACTATGTATATGCAACAGCAGCAAGCTGCTGAGAGGGGTCAAATTTCCACGACCAAAGCACTGCAATCAATTGTGAAAAAGGTGGATCAATTTGATGGTAAGGATATCACAAAGTACCTGCGTAATTACACAAAGGAAATGGAGCTAAACAGGGTGACTGAGGAGGATATGGTTCGAATCTTTGAGCTGGTATGTGTTCCTGAAATAAGAGAGCGCATAAGAGGATTGCAGACAGCACATGGTGGCAGAAATTGGGAGGAGTTCAAACTTGCTTTAAAGGATGAATATTTCATGGAGGATTCTGAGCGAGTGACCAAACGAACTTTCTTGGAATGGGTCACAAAACCTAAAATGGGAATTTCTGCCACCACTGAAGTGCTAAGAGAGTTTGAGAAGCGCTATGCCCAGCTGCCAAGGATTGAGCGCACAACCTTGGACAGGGAAAAAACAGAGCTCTTCTTACAAGCAGCTGGGAAAGATCTCCAAGAAAAACTGGAAATTCTCCTTGAAGATAAGGATACAGAGCAGGGACTAAAGAGTGATTGGAATGATGTCGAGGATGCGGTCACCATGCTAGCAAAGCGGCAGCGAAGGAGGGATAAAATGGTGATGAGCTCGGCAACTCCTATAACTGCTGTTATCCCTGAGAATCTACCAAAACCAGCTGCTACAATCCCAAAGGTAGAAGGGCTGATGGATGAGCTTATTAAGGGTATGCGAGACCTAAAATTGAAGATGTCCAGGATTGAGGAAAAAGGGCTACCATTAGGGCAGGCTTCTATGCAAAGACCTCAAAGCAAAGAAGGGTTTACATACAGATGCATATGTTGTGATGACCCAGAACATGCAAAGAAAGACTGTGTTAGCTATAAAGAAGCTCTCAGAAATCAACTTGTGTTTTTCAAAGATGGGAAAATCCACCTTACAGAGACTGGCCTTCCATTAAGCACAAACTTTGGGAAAGGAGGGATGAAAAAGCTGGTCGAGGATATGGCTGCTAGCCATGCTATCTCTATGGTTGAGGCAGCAACTTATGGGTTAAAGGCTGGTCAATCAAAGCAGGGATCTGAGAATGATGAAGATTATGAGAATGAAGATTTTTGGCCATCAACAATGGAATTAATTGCGTCAAAGAAGGTGTCTAAGCAAGCTTTGCATGAGGCAGGTGACTGTATACGTCTTGAGACTGGCTGGGAGGAGCCTGTGGATTCTTTATCTGTTCATGCCTACATTGCTAAATGCCAAAATAATGAGGCACAGGTTGAGGAGAAGCGTAAAAGGGAAAATGAGGAAGGAGGGCCATCAAAAAGGGTCACTCGTAGTAGTGAAAAGAAGGATCCTGGGCCATCACATATGTCTCCACCGCATAGCAGACCTCCACAGGAAGTATCAATGGAAGAAGTGCCAGCAAAAATGAAGCATGAGAAGGAGAAGGGTAAAGGGAAAAGTCCACTCTACAAGCTTCAATCTGATATTGAAGTCGCAACAGATCTTAAAAAGGTGCTTGAAGAGAGGATTCTAAACAGCAGGGTGGAATTTACACTAGGGGAGGTCTTGGGGATTGCAAAGAAAGAATTCCATGATGAGATAATTGATATTATACGAAGGAAAAGGCAGTCCATAATTGAATCTATTCCATCACAAGGGGAGGCAAGCACTTCCAAGACTCATGGAGTACAGGTACAGCAAAAGGAAGAGAGAGAAAATGTGGTGGAATGTAATCACTCTGCTGAAGGGGCACGACAAGTGCGCTTTGTGGAAGAGGATGATGAAAAAGAAGTTCTTACAAAGAGTCATTACTCCAGGAGCCATTGGGCAAGAGCAACCACTGAAACCCTTGTCAAGATAGGTGACTTGGAAGAGCCATATGTCGCTCTAATTGATCATGGGTCTGAAATAAATCTTATGGCTAAAAATCTCTACAACAAATGTAAGTGGCCAATGGATGTAGATCATGGGTGGATGATTAAAGCAGCTAATAACTCATTTGGAGAGCTCTATGCAGCCTGTCCAAATGTAAAGGTAACTATAGGGGATGTGAAAGATGATCAGAACTTCTTTGTTCAGGAGATGTCATCGTATCCCCTCATCCTTGGGCAACCCTACATTACAGCTGTGAGGATGGAAACAAAGGTTTTGGATGATGGCTCGGCATATGCAAGAATAAGGAGTAAAGATGGCAAGAAAGCTGTTCAGTTCTTGACAGTTTGCATTAACCATGAAAGGAACCATGAGTCTCTTCGAGCACAGTCACTCCCAAAGATAAATAGAGAATTCATGAACTACAGGGAGATGAGGGATTTTGGCCAGGTGCCATTGTAAAGCGGGATTCCAATGGTACAAGGAAAAATGAGTTCTCGCAGGACTCAATCAATGTAAATAACTTTTCCGCAAATTTTCAGGGATTTTCTAGCTATGGATCACTGGTCTTTGTAAAAAGCAAGGATTTGAAGCGTGGCATGAGTAGACATGTACAAAATGAACAAAAAAGTCTTGAGCAGTGTGGTCTTTTGGAGAAGAATGAGTTTATTTCAGGGGTGCTTGATGAGGTGTCATTTGTAGATACTATGGATGTGCTTTTTGATATGGGAAGAGCATGCTTACAGGGTGGAAATGAGATGATAGAGGTGTCATCTGTGGAGATGTATGATATAATCTGGGAATTTGAGGGGGATAAATGTAAAAACATGAATTGTGAGATGGATGCTCATGTTGATACAAAGTACAAAACAGTTGCAAAGAAGGTGAAACCAGTTGCCTTGCCTTTGCCACCAGGAAGCAAGGAGAAGATAGATGAAGCCTCTATGCAACCAAATCTCAGAGATCCGAAGAAAATTGGGCATAAGTTTACACAGGAAACCCTAAAAGAGCTGAAGATTGGTGAAAGGGATTTTTTGTTGCCAGTTGAAAGGGAATGCTTTGAGGAGATGCTTGTAAAACATGGGAAAGCCTTTGCCTTTCAGCCGCATGAGATAGGCTGTGTTGATCCAAGTGTAACAGCGCCAATGGTGATCTTCACTGTACCACATGTGCCCTGGAACCTGCGGGCCGATTCCAGTACCAAAGGCTCTCTTGCCAAAGCTGATGGAATTACTAAAAGAAAAGATCAGGATGGGAATTTTGGAGCCATCATGCGCTCCATATTCCAACAGATGGTTTACTGTGCCAAAGAAAAATGGAACATTGCGCTTCATTCAAGACATGCAACCTGTAAACAAAGTCACAATCAGGAATGTGGGAGCAGGTCCGATTGTGGATGAGTTTGCAAAAGCATTTGCAGGGAAAGCTATATACTCTATGGGTGATCTGTATTCGGGATATGATCAGTTCCAGCTGGATATACAAAGCAGGGACTTGACCACAATGAAAACTCCTTTGGGATTAGTAAGGATGTGTACCTTACCACAGGGAGCCACCAACTCAGAGTGGCACATATGATGAATGGAATGAATAAAGTCTTGCGAGACTTCATACCACAAATAACTATGCCTTTTCTGGATGATGTGCCAATAAAAGGCTGTGTGATAAGAAGGACAAAGATGGGGATTTGGATTCAAAAGGGTGCCGCAAGTTTGTGGCAAATCATATAAAGGATTGTGATATGATTCTATCTAGGCTTGAAGAGGTGAATCTTACTTTATCTGGACTGAAATCAGTGTTTGGGGTTGGTGAAGTGCTAATAGTGGGACATCTTTGTAGTACTAGTGGACGCCGACCTTGTCCAGCCAAGATAGATGCAATACAAAGAATGAAAGAGATATGCATTAATGTTACAGAGCTGAGGAGATTTCTTGGTGCATGTGTCTTTTATGTTATATGGATCCCGCATTATGCACATGTAGCAGATCCTCTTTATCAACTTTTGAGGAAAAATCAAAAATTTTTGTGGAGTGCAGCACATACTAAAGCTATGCGGAAGCTGAAATATCTTCTTCAATCATCACCTACTCTAAGGAAGGCAGATTATGAGTGTGGCAGGCCTGTGATTGTTACAGTTGATACTAGTCCTACTGGGATAGGATGGGCAGTAGGGCAAGATGATGAGGATGATCACAGGTATGTAATCAGATTTGGAGCAAAGGTATTAAGCATTCGACAACGAAAATATCCGCAGATCAAGAGAGAGTTATGGGGAATAGTCACTGCTCTAAAATGTGAAAAAGAATATCTTATTGGGGCATCTGTACTTGTGGAAACTGATTGCTTGCCACTCCTTGGGATGATAGCGAGCTGTACCACTCCAGATATTGCTATGCTTAGGTGGATTGCCTATATCAAGTTACTAAATCCTGAGTTTGAGCATATTGCAGGAAAAGATAATCCAGTTTTGCAGATATGCTATCAAGAGCCAGGTTTGAAGATGAAAAAGAGATGATTAGTGATATTGATGATGTGGGTACAAAGTTCCACACTACTGCATATGCAAAGGGGGACCATACTTGCCTATCAAATGCACTTGAGTCTTTTACTGAGGAAATGTATGAAGGAGATTGGTTGCTTATTGGTCAATACTTGAGTACTCTGACAAGACAGGAAAATTGGTCTGACTCAGAATTTAAGAGGATCCGCAAAAAAGCATATGGGTATTTTCTAAAGGATGGGTATCTGTGGAAGCATCCTAAGCAGAGGAATGCTATGCCACAGAGAGTCATATGTGATAAAGAGACTCAAGGGAAGCTCATGAAAGAATTCCATGAGAGTCTCTGGGCTGGACATCGAAGTGTGTGGGCCACCTTTACCAAAATAAAGGAATGTACAAGGATATTGGTGGAAAGGAATGTACAAGGATATTTCCCAATATGTGGAAACATGCATGGTATGTCAAATGTACTCAAATGTACGACATCGTGATGGCTTGCAACCAACCTACCCACCTGCCATGCACTACAAATGGGTAGTGGATCTAGTTACAATGCCTTTGGGAATTTGGCAGATGCGGTACATAGCACTTGCAAGAGAAGATTTGACAAATCAGGTAGAGGGGCGTGCTCTTAGAACAAAGAGTACGGAAACAGTATGCAAATTTCTCTCGGAAGATGTGATTTGCCGGTATGGTTGTGTTGGGAAAATAACAGCTGATAGGGGTGAGCTAGATGTTGAAGAAGCAAGGGAATTCTTCTCTAGAATTGGCATCAAACTGTCCCTAACATGTGCTTACAATCCTGAGGGCAATGGTAAAAGTGAGCGAGGACATCCTCCAATCATTAAAGCTTTGGCTAAGGCATGCAGAGAAAGAATGCGAGAGTGGCCAAGGCTGCTACCATATGCTTTGTGGGCTGACCGTACAACTCATAGCTCAGTGACAGGATACATGCCTGCAGAATTAATGTATGGTCAGAAGCCAGTAATGCCAGTTGAAGAAGTAGTTCCAACTTGGAATGTATTGCCCTGGGTGGAAGGATTGAACAGGGAAGACCTCCTTGCATTGCGAATAAGGCAGCTGGAGAGGAGGCCTGAAGATGTAGAGCTTGCTAAAGCTCGTTTGAAAGATGCAAGGTTGAAAAATAAAGAAAGATTTGATAGAAGACACAGACTCCGGCCAAAACCTATTGAAGAAGGTGATTGGGTCCTAATGTATGATAGTAGCCTTGACAACCAATTCACTGTTCAAAGAAAATTTGCAAAAAGATGGTTTGGCCCTTACATTGTCAAGCATGTGCATGGAAATGCCACGTATACCCTGTGTGAGCTTGATGGAACAGAGATAAAGAATCTTGTAGCAGGCAAAAGGATCAAGATGTTTAAAAGAAGGCTTGACAGTGATCCTTTTGATTCACAGGAGACTCAGGATAAGAGGCTTGATAGTGATAGCATGGATATGGCTGAAGAGGAAGAGGATCATTTCCCTGATAATGTAGAAGATAAAGACGACATTCAGATATATGTGGATCTTGATGATGATTTGGCACATACCAGAGGATGTGCAGGTTTAGAGGGGGTGGATGTCGTGCCATGGCACGTCTATGGTGTGAAACCATGCATATGAGACTATCAAATGCAAATCTAGATGCATGGGATTAAGTGCTATGACGAGTCATTATATGATGCCCATGTACATATGTTCATATTGTAAATGAGGTTCAATAAAACGAGCTGAGACTGAGTCAGGTCTCAAAGCCTGTGTACATAATGGGTGTAGTAGGTGTTTTAACACTTGGATAGTGTGATGTTTTTAGTGGAGGAAAAGGGCAGTCTTTTGCTGTGCAAATGCATGCTTGAAGGCCAGGCAAACAGTGGAGAAATGTGTGAGTTTTTGTGAAGTGCACAGGCTGATAAGGAGCCATTTTAGAGGGAAGATAGTAGGAGCTGGGAGTGCCTGATGGGTATGTGATGAACTGAAGAGTTGTGGTCAGACATGCTATGAACAACTTCCTAGAAGGAAATTTTTGCAGAGAAGCTACAGTTTGAGATCTTTTTAGCACCCAAGGTGGGTGCTTTTCATTCGGAATAGCTACAGATGATAGATGGCTAGTTTAAAGCGGCCAAGGTTGCAGCAGCATTAACTGGGAAAAATCTTGAAGTGATGGAAATGCTCCTCGCAAGTATAAGTTACTTGGTTGTTATGTGAGGTTCTTGACAAAGATATATCATCCAAACATTGACAAACTGGGCCGCATTTGCTTAGACATTCTGAAAGACAAATGGAGTCCTGCTTTGCAGATTCGAACTGTTCTTTTGAGCATCCAGGCTCTTTTGAGCGCCCCTAACCCAGATGACCCACTTTCGGAGAACATAGCTAAGCACTGGAAGACCAATGAAACCGAGGCTGTTGAAACAGCCAAGGAATGGACTCGATTATATGCAACTGGAGCTGACAAGGCTCAAGAAGGTGACGCAAGGTGCCAGCTTGCGTGGCATGCGCAAGTTTTTTTTTTTTTTAAAGGAGAATTTTTGAATATTATGCAGAAATAAAGGTGGCGCAGTATTTTCAAACTGGAAAATGGCAATTTTTGGGCTGCAAAAGGTGAGGCGCCCGAATTCCTTGCGGGGAAAGGAAAAGAAAAACCAGGAGAGGAGGGCATTTTTGAGTGTTTGTGCAGAAATGGAGAACCAGGGGCATCTTCGACCAGAGATTTTAGAATCAAATTGGTAGCTGCTGTATTAAGCATGTTGGGGTTAGAATTAAAGAGGATAATGAGCACTATCTAAGGAGATGGTTTTCAAATCATACCTACTCTCTGCCTTGCGCAGTCTGCAGCGAAGCAACTGTATAAAGATTAGCGAAAATTCAAAGAAAAACTTGCTTTATTTTATTTTCAGATAAGTGATGTTTTTTATTTTTGTTTACTATAACCTACGATTTGGAAAATCATATTGTTTATAAACCTTTTAAGGTTTTGGAGAATGAGAAAAATTTGGATTTGAAGAGTCGTGGAATCAAAGCATCAAAAATACAGTAAGGTTTCTGGAAATTGGATTTTGTTTCCTACTCAAATGGATTTTGGAATGTAAGTCATGGAGTTTCTTAGAATCACATGAGCATGTTATAGATATGCCATATTTCATCTTTTGTTTGTGAGTTGTTGGAATTTAAAAGCAGGTTTTCAGGAGATAAAGAGACACCTTGAAATAAATGATGGAATTGGTGTCACTTGATGTATGTAATGTAAATGGTCACATGTATGTGGGAAATTTTTGAAGATTATGTTATGCCTACATGTGATTGGTTTGAGGGATTTGGAAAAAGGAGCCAGTAAATCTATGCTTTGAAAGGGACAAGCACTTGTTGATACACAATTTATGTGCAATCATCAGGCTGAATTCAGGGATGTATTGAGATGAATTTGCACATGTTTATGACATCAAAAAAATGGAGATGGCTTATGCTCCTTGGAGAGTTATGTGTGTGAGTTTCCTTGTGTGGAATAGAAGCTACTCTCACAGCTAGAAGTCCCGGGCTTTCCCAGCGACACCGACCACGTCACGACAATGCCGGCCTTTTTTATGCGCTATTGGGACCTTTTGGGGCCAGGCCTCCGCAGGGGCTTTCAGCATGTTTTGGACACTGGGGTGATGCCGCAGAGCTTTTCAGAGGGCTTGATCTATCATATCCCCAAGGGGGAGGGAGTATCAGATGATATTCGGCATTGGAGGCCTATTACGATCCTCAATACTGTCTACAAGGTCTTAGCAAAGGCCTTGAGTTTGAGGATCCAGCCCTTCCTGGGGGAGTTAATTCATGCTACTCAGACAGGATTTGTCAAGGAGTGCAGTATCCTTGACAACATCTTTACTTTCTGGGAGGCGGCGGCCCGAGCTAGATTCCTTGGCGAGGACTTGGTTGCGATGCTTCTCGATTTTGAGAAGGCATACGATAGAGTTGATTGGGGTTTCTTAGAGGGCACTATGCTTTGCCTAGGCTTTGAGCCAGGAGAGGGGTGGCGGCTCTGTATTCCACAGCTCGCAGCCAGGTGCTGATTGCAGGAGGACGGGGGCCGAGTTTTGAGCTGACCAGATCAGTCTGTCAGGGGTGTCCCCTCGCCCCTTTTCTTTTTCTCTTCTTTGCGGAGGCTATGAGCATGTATTTGATGGCAGAGGAGGTTGGTTTGCGAGGACTTCAGCTCCCAGTCCGGGGGGAGGACCTGCTTGATGCTGAGTTTGCAGACGACACGGGCTTATTTTTGCATGGCCAAGAGGCCAATCTTCTTCGGGCAGAGCAGTCGCTCCAGGTTTTTAGTGCAGCTTCGGGAGCATTGATCAATTGGCGCAAGACAGTGGCCTTTTGGATCAGTAGTGCTCCCACTCCGGCATGGAGCCCGGACCCCGGTTTTAGATGGATTCCTCCAGGCACAGCAGTGCGGTATTTGGGTGCCAGATTGGCCTAGATTTGTCACCTGAGCAGCAGATTGCCCCGCTTCTTCTGAGCATTCGGAAGAAGCTTTTGTATTGGAGTACAGCTCGACTATCCTTGGCTGGGAGGGTGGTGGTGGCAAATCAGGTGCTGTTAGCGACCATGTGGTACATGACATCTTGCTGGATTTTCTTGAGCTCTTGCATCAGCCAGGTACAGAGGCTGATGAGGAACTTTCTGTGGTCTGGGCGGGACGGTCAGCCAGCTCGGGCAAAGGTTGCATGGGCAGTTATTACACTTCCGCTGGCTCAGGGAGGTTTGGGCATTATAGATCCAGTCAATCAAAGTAGAGCCTTATTGGGGAAGCTTATAGTTTGGGGGTTGCTTCCAGGCACTGAGCCTTGGAAAGAGCTCCTCTTGCAGCGGCTGCAGGCTCGGGCGCCCCCAGCAGGGGGTACTTGGGCACCAGAGATTCGCTGGATCTTCATAGAGATGAGGAGGACAGGCCTCAGTAGAGGATGGGAGGACAGATTTGCTTTGAGTATTCGAGAGCTTGGGAGCTGCTGAGACCGGGGCTCTCTCAGCGACCTCCTTCTTGTGTTGAGGAGCGGGCTAGACAGCCGCTCATCTGGAGCCCAGCGGTTCGCACGGAGCAGGGTCATATGCTAGGTTCTCGGCCTCGTCTAGCTTGGGGACCTTTAGCGGCAGGCCCAGCTCGTAGTTTTGGAGACTGACAGGCCTTCCAGAGGAGATCCAGGTGGAGAGGCTGAGTCACTTCAGAGGGGGATTGATTATGAGGGATGATATTCAGGAGGCACTCACAGAGGAGTGGTTCACGCCTCTCGAGCCAGTGGCCCCACACGGTGGATGGGAGCCTTTACACAGTTGGAGATCCTGATTGCAGTCAGAGCTTGCACTGAGGATGGCAGTTGCCTCTACTATGAGATTCAGGATGAGGGCAGACTCCAGAGAGTGGAGGTGGAGTCGCCTTTGGTTGCAGAGTGCACCTTTCAGAGGATTCGGGTAGTGGCCGCCGCTTCTCGGAAGTGGCATATTGACCCTGACCCTGCTGATGTGCTCCCGGATTGGTGCATATGGGCATATGCAGCGCGCCCCTTGGCCCGGCTACAGTGGGACCCCGGGGAGTACGAGTGGCATGATCCTTATGCATCCCTTGAGGCCACAGAGATTACCTTTTTCCAGTATACTGTTCGGCTGGGGCGGCATATTTTGACGGCGAGGAGGACGGTCTCTCCAGCGGCAGCGGGGCATTGGCGGCTACAGGGACTCTCACAGGAGTTCCTGGAGGATTTTTGGGCTCGGCTCTGGGCTAGTCGACAGGCCCGCAGGATCTCGACTTTTCAGTGGGGTCGCCCACCACAGGGGCTCAGTAGTTGGCACTTGGCTTGTTTACAGTGGTCTTCTGATGGCCTGCGTCCGATGCGGCCACCCTATGGAGACACAGAGACATTGCCTTTGGGATTGCCCTCAGGCGCAGCAGATTTGGCTGCGGATGCTACATATTCTGGCTCCCCTCTCTCCAGAGGGTATGTTTACGTGGGGTGCCGCTGCTTGGTCGACCTCGTCAGGGCCTGCGATGGGCTATGAGATGGAGCAGGGCAGTCAGGCCATCAGATTTATTAGGGGCCAACCTCGCCTGGTTCCGGCACCGGATTTCTCGTCCGCCAGCTGGACACAGGAGAGGGATTTACGATGGGAGCTCCTCAGCAGCCTCACCATCTGGTTCACCTGGAGGGCCCGGTGCTTCACGGCCTTTGAGGGGAGATTGGAGCCACCAGCAGAGACTGTACGAGGGATTTGGCAGGAGTTGATCCACACCCTACGAGGACAGTACGACCGCATCCGGGGAGACTGGATGAGGCGATCTTGCGGCGCCAGGCTTTTCACACCACTTGGCACTGTGGCCCCTTCTACACCTTACACATGGGATCCCCCCGTTGGCACTACAGGCCACCTGTTTGGCTCTTTCCCCCCCCTATTGTATGATTTAGCCTCTCAGTCCTTTGTGCTGATGCTTGTATTTTGCAACACCTAGGGAGAGTCTCCTAGGCTTCCATGCTGTATTCACTGCTCTTTTTCTCTTATGAGCAAGAGAGATTTTTTGTAGCCCTACGGGCGTTTTTTATATAACTAATGAAAGGATCTTTTCTCGGAAAAAAAAAATCATGCAGGAGTCTACCATTCTCAAAATTATTGGGCAAGACTTCGATATCATGAAAGATCAGTATGTCGATTCCCCTGAGTTTGGTACTCAATACAGTTTGGCCCTCACCTCTGAGCCTGGCCATTACTTAGTGCAGAACGGTTAGTTGTTCTACAAGAACCGCCTCTATGTCCTTCGGGAAAAGCGAGCAGTTCTTCTCCATGATGCCCATGACTCCTTAGTTGGAGGCCATAGAGGTATCAACAGTACCCTCGAGAAATTGGAACGGTCCTTTTATTGGCCAAAAATGAGGCGTGATGTTTATGTTAGAATTGTGCATCTCAGTGTTATGGGACTCTGCCTATTTATTGGGCATTTATCTTTTTTTCCCTTGATTTAGATGGTCATGGAGCAGTCAGCCAGTTCCTCATATCACTATATAAGGGCCTCTCATATTCACTTGTATTTATTCATTCCTTTGCACAAGTTCAACATATCTTGCTGGCTAATTGCCATTGTAAAGCCTATTGCTAATATAAAAGGTGATCTTGTCCACAAGCTCTCTACTCTCTCTCTTGTTTAGTTTATGCTTCCGCCTATGCCTTCTCCAAAATGGTATCACTCCCTTAGGTTCAGGTTCTGCAAATCTGCTCGCCGTTTTCAACATCTGTGCCTTGCATTTTCTTCCATAGCTTCTCATGGCTGCTGATCAGTGATAACAGCTGCTACGTTTCATCACTTTGCTGCATTTTTTGATCCAGCCAGCCATCTGTATGCTGTCGGCCAATCTTCTTGGCTGCGTTTTCTTGTATAGAGGCAAGCTATGAAGTTTCTTGGCTGTGTTTTCTTCTACAGAGGCAAGCGTTGGAGTTTTGGCTGCGTTTTCTGTTCCGGCAGCAATTGTTGGTGAGTTCTCTTGCGTATGGTGTTGCTAGACAAGTGGCACTATTTTTTCTTCTTCCTCCACGAGTCCCTGCCTTTCGCGGTAGGAGGTTCCCAGTGGTTCTTGGATTGTTTTTCTGCTATCCAGCCTCTGTCTCTCTCAGGTTTGGGAGGGGGCTGATTGGTTCTAGAGCCTCGCTTCGTTGGAAAGCACTTGAGAGGAGTCTTGGAGAGCTGAGATTTGTGTTCTTTGTTGCTGTGGATATGGCTCCCCCCTGTACGAACAAGGATGACAAGTTGAAAGGACCCACCTATGCCAATTGGAAGTTGCAAATGCGGATCTGGTTCATCCACAAGGGTTTGTGGGATATATTGTTCAAGGCACTGAGAAGAAGCCCGAGTGTCCTCAAAACTCTAGGATCAAGCCTGTAAGATTTGTCAAAAAGTTAAGGTTCCACATACGAAAAAGGTTGGGTTATTTCAACCTTTGTCTGTCCCCGACGGACCTTTCATCAACATTTCTATGGACTTTGTAGAGCCTCTACCAGCATCCACCGGATCTCGTAACACTCGGTGTTTTACCATTGTGGATCGCTTCAGTAAGTTCTGCATGCTCATCCCATGCAAGTATATGGCCACAGTTGAGGACGTAGCCTGCCTTTTTCTAAAGCATTGGTACTCTATTTGTGGTTTGCCTAGCACCATTACATCAGACAAGGATTCCAAGTTCACCTCACATTTTTGGAGGGCATTGTTCGAGACCTTTGGGACCAAGTTACAGTTGTCTAGTGCATTCCATCCGCAGACCGATGGCCAGACATAAATCTATAACCAGTTAGCCTTTGATGTTCTTGAGTCATCCTATCATGACCAGCAGTCTAAATGGAAACATTATCTTTTTTTGGTCCAAGCCATCTTGGACGATACTCATTCATCCAATGTCGAACGTACTCCGTATGAGGTAGCATTTGGTCGCCGTTTTTCTCCTCTTTTGACGAGAATGATGTCTCCATCTCTTAAGGCTAACAAAACGACGGAAGCATTTTCTGAAATCATTGAGTCAGTTAAAGACCGCTTGACCAAAGCCAAGGAAGCTTATAGCACACAGGCAAATAAGTCTAGACGAGATGTCCACTTCAAGGAAGGGGATTGGGTCTATTTGCGCATCATGAAATAGAGATTGAAACAAGTGGGCAAACGCTGTCCCAGGCTTTCTTTGCGTAGTTTTGGACCCTTTCTTATAGTTAAAAAGATAAGTGATGTCTCCATGAAATTAAAGTTGCCTAACAGTTGGACGATGCATGATGTTTTCCATGTTTCTTGGCTAAAACCATATGTTGGACCAAAAGTGTTTGATGTTTCAAATGAACAGCAGCTAGACGTGGTAGACGAATCAGAGAGATCATTGAGCCTGAGCAAATCCTTCTTCATCGTTGGAAGCATCATGGTTCCAGTCTCGACGACTCCGTTAGTTCTATACGAAGTTCCGAGATCGACGTATCCACGAAGCAGTTTGGCTAGACGAAGAGTTTTTCCAAGAGTACCCCCAATTGTTGGCGGACTACTTGGAAGCCATGAACTTGCCACCAAGCTAAGCAGGAGGGAATGTCACGTGCACTCTACACTATAGTGCATGGTGACAAGATGGCTCATCATCAGTGCAACACTGTACAGTAGTAGAATCCTTTAGGATTTGATATTTGTCGTACGCCATAACCCCATCGTAATCCTCAATCCAAGATATGTCAAGCACAAGCTACGTAGGTCATTCCTCAGCCTTAGTGAGTCAGTCAAGTCCCTTAACCCACTTGGAGAGAATCATTCATGTATATAGAGTCGGTAGAAGCCTTAGGATTTGCTTCAGATCATGTTTGCATTTTGCATATCATTCATTCCATATGTATATAGACCATCTAGACCATTGCAGAAGCCTCACAATATCATTCAGTATTTTATCCTATTTATTTGGCATTTTTTCCATAATATTCCAGCATTCATTACACATAATTCCGCTCCATGTTACAGTAAAATTGAGCTTAATCAAAAAAAAATTGTTGCAATTGAAGCTAGAGGCCTCTAATTAATATTATAAGGGATATGCTCATCAATTTGGAAGGCTTAAAACTCAAATTTGAAGATGCAACAATCTTAATACTGTGCGAGAAGACCTTCCATTCTTTGTACATCAGACTACTGGATATGGACATATATAAAAGCACATTCGGCTCCTTTTCTAATGGCTCTTTGGACCTCGATATGGGAGATGAGTGGAATGCTAGGAACGCTCCTATCCCCTCGAATCAGGACAAGCTCAAGAACACCATTAACAATCGTGATAGTGTCCTGCCTCTAATTAGGAATGGGTGCATACTCCCTAAACCACTGAATGCTGAGAATCATCACACCCCAAAAGAGGTGAGACAATGAAGTCAAGTTGAAATGTGGCCTATTGAATCTTGATTTCAAATTGTTGAGCCTTACTGGAAATATGAGTGCGAAGACCAGGTGTGAACTCGTCTTCGTCAAGATGATGGGCTACAAGTGTACAACTCGAGGAAACAGGCCTATGGTTTATGAGATACAGGTCTTTGGTTTATCGGATACAGGTCTTTGGTTTCATGTGGAAAGCATGTCTTTGGATTCATGTGAACAGATTATAGTCTTCTCGAGGTTACATGCAAGCTTTGACTATAGGGAAGGACATATGGTTTGGTACAACCCTATTGTTGTTTGGGAAAGGGTTTGAGGGATCCATGGTAGAGATGGAGAAGACCTTTTCAAGCAGGGAGGTGTTGTACAGGTGTGCCTTCTCCATGGTATGCACCACATAAGGACCTTCCCACCTCACCAAAAACTTTTTGTCCAATCTATTATCCAGCCTGTTATCATATTTTAGCACCAAATCACCTTCATTGAAATCCTTCCAAGTAATCATGTCATCCATCCTGTGTTGCCTCTCGAAAAAACCAATGTTTTGTTTCCATGAGAAATCCACAGATACACCATCCAATCATGGTGCCAAAACCAGGGTTGTTTTCCATAGCAATACCCTGTGCTTTTTCCATAACCCAGAGAGAGAAAGATAGAGAAAAGCCTATCTCTATTCTCCTTCAGCCAACCCACGTGCATCCCATAGAGAGAAAAATAGAGAACTCTCTGACAGAGGTGTCGATGATCTGGCAGACGGCGAGAGCGATCATGGAGGTCTTGTTGGTGCCGGACTCGACCTGAGCGATGACGTCGTGGTTCAGGATGATGGGACGGATAGCGTGCTGCTGAATGGTCGTGGGCCTCTCAAAGCCGCAGGCGTAAATGCCCCGCAGGAGCTCGTCCCGAATTCCTATCGCGTCAAAGCTGCTGTATACTTCCACGCCCGGGCTTGTCTCGAAGGCCATGCCATCGTCGTCCACCGGCACCCCACCTCCGCCACCACCTGAGGCCATCGCTCCACCTACACCACCATCTGCGCTCTCTGGCGACCAGCCTTAGATGCACCTCACACCACCACGTCCAATTCGAATTCCGCCACCCTTCGCTTTATAAGGAGGCACCTCAGCTTGCTTTTCTCCAAAAACTAAAAGCAAGAAACAAAAACGCATCCTTACAAAAATAATATTATTTTAAGTCATCAAAGGTTATAAAACCTTATAAACTCAAAATCCTTGTCCCTTTCCTTAAATCCTTTTGTCCCCTTCACACTGGTTTCTTTCTCGATTCCAAATTGATGCCTTTCACACTGTCCATCTCGTGCCCATGCCCACCTGCTTACTGTCCAGAGAAAAACACAGGATCGTAACAGACAATCCCATAGACAAGGTCGGCACAAATATCAGTCCTACCATGGACTGACAATCCCATGGATAGGACGCAATCCTAGTCATACACGGGTGACATCAAACAGGCTCCTGTCCATATGGCACAATACTAGTCACACACGGGTGGCACAAAACTGGTTCCCGTCCATGTGACACAAGATAACTGGCCCTTTCACATGGGGCACTGGCCTGGCCACATGTGAACATGGTATAAATCTAGCCGCTCTATGGAGTGACAATCCCATAGAAGTGGCTCCATAAATGGAGATGGACCAAATGGTGACACCTTGGCTGCCCTGGCCCTTGGAACGCAGCAACCCTTTGTGAATAATGAGATGAATCAACCGATTTTCGGTTTGGGTATTTATACCCCTGATTGCTACTGGTCGGTTGTCTCTGCAAGAGTCGGCTATTAGAAGTCATCTCCTGTCTTTCTGTAGACACCAAGGCCTTTGTTGTGGGTGTGCCCGCCCTTGTAGGTGTTGTTCTCATTTTTCCTCACTCCCCATATTTTTCCCCCATTTTTTTCATTTTTTCTATGGCTTGGGTGGCACTTCTGTGGTGGCAGGAGATCTTGGTAGGTGGCCGACTGTACCTGCGGTACTCGACTTCAGCTCTGGTGCTGGCCGACTGTGGTACAGGTCGTGGTTGGACACCCTGGCATTGCTGGGCCGACTGTGGTACAGGTCGATAACACCCTAGCATTGCTGGCCGACTGGTCATACCTGGCCAACTGGGTGTCTATGGGCTGGTCGTGGAGATCTAGGGCTGTCGGCTGCCTATGAGCAGGCCGACTGTAGTGTTGGGGCCATATAAAATGGCCCCATAGCCCCCTTGTGATCTTGTATCATATTCGGGATCTTCTTTGTGTATATAGAGCAGAGTTACACGCCTCCTATCTCTCTCTCTCTCTCTCTTGTGCTGTTTTTCTGCATTGTGTTTGCTCCGAGATTTGGTCATCATCTCCGCTGCATATTCTAACATCGTATCAAAGCCCTAGGCTCTTGATAGTTCTTGGGATTTGTGTGAGCAAGAGGGGGACTGTTGTGTTGCTGATTGGTGGACTGTACGGGACTGTTTGGGAAGAGGAGAAGCAAGAGGACGGCGGGTTGATTTGCTGGACAGCCACTTGCCACCGACCCACCCTTTTTCACAGTACATCCCCGCAATGGCAGATCGGTTAGAGATGGCCGAGAGGCATGTGAAGATCCCTTTTTCACAGTACATCCCCGCAATGGCAGATCTGTTAGAGATGGCCGAGAGGCATGTGAAGATCCCTACACTCCCCACGTTCCCAGTGGACCTTCAGTTGGATGGGAACAACTACGGCATATGGAAGGTTATGATGGAATCTGTTATGGAGTCTTACGACCTTGCTGATTTCATCATTGTTGGGGTTCCACGGCCGGAAGTAGAGGAAGGGGAGTTACCGTCGATCCGAAAGGACCGGGAGGCACAGGCACAATTGTGGGATCGTGTCAACGCCAGGGTCCGTTCATTTATCTTCCTCAACTACACACCGCAGGTAATCAATCATGTAAAGCATATAACGCTGGCCAGAGGTATATGGCAACATTTGGCTTCGCTTTACAACAGGGTATCGCCCATGAAGAGGATTTCCTTGGAAGTACAGATGCGGGTTATGAGCCCTGCAAAGTCGTCGATGATGCGAGAGCATATTAACAAGCTGCAGGCTCTTCAGCAAGAAGTTCTTCAGGCTAGGAAGGAGATATACATGGCCATAACGTTGCTGTCGCACTTGCCCTCTCAGTACTCAGCATTTTACTCGTCTTTGATTACCAGTGGTGGCAGGCTTAGCACCATCACGTGGTAGGAGCTTGTGCCCATGGTCCTGGACCAGGAGGAACGATTCACGAACCCTCCACAAGGTGGAGGTTAGGAGGCCTTAACTGGCCAAGGATCGAAAGGCCGTAACTCGGGCAGAGGGAAGGCTTCATCGGAGAAGTCTTCTAAGAAGAAGTCCAACGCTGACCGCGAGAAACTAAAGGCAGAGAGGACTTGTAATGATTGTGGCGAGAAAGGCCACTATTGGAGGCAGTGTCCCAAGCGGAAGACCGAGAAGGGTGAAGATTCCTCAGCAGCAATCATGAAGACTCCGGCTTTTGTGCACTTGGAGGTGATGGCCCCATAGCCCCCTTGTCATCTTGTATCATATTCGGGATCTTCTTTGTGTATATAGAGCAGAGTTACATGCCTCTATCTCTCTCTCTCTCTTGTGCTGTTTTTTTGCATTGTGTTTGCTCGTGTTCCCAGATTTGGTCATCATCTCCGCTGCGTATTCTGACATCGGCCTATTGCTGGCAGCCTCACGACTTGGTCAAAAAGAAATCAATTGCTTTTCATGCAACGTTTTCACACTGACTAAGCTGGGCACCCTGCGCAACGTTTTCACACTGACTAATAGCTGGGCACCCTGCGCAATGTCCTAGCTGCTGGGCAGCCCTGCGCAAACGGTATGGGCAGCCCCCATACATGACCGCCTGGCTGGGCAAGGCCCCAATGGCCTGTCGGCTGCGTAGCCAGGCCCCTTGGGCTGGCCGACAGCCTGCCCAGCCCCTCTAATGGCTGGTGGGCAAGGCCTGGGGCTTGCCTGTCCCCTCTTGGGTAGCCTAAGCGTACCCAAAGCCCAATGCAAGAGCATAATGCTCTCTTCTGGGATAGCCCTATGGGATGGACCCCATCCTACATGCAATCCTCCTCGTTGATCTTTCTTTGGATAGGAAACGGTATGAAGCACCTGAACAATAACTTTGGGCATCACTTGCCCACCTATTTCAATCTTTGCTTCATAATCCGAAGATAACCCCAATCTCCTTCCGAGAACATCACAGGTCTTTGTTGGTCTATCGAGTGTAGGCCTCCTGCGCTTTACCCAGATATATCTTGGAAAGGTCCTCCGAGAACGGGTAAAGGCTGTAGCAACCCTATCTTCTTCCCACAAGGAGCTTTCACTTTCTAACAAACGTCCCAGCATTGCACATGAGTGAACACATCGCGCCTCATTCTTGGCCAATAATATTGCCTTTCGAGCTTCTCCAGAGTCGAATTCATGTCCCGGTGACCACCGATGACATCATGGGCGTCATGGAGAAGAGCTGTCCGGAACGACTTCATGACACTAAGTCTACCTTTGTAGAAAATCCAACCATCGCGTATCAAAAAGTGACATGGTCCTGTGGCATCCAATGCCTACTCCCACTGTGTACCAAATTCCTCGGAATTCGCGTACGTGTGCTTCATGGCATCTAGGCCCGTACCAACAAGGTCAAGTCTAGTGGTCTGAATCAATGTCAATGTTCCCTTCCTGCTCAAAGCATCGGCCACGGGGTTGGCCTTTCTTGGAAGGTACTCAATCATACCACCGAATTGCTGAAAGATTTGGCTCCAACAGTGTTGACAGTCACTCCACTGTGCACTTGGCATTGTCTAAATCCAACGTAATGCCTAATAGTCAATGCAAGCCTCAAAATTCCCGGCCATAAAGGAAATGCTTCCAATGTTTCAAGGCTTGAATAACTACTAGGAGTTCCCGATCATAGACTGAGTAATTCTTTTCTGCGGGCAGTAACTTACGAGACATGTAAGCTACTGGGATGGCCACTCTGTTGTAACAGACCTCCAATCGCAATGTTACTCACATTAGTGATTACTCAAAACAGCTCCTCCCACGAGGCAAGCGCTAGACAAGGTGCTTCTGACAAAGCCACCTTGAGGTTCTTGAATGCCTCCAATGCTCGTGGAGTCATTCGGATCCACTTCCTTCTAGTCTTGATGTCGTTTAGCAAATCGGTGAATCTGCCGAGAGGTCAAAGAATCTGTCTATGTGGGTGGAGTATGCTTGTACAAAGGATCTAGTGTCACATGTGGTCTGTGGGATCTCCCAATTGACAATCTCAACCACCTTGGCCAGATCAAGTCGGATGCTCTCAGCACTGATTATATATCCAAGGTAGTGAACCTCGAACAAATAAAATTCCAACTTCTTATGGAAGGCTGTCTTGGGGATGTCCCCCTCAACAATCCTCACCTGTTGGTACCCACTCTTCAAGTTTAGTTTCAAGAACACCTTGGTCCTATTCAGCCTCTCGAGAATATAATCTATTTGAGGCATCGAAAACTTACTCTTGATAGTCAGCTTATTCAGTGCATGATAATCGACACACAATCGAGAAGAACCATCTTTCTTCCTAACGAACAGGATCCGTGTTGCAAATGGCGACACACTTGAGCCAGATTGCAATAGTTCTTGGAGTTGGCGGTCCAACTCCGAGGTCCAACTGTGATTCCATTGCCTTGGACAGGTGATATGGAAACTTGCTCGGGGGATCTAATCTTGGGAGAAGGTCTATCTTGTGGTCCGACAGGGGGAGCTGGGGAGGGAGATTGTTCCAAAGAAAAATCTTCTGGAACTCTTCATGAGAGCCTGGTACTTCTCTGAAGCACTAGCCACTGTCTGGGCAGTCTGGATGTATATGATGGCGCATTGTGCGCCTTTCCTAATTTCTCATTTAGCCTGCAAGTGGCTTATGAGAGGAAAGTTCGAGATTCTTGGCTCACACTTAATGGTCACTTGGGCTTTGGACACATTCCGGATAATCCAAAAAGTGTGCCTGTCCCAATCAATATCTAGATGGAACTTGTGAAACCATTGAATTCCTAAAATTATGTCTACTCCTACAAGATGAAAAACCATAAAATCTCGCACAAACTCTATGCCCTGAATCACTAATTTAGCACCTTGAGCTTCGAACTTGATGCTCCTCATCATTCTTATGCTAAATCCCTCAACTTTCTTGTCTACCAAAGTCAGGACAAAACGGGCTCGCCGAGTGGCCTATTCTGTGACCACATCCTCCGTGCTGCCACCGTCAAACAAGACGACTGTCTCGACACCTATGTAGCCAAAGGTCTTGAGCAATTCATTGGGTGTCCTTCTACTTATCTTCGCGTTCCTAGCTAACGATTACACTAGCCAAAGAACTGGGATCCGAAGAACTAGGGATAGCTACTAGGATCTGTGTGGGAGCTGGGCTCACCACACGGAAGCCATGGAGGCTGGGGTGATCATCTGTGGAGTGGTAGTCTTCTTCGGACAATCCTTAGAAGTGTGCCCTTTCGTGTGACAAAAGAAGCATCTACCCTCCGCCTTTATATCTTTATGTGGTGAGAATCTTTAGCATCCAATTTAGAGAGTAGAGAGAGAAAAAAGAGAATGAGAATGCAGGAGGATGGGGGCCGAGTTTTGAGCTGACCAGATCAGTCCGTCAGGGGTGTCCCCTCGCCCCTTTTCTTTTTCTCTTCTTTGCGGAGGCTATGAGCATGTATTTGATGGCAGAGGAGGTTGGTTTGCGAGGACTTCAGCTCCCAGTCCGGGGGGAGGACCTGCTTGATGCTGAGTTTGCAGACAACACGGGCTTATTTTTGCATGGCCAAGAGGCCAATCTTCTTTGGGCAGAGCAGTCGCTCCAGGTTTTTAGTGCAGCTTCGGGAGCATTGATCAATTGGCGCAAGACAGTGGCCTTTTGGATCAGTAGTGCTCCCACTCCGGCATGGAGCCCGGACCCCGGTTTTAGATGGATTCCTCCAGGCACAGCAGTGCGGTATTTGGGATGCCAGATTGGCCTAGATTTGTCACCTGAGCAGCAGATTGCCCCGCTTCTTCTGAGCATTCGGAAGAAGCTTTTGTATTGGAGTACAGCTCGACTATCCTTGGCTGGGAGGGTGGTGGTGGCAAATCAGGTGCTGTTAGCGACCATGTGGTACATTACGTCTTGCTGGATTTTCTTGAGCTCTTTCATCAGCCAGATACAGAGGCTGATCAGGAGCTTTCTGTGGTCTGGGGCGGGACGGTTAGCCAGCTCGGGCAAAGGTTGCATGGGCAGTTATTACACTTCCGCTGGCTCAGGGAGGTTTGGGCATTATAGATCTAGTCGATCAAAGTAGAGCCTTATTGGGGAAGCTTATTGTTTGGGGGCTGCTTCCAGCGCTGAGCCTTGGAAAAAGCTCCTCTTGCAGCGGCTGCTGCAGGCTCGGGCGCCCCCAGCAGGGGGTATTTGGGCACCAGGGATTCGCTGGATCTTCATAGAGATGAGGAGGACAGGCCTCAGTAGAGGATGGGAGGACAGATTTGCTTTGAGTATCCTGAGAGCTTGGGAGCTGCTGAGACCGGGGCTCTCTCAGCGACCTCCTTCTTGTGTTGAGGAGCGGGCCAGACAGCCGCTCATCTGGAGCCCGAGCAGGGTCATATGCTGGGTTCTCGGCCTCGTCTAGCCTGGGGACCTTTAGCGGCAGGCCCAGCTCGTAGTTTTGGAGACTGGCAGGCCTTCTGCAGTCTCCCAGAGGAGATCCAGGTGGAGAGGCTGAGTCACTTCAGAGGAGGGTTGATTATGAGGGATGATATTCAGGAGGCACTCACAGAGGAGTGGTTCACGCCTCTCGAGCCAGTGGCCCCACGGTGGATGGGAGCCTTTACACAGTTGGAGATCCTGATTGCAGTCAGAGCTTGCACTGATGGCAGTTGCCTCTACTGTGAGATTCAGGATGAGGGCAGACTCGAGAGAGTGGAGGTGGAGTCGCCTTTTGTTGAAGAGTGCACCTTTGAGAGGATTCGGGTAGTGGCCGCCGCTTCTCGGAAGTGGCATATTGACCCCGACCCTGCAGATGTGCTCTCGGATTGGCGCATATGGGCATATGCAACGCGCCCCTTGGCCCGGCTACAGTGGGACCCTGGGCAGTATGAGTGGCATGATCCTTATGCATCCCTTGAGGCCACAGAGATTACCTTTTCCCAGTATACTGTTCGGCTGCGGGCGGCACATTTTGACGGCGAGGAGGACAGTCTCTCCAACGGCAGCGGGGCATTGGCGGCTACAGGGACTCTCACAGGAGTTCCTGGAGGATTTTTGGGCTTGGCTCTGGGCTAGTCGACAGGCCCGCAGGATCTCGACTTTTCAGTGGGTCGCCCACAGGGGCTCAGCAGTTGGCACTTGGCTTGTTTACAGCGGTCTTCCGGCGGCCTGCGTCCGATATGCGGCCACCCTATGGAGACACAGAGACATTGCCTTTGGGATTTCCCTCAGGCACAGCAGATTTGGCTGCGGATGCTGCGTATTCTGGCTCCCCTCTATCCAGAGGGTATGTTTACGTGGGGTGCCACTGCTTGGTCGACCTCGTCAGGGCCTGCGATGGGCTATGAGATGGAGCAGGGCAGTCAGGCCATCAGATTTATTAGGGGCCAGCCTCGCTTGGTTCCGGCACCGGATTTCTCGTCCGCCAGCTAGACACAGGAGAGGGATTTACAATGGGAGCTCCTCAGCAGCCTCACCATCTGGTTCACCTGGAGGGCCCGGTGAGGGGAGATTGGAGCCACCAGCAGAGACTGTACGGGGGATTTGGCAGGAGTTGATCCACACCCTGCGAGGACAGTACGACCGCATCCGGGAGACTCGGATGAGGCGATCTTGTGGCGCCAGGCCTTTCACACCACTTGGCACTGTGGCCCCTTCTACACCTTACACACGGGATTCCCCCGTTGGCACTACAGGCCACCTGTTTGGCTCTTCCCCCCCCCTATTGTATGATTTAGCCTCTCAGTCCTTTGTGCTGATGCTTGTATTTTGCAGCACCTAGGGAGAGTCTCCCGGGCTGCCATGCTGTATTCATTGCTCTTTTTCTCTTATGAGCAGGAGAAATTTTTTGTAGCCCTACGAGCGTTTTTTATATAACTAATGAAAGGATCTTTTCTCGGAAAAAAAAAAAGAGAATGAGAATGTAGAAGATGACACAATATTGGGTCCCAAATACCCACTGAAGGGCCCCCCTCTGCAAGCAAGAATATTTGCTTAAATTATTCTTTGGAGAATGTTGTACAATGCTTAAGTAAACAAGCGATATGAATGCCAAACGCGTAAGGACGAGAAAGACTGTACGTCGGCTGAGTATCCACCTAATCCGAGGCTCTGCTAAAGACTCTTCTAGCCACTGCAAATCCAGTTAGTTGTAGGACTGCACATATGCTGGCTGAATGTGAAGAGGAGCTCCCTTGTTGCTGCCTGGAGTCGACTGGATGTTGTATGCTTATGCACTTTGTTGAATTACCTGAATATTTTGTGTGGGACTGAGGCCCATGTATTTATATGACCTCCTATTGTTGGTCGGCTGCTTGAGAAGGCTGTTGACCTACTGAATTTTCCCACGATTGCATTAAATGCACAGTCGGCTGATTGGCTGCTGTCCACTGCTATTAATGCCCTGTCGACTGCTGCTGGTCGGGCTGGTCGGCTACTGAACGCCGACTAGATGTATGGCTTGGTCGACTGGTCACCTAAGCCACCAAAGGGCTGGCCGACTGCCCTTGGTATGTGGCAAGGGTTTGGATACCCTTTGCAAGGCTAGCCCATATTGGGGCTAGCCTGTGGACTGTGGCCCCTTCTAAATGCAATGATCCTAAAAATGCCTACTCGTGCATTTATGGCTATGGCAGACAACTACATGCACCTGTATGATGAATTCTCCAGATGGGTTAAGAGGACTAACACTTGACTGACCTCTAAGACTCAGAGAGTGACCTACATAGTGTCACCAGCCTGGACATTTCCAAGTATGAAAGGAGTCTGGTGGACTCCAGGATGTCTAAATATTTGGAAAGTACAAGCTTTGGGAATGGGGGATTATCCTAGAATACAAAGGACCACACTCCTAAATTTTAGGAGAGTTGCTATTTTTGGCCCGACTCCAATGGAAATTCTATTCGCGTCATTACATCTTGAATTGAGCAGATACCAAGAGTTGGCAAAGTGCCTATGACAGAATGTCTACCAGTTGGGATATTTTTAGAGATAAAGTTTATGGAAGGACCCATCTCTTAGATTGGGACATGTGGCAAGAAAGTGGACCAAAGTGAGACAAGTGGCCTGACACTTGTTAGAAAGTGGATCAAAATGAGACAAGTGGCCTCACACTTGTCACTTCAGCTATTGTGACTCTCCACTTGTCATTGTAGCCTTCTCTTGCCATTTTAGCTCATGGGAGGCCCAAATCTATAAATTGGAGTCCTCTCTCTTCATTAATGGAGGCTCTCTTGCTGCACAATAGCCTCTACCACCGTTCAAAGCTTCCCTAATGATGGCTACTCTCTTTCTCTCTCTCTTGAAGGCTGCTCATGAAGAATACCGGCTGTTGGGGACTGTTTTGGAGGCTTCCATCGCGAAGAAATACTAAAGCCACTGTATTAAACCGGCCTTTGGTATGAACCAAAGTGCGGTAGACTAGCAGTCACCCCTCCACTTGTAGTCTAGATGTGAAAACAAAACAGATTGGAGCTAGAGTGCCCAAATTTGAAAACAAAGCGACACCTGTTGGCCCCAAAGCTTGGTGACCCTTACGGTATTTCTTTATTCAATTTCAAAAGTATGAAAGGCTCAGTACAACAAAATCAGCCAAGAGATTACACCTGTATGTCCAATCTGACAGCCCACAATACCTCTTAGCACAGAGGATTCACGCACACAGATCTGTGTCTCAAAACAACACATTGTGCCTCCCTCTGATCAGCCAAGACCACTAAGCAGGGCAGCCATGAGCATACATCTGGCATATCTCAAGCACATGATCAAACATCTCAGCTCATACATACATTCACTATTCAACCTCTGTCTCCACCCTTCTCAATCTGCCATACCCGTCCTCTCACAAGGGGCCAGACAGTTCAAATCTGCCAACAGACATAAAGCAATAGAGAGAGAGAATAGATGAACAAACTCAGCAGAGCTTACCAAAATCAGCTCGTGAATCTGCACTTGAGGAAGTAGTTGTACCAGTTTGTACTTGCACACTTGTTTCAACAGCTTTGCATCACACGTGTGGGAGTATCTGTCTGTACCTTCCTCTCAGCATCCACTTCAGTGTAATACCCAGCTGTGCAGACCTGAAAATCTGTACTGCATCAATTCGTACAGCCTCTGCACACGTGTCAGAATCTGTCCGTACAGAACTGTACGGCCAGTTCTGTTGTCGCCTGAATGAACTGATGCGCCTGCTCCCAGCTGTACCTGATTGTACCTGCTGTTGTACAGCTCTGTACCTGCAGTACAGTCACCAGACAGCAGTCATACGACTGTACCTGCTGTACGGCTTCTGTCAGAACCTGCAGCTCCTGTGCCTACTCAGCAACCCAGCGCCGCCTGCACCAACAGAGAAATCTGCAGCAAAGTACAGCAGCCGTACTGTACTTGCAGTCGTACAGTGCTGTACGGACTGCACACGTGGACTTTACGACTGGATTTGCAGAGGAAAACAGCAGCAGCACAGAATTCAGCAGTCGACTTCTCCTCCTTTCTCTTCCACGCTTGAGAATACACGCTTGTCTCCCAAAAAGCAAGAGAGAGAGAGAGAGAAGAGAGAGAGGCATGTACTCCAAAAGTGGAGTTGCCCCCTCTCCATAATAATCCTAGGACCCCAACTTTAAAAGTTACCCTAGGGGCCACTAAGCCCTAGGGGCAACTTTCAATAAAACATTAAAATTCTAATGTTCTAGTTCCCCCCTTCACACCTAGGGATGTCCACACATCATTAACTCTGTCCGGGCACCCCCCATGTGAATCATTCAATATTTTGACTCAGCAACCACCATGCCCACACTTGTGCTGTTCCATTTTCACAGGGCCATGACATACCCCCCTCTTGAAAAATGGCAAGCATCCTCGATTGCATTCTGGTGATACAGCAAAATATCCAAAGTGAAATATACAGTATGGCAAGATCAGCGTCCCAATCTCTCTAAGCCATGCACATGTATCAACATCATTCACTGCAAAACAATGGCGTAGTAATAGTCCAAGTTGTATACCACTGTGAACCATACATATCCACAAAATCCCATGTGACTAGTACACATATATCATAGAAGTCCCATAAACAGATGTACTGTCAGCCATCAGTACCTTCGGGTGAGATAAAAACTGCACCAAGCGACCTCTAGATGTCATTTGAGCCTGTCTGTATCAAGGGAGTGGAGGTGCTACCCCCCTCTTGAGCATCAGGTAATGCTCCAGACCCATGCTCTGCTGAACAACCTGAATGAGCCACAATAAGAGTCGGCTCTAACTCAAAGGCATCGAGATAAAGCTGCAAAACCTGAGGTGAATCTGTTACGTCACCTTCTTCCATCCACTTCGCATCCATCGGTGAATAGTTCTTGAACTTCACAAGATAGCGATGGGAAACTTTACCTCGTACCTTCCTTTCTTTATGTGCCAGTATCTGCTCTGGAATCAGAACCTCATCAAGCTCCTCAACTTCCGGCTAAGCCTCATCTGATACATCCTCAGGCACATCCCCACGGAAAGGTCTAAGAAGACTCACGTGAAAAGCATTGTGAATCCTCCAGTGATCTGGTAGCTTCAAACGATAGGCTACCTCACCAATCTTTTCCAATACCTGAAAAGGCCCATAATAACGCATGCTCAATTTAGGGAATAAGCGCTCTTTACCCTTCATCTTCTTGAGTCTAGCCTTTTCAAAGCGCAAAAGAACCCAATCACCCAATGCAAACTCTAAAGCACGTCTGTGACGGTCTGCGGCTTTCTTTTGCTTCTGCTGAGTTTTCTGGAGTGCCAACTTAACTCTCCGATAAGCTTCATCCATGTTTTCCACATACTGATCAGCCTCAAAGATCTTATCCTTTGTATGCAAAATGGGTGGTACCTTCTTCCCTCCTTCCACAATCTCAAAAGGCGCCTTGCCTATCGAGGTATGTACAGTGTTGTTATATGCAAACTCCACCAAAGGAAGATACGTTTCCCATTGTTACTTGTGCTTTGACACATAACACTTAAGAAGATCCAATACTGTAGAGTTAGCCTCTTCTGACTGACCATCTGTTTGTGGATGAAATGACGATGAAAACTTGAGAGTTGTACCCATGTTGTCAAACAACCCTCTCCAGAACAAACTCGTCATCCGTGGATCACGGTCACTAATGATAGACGTAGGCAAGCCATGATACTTGAAGATGTTCGCCATGAACAACTTCACCATATGATCCACTTTGATCGTCTTACGCACGGGAATGAAATGAGCCTGCTTACTGAACCTGCATATGATATTCCAAATGCCATCATTGCCTGTTTGTGTCCGTGGAAGATCAAATATAAAATCCATGGCAATGCTCTCCCAAGGTCTATCTGGAATAGGTAAAGGCTGTAATAACCCTGGTGTCTTCTGACGATCAAACTTTACCTTCTGACATACGATGCATTGCCTCACAAAGGCATCAACATCTCTTCTCAAGGTTGGCCAATAAAAGAAAGTCTCCACTGCTTTGACCGTAGTATCAATACCTCTATGACCTGCATACGGTGGAGCACGACTTTCAATCATAACCTTGAGTCACAATGGCCTGGTAACACACAGTCTGCCATGCATCAATAAAAATCCATCTCTGAGAGTGTAGTGCTCATGCCGCTGACCCTCAGACATCTGATCATACAACTTTTCAAAGTCCTCATCATGGGCATACTGCTCTTTCATTTCATCAAGCTCATGATGATAAGCAAGTGAAACTGCAGAGACCTGTGGCTTGCGTGACAAAGCATCTGCCACGACATTCTTTTTGCCTTCCACATGCACAATCTGAAAGTGAAACATAGACAAAAAGTTTGCCTAACGCATATGCTTCTCTGAAAGCTTAGTCTGCGTGAGGAAATAATGCAAGGTCTGATGATCTATCTGCACAGTGAAATCAGCCCCAAGCAAGTAGTGTTTCCATGTAGAAAGAGCATGAATTACAGACAACATCTCTTTCTCATAAACCTGTAAATGCTTCTCGGCATCTTGCAATATTCTACTCTCATAGGCTATCACATGTCCCTCTTGCATGAGAACTGCACCAATGCTACTTCTGCATGCATCACACTGGACAATAAAAGCCTTTCGGAGGTCCGGTAACACCAATACTGGATCCGAAGTAAGCTTTTCTTTGAGCTTTTTGAATGCTGTAATTTCCTGATCATCCCATCTAAACGGAGTTGCCTTCTTTGTCAAGGCATGAAGAGGCGAAGCAATTTCAGCAAAGTACCGTATGTAACGCCTGTAGTAGGAACACAATCCTAGAAAGCTGCGTACATCATGCACGGTCCTCAAAGCTGGCCAACTAAGAATCGCTTCCACCTTTGCTGGATCCATACGGACTCCATGCTTAGACACAATATGCCCCAAGAAATGTATCTCCTGCAAAAAGGACTCACTCTTCTTGCCATTAACAACCAGCCTATGGTTCCTGAGTTCTGCAAACACAATTGCCAAATGCTTTCTATGCTCTTCCTCAGTTTGTGAATGCACAATCATATCATCAAAGAATGTGCCCACAAACTCTCTATGAGGCCTAAAAATCCTGTCCATCATTCTGTTAAATGTGGCAGGTGCATTTGTCAAACCAAAGGGCATAACCAAGAACTCATACAATCTAAACGTGCTTCGGAATGCTGTCTTATGCACATCCTCGGGTCTAATTCGTATCTGATGATACCCGCTATTCAAGTCAATGCGACTAAAGACTGTGGAGCCCTGTAAGCAATCCAAAATGTCATCGATCCTCGGTATGGGGAATCGATTCTTGATGGTATTCTTGTTCAGCGCCTTGTAGTCAATACACATGCGCCAAGAACCATCCTTCTTTTGCACCAAGAGTACAGGTGAGCAAAAGGGTGATGAGCTAGGCTGTATCAACCCTTTATTCAGAAGCTCCTGCACACCTGACTCATAATCTCTTCCTGTTGGGCTGCACTAACACGGTACGGTGGTCTATTTGGTGGAGTACTACCAGGAATTAGATCAATGGCATGATCTTCTGGCCTCTCAGGAGGAAGTTCTCCTGGCAATGACTCGGAAAAACAATCTTGAAACCCACATAAGAAATCAGTCCTGTCCTTATCTAACATAGACAAATTAGACTTAGAGTCATCATCTTGTGCATCCTTTACATAAATCAAGTACGCAGAAAGATGCTTTTTCATTACTGATGAAATCGCCGAAGCGGATACAATAGGAACAGATTCCCCTTTGAGTTTCACATCCAATACATGTTCTTTCCCTCTATGAGTCAGAGTGATTTTCCTATTGTAAGTATCCACCACCGCATGTACTCTGTGGCACCATGGCATCCCCAACAAAACATCACAGCCATCAAGTGGCATGATGAAGAACTCTTCGCTGTAACCCTGCAAATGAAGCCGAAGCTTCCCAATGATAGGAGTAACGGGTTCTGCATACCCTGGACAAGCCATATTAGCCTCATGTAATGGCCCCATCTCCTCTGCACGAATCCCCAATCGGCCATCCAAATCTAGTGAAATGAAGTTGGCTCTAGCACTTGTGTCAAAGAATATCAAGGCATTCTAATCTCTCACTTTGCCCCATGCCCTGCACAACTTTGTCTCTTCACCACCTGGCTGTTCCCCCACAAGATCAGGAACTAACCCTGTAGGAGGTTTTGGTTTCTTTGACTTGGGCTCTCCTTTATTGTCAGAGTCCTTTTGGGACTTTCTTTTGGGACAATTGAATGACATATGTCCCTCTTCAGTACAGTAAAAACATTTACGAGCATCTCTCAAAGCCTGTCTTTCCTCAGAAGTCCTCTTGGGCATTGGCAACTTCTTATACTTCGTCTCTGAAGACCCTTTAGCATCACGAGAAGCATGCCCAGATTTTTCAGCTTTCTTGCTCATGTTCTTACTTCCTTTAAACCCAGATGATCCTCCAGTGAGTAACGCATTAGCTGTCATAGCATTTTCAATCATCTGTGACGTGTTCGTTACTCTTGTCTTGATACAATAATCTCGCACCTCTTTGGGCAGCCCACAACAATACTTCTCTACCTGCTCAGACAAAGGCACTGCACGGTAAGTAGTCACTGGGAGTAAAGCTTCCCAAAACTTCTTGTTATAATCCTCCAAATTCTCACACTTTGAAGCATCCAACTTGTGCCATGCGGTCATAACATCCACCTCAAATGTAGATGTGAGCCATACGGAAGAGAAAACCTGTTTAAATTGTACCCAAGTAGTGGGTGCTATGCCCTGCAAAAGAAGAGTAGACCACCACTGCAAAGCATTGCCCTTGAGAAAAGTGGCAGCTTTCCTCACCTTAGAGGACTCTGTGTAATTCCCACCAGAAAAAGCAGCATCAAACTGCTGTAAAAAGGTGAGTGCTTTAAGTTTATCTTTGGCCCCACTGAATGTATCAAACTTCACTGCAGCTCCCCCTTCCTTGTAATCCTTTGCCTTTCCCATAGGCGTTAGATTATCATATGGAGGTGGCTTTGTAAGATTGCTGCCCCCAACATTCATGCCCATCATTGGGTCAACATTACCCATTCCCACACCTAGCATACCATACATTCCAGCCATGTTTCCAAACATTCCATTATGCATACCTGGCTGCATGCCACCATACATATTGCCTTGCATTCCAGGTTGCATGCCTCCAAACATATTTCCTTGCATACCGGACTGCATACCACCATATATATTCCCCTGCATATACCAGGCTGAAAATTAGCTCCAAAAGGCCCGTGCATACCCATGCCTCCCTGAGGGTAACCCCCAGTCATAGATTGGAACACCGAGCCACCACCAAAATAACCTGGATGCATATTCTGCTGAGGAATTGATGGCTGTCCAAAGAAGGAACTCTGTGAGTTTGCACCATAAGCATGCTGCATGTTCGGAAACTGGCCAAGAGATGGATCCTGTGGGATGGCACCACCATGACCTTGAGGAAGGTTCTTAGAACGAACCTTCTTCTTCTTCTTCTCGGGCTCTGTTCGGGATCTCATAAATTCAGCAAACCTCTCACTCTGAGTGAGCTGCATAAATACATCCATAACACTAGCCAAACGATCTTTAAACCGAGCATCATCATCCTCTTTACCAAGTACATCTTCTGGCTGTGTTACATCCTCATAATGCTCAACATCTGCAGCCTGTTCTCCTGCATGAGTATCCTCAGATACATCTCTCTCAAGAGAGGTCTCTTGCTCTTCCTCTTCATGATAGAAGTACTCATCCTCTGTATCAGACATGGTTGCTGAATTTTTCAGCGATGTCTTTCCTCGAGGCAACCACGAGCTCACCCCCTTCAGAAAGTTGATGATTGGTCCCAGCAAAACGGAACCTTGAAACCGGCCTCTGGTATGAACCAAAGTGCGGTAGACTAGCAGTCACCCGTCCACTTGTAGTCTAGATGTGAAAACAAAACAGATTGGAGCTAGAGTGCCCAAATCTGAAAACAAAGCGACACCTGTTGGCCCCAAAGCTTGGCGCCCCTTGCGGTATTTCTTTATTCAATTTCAAAAGTATAAAAGGTTGAGTACAACAAAATCAGCCAAGAGATTACACCTGTATGTCCAATCTGACAGCCCACAATACCTCTTAGCATAGAGGATTCACGCGCACAGATCTGTGTCTCAAAACAACACACTGTGCCTCCCTCTGATCAGCCAAGACCACTAAGCAGGGCAGCCATGAGCATACATCTGGCATATCTCAAGCACACGATCAAACATCTCAGCTCATACATACATTCACTATTCAACCTCTGTCTCCACCCTTTTCAATCTGCCATACCCCTCCTCTCACAAGGGGCCAGACAATTCAAATCTGCAAAACAGACATAAAGCAATAGAGAGAGAGAATAGATGAACAAACTCAGAGCTTACCAAAATCAGCTCGTGAATCTGCACTTGAGAAAGTAGTTGTACTAGTCTGTACTTGCACACTTGTTTCAACAGCTTTGCATCACACGTGTGGGAGTACCTGTCTGTACCTTCCTCTCAGCATCCACTTCAGTGTAATACCCAACTGTGCAGACCTGAAAATCTGTACTGCATCAATTCGTATAGCCTCTGCACACGTGTCAGAATCTGTCCGTACAGAACTGTACGGCCAGTTCTGCTGTGTCGCCTGAATGAACTGATGCGCCTGCTCCCAGCTGTACCTGACTGTACCTACTGTTGTACAGCTCTGTACCTGCAGTACAGTCACCAGACAGCAGTCGTACGGCTGTACCTGCTGTACGGCTTCTGTCAGAACCTGCAGCTCCTGTGCCTACTCAGCAACCCAGCGCCGCCTGCACCAACAGAGAAATCTGCAGCAAAGTACAGCAGCCGTACTATACTTGCAGTCGTACAGTGCTGTACGGACTGCACACGTGGACTGTACGACTGGATTTACAGAGGAAAATAGTAGCAGCACAGAATTCAGCAGTCGACTTCTCCTCCTTTCTCTTCCACGCTTGAGAATACACGCTTGTCTCCCAAAAAGCAAGAGAGAGAGAGAAGAGAGAGAGGCATGCACTCCAAAAGTGGAGTTGCCCCCTCTCCATAATAATCCTAGGGCCCCAACTTTAAAAGTTACCCTAGGGGCCACTAAGGCCTAGGGGCAACTTTCAATAAAACATTAAAATTCTAATGTTCTAGTTCCCCCCTTCACACCTAGGGATGTCCACACATCATTAACTTTGTCCGGGCACCCCCCATGTGAATCATTCAATATTTTGACTCAGCAACCACCATGCCCACACTTGTGCTGTTCCATTTTCACAGGGCCATGACACTATACCTGCTGTACTAGTCACTGTACATACTGTACCACCATTTATACTTGATGTACCTACTGCACCAGCCACCGTACCGACTGTACCAGCCACTGTACCAACTGTACCAACCATTGTACCTACTGTACCGGCTGAATGGAGAGTTGTACTTGCTGCACCAGCTCTATTGCATGAAGACCCGTGGTTTTTGGGAAAGAATTAGTACCCACACGGAGGTATATGGATTATATTATTGGCTCGGCATTTCTACAGCCTATGTTCCGGCTTGGTTGCCTCGTGTTGGGCTATGTTATGGCATTTGTATATGGATAATCCGGCATCTCCCGTGGGGAGAGTAAGGCCCTCAAAGCTTGTACATGATATTATTCTCCTTGTGTAAGATTCCTCTCCCAACCCCCTTTTTGATGTCTAGTATCTTCCCCTGTAATCAATCCCTCTTCAGAAATATAAAGACCTTGTTTCTAACTGTTTTAGCTTAGAGAGAGAAAATTATTCTAGAGAGAGAATATTCAGATTATGAATATTTTTGGATAGAAAAATAACTCATCTTATTAAAATAAGTTCCCCTGAAACAGAAATTCAAAAAGAATTTTTCAATGTGCAATTGGAATTAATTAGAAATAGGTATAAAGAACCTTAGTCTAAGGGTCTAGATTTTCAGAAATCTTTAGACTATGGTCCAATTAAGGTTCCTATGGGCCAATAGCATCAATACATGTGTAGGGAGGAGATAAATCCAATTTGTAAAAAGAAGATACCCAAAAATGAGTAAATGCTCACATAAGATGAAGAGTTGAAAATGTACAAGGTTTATTAGTTAAAAAAAAACACATATGTAAGGAAGGGGAGTTCTTTAAAAGAGGTGCATATTTCACATAAGATGAAGAGTTGAAAATGTACAAGGTTTATTAGTAAAAAAATAAAAATAAAAAAAATTATGACACATATGTAAGGAAGAGGAGTTCTTTAAAGAAGGTGCATATTTCACATAAGATGAAGAGTTAAAAATGTACAAGGTTTATTAGTAAAAAACTATGAGCAATATTAAAAATATGAGATATTTTGGGTATCCAAAAATGAGTAAATGCTCACATAAGATGAAGAGTTGAAAATGTACAAGGTTTATTAGTAAAAAAACACATATGTAAGGAAGGGGAGTTCTTTAAAGGAGGTGCATATTTCACATAAGATGAAGAGTTGAAAATGTACAAGGTTTATTAGTAAAAAAACTATGACACATATGTAAGGAAGGAGAGTTCTTTAAAGGAGGTACATATTTCACATGCTTGAATGAGTTTTAAACTCATAAAAATTGAGATATTTCATCTCTCCTCTCTCCTCATTCAAGTCTAGTTCCAAAAAGTTAGCTTAACTGACCTAAAAATGGTCAAAAAGTGACCAAACTGACTTGGAAAATTCTAGAATCAGTTTGTTTGGTTAGGAGCTCAAATTTTCCTATAAATAGAAGCCTCCCCTTGTTGAAAAAAATATAGTGTCTTATGCTTTGTTACTCTACTGCACCTAAGCCAAAATATATAGTGTCTTATGCTTTGTTACTCTACTCCACCTAAGCCAAAATATATAGTGTCTTATGCTTTGTTACTCCACCTAAGCCAAGAACTGTGAATTCTTTAGTAATTCACTAGTTTTTGACACTTCTCTCTTTCTTCAATCCCCATTGGTGGCTCCATCAACATACTAAACCAATTGATTGGTTGGGGGCCTCTACCGTGAATAAAGAATCAAGCAAATTATAAGGTAAGTATATTGAATTTTGATCTTTTCTATAATTTCTCAATGATTCTCTCTTCTCAACCCCTCTCAAGCTTGAGAAGCTTAATTGGTATGGTTTTTTTAAATGCTATTGAAGTTAATTGGTGAATAGTAGTGAAGAGTTACATAATTTAATAAATGCTATTGAAGTTAATTTCCATTTATGTTTAAATTCTAATGGTTTTTATGTAATTTCTCTCTCTCACTCAAGAAATGGTCATACTCATGACCCATTCTCAATCCAAATGAAGCTTTTCATAAAGCTTTTCCTTAACCCAAGATTAAGCTATGCTTGAGGCCAAATTAATGGCTTTTTTCTATGCTTTCAGTTTATGCACATTGATGATTCAATCCATTATGGATTGATGATCCAATTAGAGACCATTCTAATTATTTCCTTAATGATAAGCTTTATCCCTTAGAAAAAATTGAGATTTATCAGTCATAGTAGCGGAGCTATGGCAAAATTTCTATAGAAATTACGCATAAAATAATTTCATTCAAAGCATAAAAAGAGGACTTCCTACCATATTCTAGGAACTATCATCCTAGATTAATTAAAAGAATTTTATTATGCATGGAGATGTGGATGTTTGCATGTAGATGTAGATGTATGGATGTGAGTGTGAATGTGAATGTGGAGGTGGATGTATGCACGGAGATGTGGATGTATGCATGTAGAAGTAGATGTATAGATGAGGATGTAAATAGAGATGTGGATGGATGCATGTAGATGTAGATGTATAGATGTGGATGTGAATGGAGATGTAGATGTATGCATGTAGATGTAGAGGTATAGATGTGGATGTGGATGTATACATGTAGATGTAGATGTATAGATGTAGATGTGAATGGTGATGTGGATGTATGCATGTAGAAGTAGATGTATAGATGAGGATGTAAATAGAGATGTGGATGTATGCATGTAGATGTAGATGTATAGATGTGGATGTGAAAATAGATGTATGGATGTAGATGTGGATGTATGGATGTGAATGTGGATGTGGATGTAGATATATGTATGGATGTGAATATATGATATGTGATGTGAAGGAATCTGAAGTGATGAGATGGAAAATGATGTGATGGGATGAGTACACATATAACTGGAATGTGGAATAAGCAATGTGGATTGATGAGGGATAATGTGGAAAAATGAGAGTTAATATAGAAACTGTATTTTGTGACTGTTTGTAAATGCTGTTTGTAAATGACTGTTTTATGTCAAGATTGCTGGGAAAGCATTGTGACCATCTTGTGATTAAGGTCGTGGAGACCTAACTGAAAAAGTTGCAACTGCTAGACGGAGAGTCAATGAAGGACGTCTCGCGTAGCAAGGTCGGCCGAGGTCTTGACCAGCCTCGGTGCGATTAAAATGGTGAGCTTCCGGTACGGTGGATGAGGGGCCAAGGAAGCGGCCTATGAGTGAAGCGCTAGGTCACCTGCGAAGGATCCTAGAGGGTGCTGACCATACGGTGCTCGGGCTCTGGGTCGCCTAGGATACCCACGCGTGCGTCGAGGAAGATATTGGAACAGAGTTGGAGTTGTTTTCTGAAATCGGGCATGGATCTGGTTGATTGACCTTGCTGGTCTTCAATGGATGAGTCCATGGCTCTTTATATGGATCTGTTGGTTGATCTTGCTGATCTTCAACGAGAGTCCATCTTGATAAGTGATTATATTGCGGAGTATTATGGGCTAGGAATTAGGAAACGGCCCCTGAGTGGACAGGTGGTGAGCGTCCTAGTTGCCAATGATGCCATAGATACTCTGATGAAGGAATGATGGGAAAATTAAGAATCAACTAGATAAATTGGAAGATGGTGATCAGTGATACTATGGTTTTATTAAAGGATTGTTTTAAACTGGTTGAGTCTGTGAAAAGGCAATTTCATATTGGGTGTGTGAGTGGTATGACTAGTTTTATTTTTGCATGAACATCCGGCTAGGGGGCCTTGGAACTCTTTTCCTTGGTACCCGGGACAAAACCTAACCAAATTCTTAATTGGATCCCATCACTACAGTGGTTGGGCGGTTGGCTAACCCATGGGATCGGATGGGGTTAGGCTGGACTGATGGATCCGTAAATCGAGACTCAAACTTTTGTTTTTACGATAGATAAAATAAATCCCGGACAGTAACTGTTCTATGGATAGGAATTAACGGCCTCTTGAATGGGGAAAAAAGCGTTGATCCCAATGATCCAAGTGCAAGTTTCTCCCTTGATCTGACCAAGTATCTTATAGATGTAATTGGATCAGCTCGATCAGAAATGATCTTGACTACGTTAGAGTAAAAAGTTATCCTGGTGGAATCGCCCGTGCTTTCCAGTAAAGGAAGTTTTCCGGGTTCGGTTTTGGAACAATCGACGGATTAGTCTCTTATCCGGATATCCGTGGGTGAGGCCCCGAATGTGGGACCCCTGTCCCGCGCGAGAAGTGCTACTTCTGCTGCTAGTATCCCGAATCTGTTGCTCGGTGGGAACAGGGATCTTACAGTTGGTATCAGAGCCAAACTGAAGGCTAATAAGGATAATTAAATTCTTATCTGAAATTGGCAATAAGAATTCAGAAACAGCATTTTCATAATGTATTTTCATTCCGTAAGCTTCTTTAATGAAGAAATTTTAATCAAAGAAATTATTTTTTATAAATGGAAGTTCCCCATTTATCTGGTATTCTCGACCTCACCCAGTCTCAAGATATGATTGCATTTGCCTTCGAGCATCTCATCTCTTCCGCTTCAACTCGAACAAGCCGAGCAAGACTCGCATGCCATTTCGAGGAATTATATTTTCCTAATCTAGTGGAGAGACAACAGCATAAGTGGTTTGCAGGGCTATATATCCACGCCCCTTGCAACCAGCATGCAATGCTGAGGCAGAACCTCTCATTGGCCATGATTTTGATAAAGCTGAAAATGGTGCGTGGTATCATTCTATATCATTCAACGCCTCAAAATTTCAGACTTGCTTGCCGAGTTTATAGACTCTTTAGTCGATTTATCCCTAAGGAGAAAATAAGAGCTCCCTTCCCAATTAGAGAATTATGTAACAGGGCATGACTATGGCCCAGTACCGTCGTCTTATGCGTCTCTCGAGGAGATTTTGAATTTTGGAGCCGAGCCACTCTATGTACTTATTGCAACTTGTATATAAATATACAAATGTCTTCTTGTTATTTAAGTGATTGTTTACGGACGATCGGAAAAAGAAAAAAAAAATATGTTTATCAGACTTATGTCATAAATCTCCGATAAGATCAACTGAGAAGCCAATTATGTCTAAAATTTATCAAGACGCACAATAGGTTGTAATTGTGTGATATACTTCATACAATTTGATATTCAAACTGAAATTCGTAATTTGGTAATTGGGTCTTCAGATGGAAATACCGCAATTATATAGAATCCCTGACTTGCTTGAGGCCTAGACATGATGGTATTTACCTTATAATTCCAAGGGCCGTGCCTACCGTATATACCGAGAGTATAACTGCAGCTCTTTACTGACAGTATATACGAGTAAATCTAAGACTTGAAATTATAAGCGTTAATGCTATCCAGATGATGATTTCGAATGTGATTGATATGATTTTTAATTCTGTTTGAGAATTGATGAATTGATTTGGATTCTGATTGAAAATTCTGATTGAAAAATGATGATTTCTGAAATTAGTTGAAATATAATAATCTGAACAAAACCACAATAAGGATTAATGGGACGAGTCCCTGTGATGATATTCATAACTAGGATGATGATAATGATTTCAGCAAATCACTATGAGATTAGTGGATTGTGCTGTCAAATTGCTACTGTTAACACTTGACCGTTAGATCAAGTTAAGGGATGACAAACTGAGAACTTACTTGACTGAAATTCCCGTGGAGGAATGTTCAGAAGGAAATTTTTCAGTCTAATGGACCATTATCATGTTAAAGATATGAATGATATGATCTGAATGAATTGTTATTTAATGATGAGTTCTATATAAGGGATATTTATCCCAGTGTTCTGTTGGGTTGACCAGAATATAAGGAACCCCAGAAGAAAATTGGATCTTAAGAAAAAGAGCTGTCCTCTACCTTGCGAGATGAGGACATCTCGCACTTTTTTAAGTGGGGTAGAATGTAAGATTCCTCCCCAGCCTTCCAGGTATGCAGGAGTAAGAATCTCCCTTTTTGATCTTATAATTATTCCCTCTCTAAAATAAAAGAAAGATTCTGTTAAAAAAAGGAAGACCCTTTCCCTAGAATACTTCTCAGGAGTTCCACCTGTTTTAAGGATTCAGAACAATGAGTTCAGAAGTAAAAATCGGTGTTTTGGATACCAAGGTTTTGGTCTTCATTCGAGTATGGCCCAAAAGAAGTTCTTTATCTATTGGGGAGTTTAAGAAGTTATCCCCCAGATATTGTGACCCTTATATCTGAATTCAATGAAAGTAGGTGACTTAGCCTACAAGCTTCTTTTATCTCCTCATCTCAAAATTCTTAATGCCTTCTATAGAAAAATGTGTCAAACACAAATCATAGAAAGACGGTAAAACTTCAGTGGCAAGTTACCGTTGGCTTCTAGGTTACGCTAGCTCCTTCCTTTATATAAGTCATAACTTTTACTTGTCGCTCTCAGTAATCTTACTCCCATCAATCTCCTTTCTTTCTTAATCTCCTTCATGGCTTGGCAACAGGAATTAGTTTTATGCAAGGAAGAGGAGTTCTTTAAAGAAGGTGCATATTTCACATAAGATGAAGAGTTGAAAATGTACAAGGTTTATTAGTAAAAAACTATGAGCAATATTAAAAATATGAGATATTTTGGGTATCCAAAAATGAGTAAATGCTCACATAAGATGAAGAGTTGAAAATGTACAAGGTTTATTAGTAAAAAAACACATATGTAAGGAAGGGGAGTTCTTTAAAGGAGGTGCATATTTCACATAAGATGAAGAGTTGAAAATGTACAAGGTTTATTAGTAAAAAAACTATGACACATATGTAAGGAAGGAGAGTTCTTTAAAGGAGGTGCATATTTCACATGCTTGAATGAGTTTTAAACTCATAAAAATTGAGATATTTTATCTCTCCTCTCTCCTCATTCAAGTCTAGTTCCAAAAAGTTAGCTTAACTGACCTAAAAATAGTCAAAAAGTGACCAAACTGACTTGGAAAATTCTAGAATCAGTTTGTTTGGTTAGGAGCTCAAATTTTCCTATAAATAGAAGCCTCCCCTTGTTGAAAAAAATATAGTGTCTTATGCTTTGTTACTCTACTCCACCGAAGCCAAAATATATAGTGTCTTATGCTTTGTTACTCTACTCCACCTAAGCCAAATAATATAGTGTCTTATGCTTTGTTACTCTACTCCACCTAAGCCAAAATATATAGTGTCTTATGCTTTGTTACTCTACTCCACCTAAGCCAAAATATATAGTGTCTAATGCTTTGTTACTCCACCTAAGCCAAGAACTGTGAATTCTTTAGTAATTCACTAGTTTTTGACACTTCTCTCTTTCTTCAATCCCCATTGGTGGCTCCATCAACATACTAAACCAATTGATTGGTTGGGGGCCTCTACCGTGAATAAAGAATCAAGCAAATTATAAGGTAAGTATATTGAATTTTGATCTTTTCTATAATTTCTCAATGATTCTCTCTTCTCAACCCCTCTCAAGCTTGAGAAGCTTAATTGGTATGGTTTTTTTAAATGCTATTGAAGTTAATTGGTGAATAGTAGTGAAGAGTTACATAATTTAATAAATGCTATTGAAGTTAATTTCCATTTATGTTTAAATTCTAATGGTTTTTATGTAATTTCTCTCTCTCACTCAAGAAATGGTCATACTCATGACCCATTCTCAATCCAAATGAAGTTTTTCATAAAGCTTTTCCTTAACCCAAGATTAAGCTATGCTTGAGGCCAAATTAATGGCTTTTTTCTATGCTTTTAGTTTATGCACATTGATAATTCAATCCATTATGGATTGATGATCCAATTAGAGACCATTCTAATTATTTCCTTAATGATAAGCTTTATCCCTTAGAAAAAATTGAGATTTATCAGTCATAGTAGCGGAGCTATGGCAAAATTTCTATAGAAATTACGCATAAAATAATTTCATTCAAAGCATAAAAAGAGGACTTCCTACCATATTCTAGGAACTATCATCCTAGATTAATTAAAAGAATTTTATTATGCATGGAGATGTGGATGTTTGCATGTAGATGTAGATGTATGGATGTGAGTGTGAATGTGAATGTGGAGGTGGATGTATGCATGGAGATGTGGATGTATGCATGTAGAAGTAGATGTATAGATGAGGATGTAAATAGAGATGTGGATGGATGCATGTAGATGTAGATGTATAGATGTGGATGTGAATGGAGATGTAGATGTATGCATGTAGATGTAGAGGTATAGATGTGGATGTGGATGTATACATGTAGATGTAGATGTATAGATGTAGATGTGAATGGTGATGTGGATGTATGCATGTAGAAGTAGATGTATAGATGAGGATGTAAATAGAGATGTGGATGTATGCATGTAGATATAGATGTATAGATGTGGATGTGAAAATAGATGTATGGATGTAGATGTGGATGTATGGATGTGAATGTGGATGTGGATGTAGATATATGTATGGATGTGAATATATGATATGTGATGTGAAGGAATCTGAAGTGATGAGATGGAAAATGATGTGATGGGATGAGTACACATATAACTGGAATGTGCAATAAGCAATGTGGATTGATGAGGGATAATGTGGAAAAATGAGAGTTAATATAGAAACTGTATTTTGTGACTGTTTGTAAATGCTGTTTGTAAATGACTGTTTTATGTCAAGATTGCTGGGAAAGCATTGTGACCATCTTGTGATTAAGGTCGTGGAGACCTAACTGAAAAAGTTACAACTGCTGGACGGAGAGTCAATGAAGGACGTCTCGCGTAGCAAGGTCGGCCGAGGTCTTGACTAGCCTCGGTGCGATTAAAATGGTGAGCTTCCGGTACGGTGGATGAGGGGCCAAGGAAGCGGCCTATGAGTGAAGCGCTAGGTCACCTGCGAAGGATCCTAGAGGGTGCTGACCATACGGTGCTCGGGCTCTGGGTCGCCTAGGATACCCACGCGTGCGTCGAGGAAGATATTGGAACAGAGTTGGAGTTGTTTTCTGAAATCGGGCATGGATCTGGTTGATTGACCTTGCTGGTCTTCAATGGATGAGTCCATGGCTCTTTATATGGATCTGTTGGTTGATCTTGCTGATCTTCAACGAGAGTCCATCTTGATAAGTGATTATATTGCGGAGTATTATGGGCTAGGAATTAGGAAACGGCCCCTGAGTGGACAGGTGGTGAGCGTCCTAGTTGCCAATGATGCCATAGATACTCTGATGAAGGAATAATGGAAAAATTAAGAATCAACTGGATAAATTGGAAGATGGTGATCAGTGATACTATGGTTTTATTAAAGGATTGTTTTAAACTGGTTGAGTCTGTGAAAAGGCAATTTCATATTGGGTGTGTGAGTGGTATGACTAGTTTTATTTTTGCATGAACATCCGGCTAGGGGGCCTTGGAACTCTTTTCCTTGGTACCCGGGACAAAACCTAACCAAATTCTTAATTGGATCCCATCACTACAGTGGTTGGGCGGTTGGCTAACCCATGGGATCGGATGGGGTTAGGCTGGACTGATGGATCCGTAAATCGAGACTCAAACTTTTGTTTTTACGATAGATAAAATAAATCCCGGACAGTAACTGTTCTATGGATAGGAATTAACGGCTGTGCCTCTTGAATGGGGAAAAAAGCGTTGATCCCAATGATCAAGTGCAAGTTTCTCCCTTGATCTGACCAAGTATCTTATAGATGTAATTGGATCAGCTCGATCAGAAATGATCTTGACTACGTTAGAGTAAAAAGTTATCCTGGTGGAATCGCCCGTGCTTTCCGGTAAAGGAAGTTTTCCGGGTTCGATTTTGGAACAATCGACGGATTAGTCTCTTATCCGGATATCTGTGGGTGAGGCCCCGAATGTGGGACCCCTGTCCCGCGCGAGAAGTGCTACTTCCGCTGCTAGTATCCCGAATCTGTTGCTCGGTGGGAACAGGGATCTTACAGTCTAAAGAATTCACAGTTCTTGGCTTAGGTGGAGTAACAAAGCATAAGACACTATATATTTTGGCTTAGGTGGAGTAGAGTAACAAAGCATAAGACACTATATTTTTTTCAACAAGGGGAGGCTTCTATTTATAGGAAAATTTGAGTTCCTAACCAAACAAACTGATTCTAGAATTTTCCAAGTCAGTTTGGTCACTTTTTGACCATTTTTAGGTCAGTTAAGCTAACTTTTTGGAACTATACTTGAATGAGGAGAGAGGAGAGATGAAATATCTCAATTTTTATGAGTTTAAAACTCATTCAAGCATGTGAAATATGCACCTCCTTTAAAGAACTCTCCTTCCTTACATATGTGTCATAGTTTTTTTACTAATAAACCTTGTACATTTTCAACTCTTCATCTTATGTGAAATATGCACCTCCTTTAAAGAACTCCCCTTCCTTACATATGTGTTTTTTTACTAATAAACCTTGTACATTTTCAACTCTTCATCTTATGTGAGCATTTACTCATTTTTGGATACCCAAAATATCTCATATTTTTAATATTGCTCATAGTTTTTTACTAATAAACCTTGTACATTTTCAACTCTTCATCTTATGTGAAATATGCACCTTCTTTAAAGAACTCCTCTTCCTTACATATGTGTCATAATTTTTTTTATTTTTATTTTTTACTAATAAACCTTGTACATTTTCAACTCTTCATCTTATGTGAAATATGCACCTCTTTTAAAGAACTCCCCTTCCTTACATATGTGTTTTTTTTTTTTACTAATAAACCTTGTACATTTTCAACTCTTCATCTTATGTGAGCATTTACTCATTTTTGGGTATCTTCTTTTTACAAATTGGATTTATCTCCTCCCTACACATGTATTGATGCTATTGGCCCATAGGAACCTTAATTGGACCATAGTCTAAAGATTTCTGAAAATCTAGACCCTTAGACTAAGGTTCTTTATACCTATTTTTAATTAATTCCAATTGCACATTGAAAAATTCTTTTTGAATTTCTGTTTCAGGGGAACTTATTTTAATAAGATGAGTTATTTTTCTATCCAAAAATATTCATAATCTGAATATTCTCTCTCTAGAATAATTTTCTCTCTCTAAGCTAAAACAGTTAGAAACAAGGTCTTTATATTTCTGAAGAGGGATTGATTACAGGGGAAGATACTAGACATCAAAAAGGGGGTTGGGAGAGGAATCTTACATTCTACCCCACTTAAAAAACGCGAGATGTCCTCATCTCGCAAACTGGGATAATTTCGCAAGATGCACGAATATGAGACTTAGAGAAAAATTTTAATCAAGATTAACCACCAAGAAAAGTCTTAAAGAGAGCAAGATAAGAACAAGATTTAAACTTTATTCATTCTCGAAACTTATACAGTAAAGATAGAAGAACTCTTTACACTTCCATAAGCCCGTCCATCATACTCGAGGGGTGCACTATATGGAAGCCCCTCATACGACGTGCGTTCAAGGGGTATTTAAAAAACCCCTTATCTGTGAATTTTGAGCTAATAAAACTACCCCTTTTTCTTTATAGACTTACGGGTTTTTTTCCAAAGTACAATTAAAATACCCCTTTTGTAATTGTATTTCTGTAAATTTACCCAATATTTTGGATTAAAAAAACCCCACCTAATGATCGCATGTGGTAGACTTACATTTTTTGAGGTGCACCCCCCGAGCCATCATATGGTCACAAAAGCAGTCCTCACAAGCTACACAAGTATAGGGTAACTCATCTATGGGAATGATTCTACTGGTTATTGCCGCACCTATCTCAGTGGTATGAGGTGATCTAACAAAAGGACCTCTGAGAGGCAAGCCAAAAACGGGGTAAAGGCATATCTTCTCATGAGGAAGAAAACACGCCAATAAGAAGACCCACTCAGAAAACCCAAGATGCCTTGATCTCATGACGCAGTAGTATCGGGGACCCAAACCCAAAGCTTCAATAACCATGGCCAAGCGGACATTGTTACGAAAGTGCTGCTGACCCCAGGGTGTTACCCTAGTTATGTTTTGATAGGTTCGCCATTTGGTCTGAGCTACAGAAGTTCCTAGGTGAGGAAAAAGTGAGCGCTCATACTGTTCTATAAAGTCTTTCTTCACAGACTCTCTTGCGTCTTGAAGGTGAGAAATCATCAGGGATAAAACTAATTCATGTTGCCAAGCCATGAAGGAGATTAAGAAAGAAAGGAGATTGATGGGAGTAAGATTACTGAGAGCGACAAGTAAAAGTTACGACTTATATAAAGGAAGGAGCTAGCGTAACCTAGAAGCCAACGGTAACTTGCCACTGAAGTTTTACCGTCTTTCCATGATTTGTGTTTGACACATTTTTCTATAGAAGGCATTAAGAATTTTGAGATGAGGAGATAAAAGAAGCTTGTAGGCTAAGTCACCTACTTTCATTGAATTCAGATATAAGGGTCACAATATCTGGGGGATAACTTCTTAAACTCCCCAATAGATAAAGAACTTCTTTTGGGCCATACTCGAATGAAGACCAAAACCTTGGTATCCAAAACACCGATTTTTACTTCTGAACTCATTGTTCTGAATCCTTAAAACAGGTGGAACTCCTGAGAAGTATTCTAGGGAAAGGGTCTTCCTTTTTTTAACAGAATCTTTCTTTTATTTTAGAGAGGGAATAATTATAAGATCAAAAAGGGAGATTCTTACTCCTGCATACCTCGAAGGCTGGGGAGGAATCTTACACCTTGGGTAATAAAATACTCTGGGGGGGGGTCGGCCCATTCCGCACATGTGTAAGATCCATTTTCAGCATTTGTGGATGTTTTGTCCAGCTTTTATGTTTTATGCAAAGTGATGATGGATGTGTTAAGGCTATGGCCATGTTTAAGTGTTTTAATATGCATTGATGGTATCAACAAGTGTGTCAAAGACCCTAGTCCCCCGGGCACCCGCTGCGAGTTACACACAGCTCGTGCCTAACTGTCCCTGGACTGAGGGCTCACAATGGTACGACATATATTCCTTTAAAAAAAGGTGCTACTTCTATACAAATACTGCCCTGATGATCATGCCAGTGTGTCATTGTGTACTCCAGTGCAAGGTGCACGTGACATTCCCTCCTGCTTAACTTGTTGGATGCATTGCATATATGCATGTGCTAGATGAGCTGAGAACTAAGCTGGATCCAAAAGCTGAAAAATGTGTATTTATTGGGTATTCCCTTGAGCAAAAGGGATACATGTGTTATAACCGTGCTACACGTGAGTTGAGGGTAAGCAAGGATGTTGTTTTTGATGAGATGAGCAGCTGGTATGCTGTTGAAAAAGAAGCTGTTGTTTGGGGCTGATGTGAGTGGAAATGTGGTTGCACAGAATGCAAGTCAGCAATCACAGTCTTTGAGTGGACCAGGAGAGTCCTCATCTAGTGGTTGAGTTGATAGACCATGGAGTGGCAGACTGTGTCATAATACCAGTCCTGCAAATGTACATCACATAAAGGCAAAGAGAAAGTGATTGAGCCCCTTAGTATGCCTGACATTTCTGCAGGGCATTCTCATGTTGATGGAGAGTCTAGTGGCTTAGAGATGAGCCTTGATGAGGATCTTGGGATACCAGCTATGAGAACATCTTGTGTAAAGAAGGCTATAGAAGCCATGAATGCAAAGCTACGAAGATCTGGGAGAGTGAAGAATCCTGTGCAAAGGTTTACCTATGATGGTTATGTGGCACATCACTATGCGTACATGGCAAAAGTTATACAGGTTATAGAGCCCACATGCATTGATGAGGCTGTTGGAAATGTGTGTTGGGAGAAAGCTATGGATGAGGAGATGGATGCACTATATGGAAATGAGACTTGGGATTTAGTGCAATTGCTTGAAGGCAAGAAAGCCATTGGATGCAAGTGGGTGTACAAAGTAAAACATAACAGTGATGGAAGCATAAGCAGGTACAAGGCTAGATTGGTAGCCAAAGGATATGCGCAGACATATGGCATTGATTATGAGGAAACTTTCAGCCCAGTTGCCAAGATGGCAACAGTGAGAGTTGTGATAGCAGTGGCTGCGTCAAAGCAATGGTCTTTACGTCAGATGGATGTAAAGAATGCATTCTTGCATGGGGATTTGAGGAAGAGGTGTATATGTTGCAGCCACTTGGTTATGAGGATGTGAGTCCCCCGAGCATGTTTGCAGGTTGAAGAAAGCCTTGTATGGCTTAAAACACGCACCAAGGTCATGGTCTGACAAGATTTCTGAATATCTTATCACTATTGGCTTTCATGTAGCCAATGCAGATTTCTCGCTGTATGTGAGACAACACAGTGATAGAGGGGTTGTGCTTGTTGTCATCTATGTCGATGACCTGATCTTACGGGGGACCATGATGCAGAGATCTTTGATGTAAAGATCTTGCTTACACAGAAGTTTGAGATGAAGGATCTGGGGGAGCTCAGATACTTCTTGGGCATCGAGGTGATTAGGTCACCACATGGTATTGGATTACTGCAGAGACAGTATGGCTTGGACATGTTGTCCAAGTATGGTATGAAAGGTTGTAAGCCTATCTCAGTGCCATTGGATCAGAATGGCAAGTTGAGTGCAGATCCAAGAGAGATTTTGGAGGATCCTATGTATAGGAGAATAGTAGGAAGCTTGATCTACATGACAATCACCATGCCAGATTTGAGCTATGCTGTTGGGTTGGTGAGTCAGTTTATGCAGGTTCCTCGAAAGTTGCATTTGGATGCATTGAGACGCATACTGAGGTATGTGAGGTCTACTTTGCATTGTGGACCATTTTATGAAACTGGGACAGAGATATGTGTACATGGGTACACAGATGCTGATTGGGCTGGTAGTATCTCAGATAGAAGATCTACTAGTGGCTTCATGTTTTCTTTGGGGAGTGCTACTATGACTTGGAGCAGCAAGAAGCAGCCTACGGTTTCTCTATCCAGTACTATAGAGGCCGAGTATAGAGATGCTGCTATGGCAGCATGTGAGGTAGCTTGGTTGAGAAAGCTACTTGCATATTTGGGTCTATCGGTGGTGGATAGACAAGTTGCCATTTTCTATGACAACATTAGCAGTATACAGCTGGCCAGGAACCCAGTTTTTCATGCTCGCACAAAGCATATAAAGGTCCACTACCATTTTGTCAGATAGAAGGTTTTGGCAGGAGACGTTGACCTTGTTTATATCAGCACACAAGATCAGGTCGCTGACATCTTCACCAAAGCATTGGGTACAGAGAAGCTCCGCAGATTTAGGGCTTTGCTTGGTGTACATGAGATGGAGTTGAGCTCCAGGGGGAGTGTTGAGATATCGAGCTCATCTAGTGAGGCGGTGGACACTGATGACCCACTTGGGGGGGATAGGCCCCACACTTACACCACTGTCATGGTTGGTGAGATCATGGGTGATATGCGGCCAGTGGGATGACAAGCTGTGTGATAGCCATTCTAGAGACTGGCATAGTTATAGCGCTAGCTTATTTAGTTGGGTTCACACTATAGAGAACCCTAGTATGTATTTGGTTGAGTACCTTTTCATATTGTGTGTACTCTTATCTTTGTATATGGTGTGTTGAGTGTTAAAAAAGAAGATTTTCATCCTCTCACCTTGTGTGTTCTCTTTTAGGTTTTTGTGAGTGTGTGTGTGCTTGCAAGAGCTCAAACTCTCTTCTCCCCTGCATCTTTTCATGGGATGAGTCCCTGCGATGATGTTCGTAACTGGAATGATGTTAATGACTTCAGCAAATCACTATGATATTAGTGGATTGTACTGACAAATTGCTACTATTAAAAATTGACCCAGTGGATCAAGTTAAGGGATGAGAAATTAAAAATCTTTATCATTGAAATTCCCATGGAGAACTGTTCAAATGAAAATTTTTGGTCTAATGGACCATTATTGTGTTAAAGATATGAATGAGATGTTCTGAATGAATTGTTATCTGATAATGAGTTCTATATGAATATCTTTATCCCATGATTCTGAGAGGAACTGACCAATCTAAAGAACCCCAGAATCAATTGAATCTAAAATCGGCTTTCAATCATAAATAAAGGGACTTAACAAGAATTTTCATATTGATAGGAGTATGGATCGAGGTCGATGTGGTAGAAATGATAACCCCCAACTCGATGAGGAAGAGCTTGACTTGGATGTTCGTAAGACTCTTCAGCCCCCCAGGACCTTTCAAGGGTGAAGGAAAAATCTTGGGTTAGGTTGTGGAAACGTGGATCGAAGCAATGGAAGAGTACTTCGATGTCACCGGGTACAATGAGAAGAGCAAAATGGCTCTTGCAAGACTGAAGATATTAGAAAAAACAACCAGAGTGGCGTGGAGAAACCACTGCAAGACAAACCGTCTGGAGCGAAATACTCAAACATGGAATGATCTCAAAATTTACCTAATCACGAGGTTCTGTCCTCTCGGCTTTTTGGAAACAAAGATGAATGAATTCTTAACGTTAACCCAGGGGAGCAGAACTATTGAATTATATCACCAAGCATTCGCTCTCCTCCTCAAATTCTCGCCAACAGCTGATGGCCAGGTTCATTCGGGGACTGAACGGACCTTTGAATATCCTGGTGAAGAATGCCAAGCCAGTTTCCACAGCTGAAGCAGTGCGGATGGCGAAGGATTTCACAAAGGCCTTTGATGTCAAAGTCCCGCCGAAGCCAGCACCGTCACCTTTTAAAAGGTTTCTAATTCCAGAAGGTGATTCCAACCTTCCGTCGCCTAAAAGATATCAGGGTCAAGTCCAGGATATGGCAAGTTCCAGAATGGAAGAAATGTCCTTTTCCTGAAACTCAATCCCCTAGAATTCAACTTCAGAAGTTTCACCCTTGAACAAGGGAGTGAAATGCTATAACTGTCAAGGATTTGGACATCACAGTATGGATTGCCCACCAACTCCTTTTGGATCAAGGTTTTCGGGGTAGGAAAATCAGGGATCAAGATTCCAGACTCCAGCTCCTTCCTTCCAGGGTAATCAGGTTTCTTTCCGCCCCTAAAATCAAGGAAATCCCAGAGGTAGACCCTCTAACCAACCCGCAGTCACAATCCAAAGTAATGCAAGACCTCCGCCTCTCAGAATAGGGGAAGGCAAAGAGATATTTCCAAATCGGCCGTCCACTTCCAAGGCAGTAACGCTAGAAGTAATTGAAGAAGAAGAAGAAGATGAAAGAGATCATAATTCACCTGCGAGATGAGGACATCTCGCGTTTTTCAAGTGGGAGAGAATGTAAGATTCCTCCCTAGCCCCCTAACATATCCAGTTTCTTCCCCTGTAATTAATCCCCTTTTCAGAATAATAAAAGATCTTGTTTCTACCTGTTTTGGCCTAGAGAGAGAAAATATTCTAGAGAGAGATAACTCAATTTTTAGATATCTTTTGATGGAAAAATATCATTTCTTATTAAACTAAATTCCCCTGAAATAGAAGTCTAAAAAGAATTTCCTAAGGTGCATTGGAAATAAATTATAATCTGCTCAAAAGGCCTTAGCCGCCTAAGGGTCCATATTTTTTGAAAATTTTAGATTAAGGTTCTGAGGGACCAATAAGATTAATCCAAATGTAGGGAGGAGATAAATTGAAGAAATAAAGAAAAATCCCCCAAAAAATGAGTAAATACTCACATAAGATGAAGAGTGGACTAAGGACCAAGGAAAATAGTTAAAAGAACTAATTTTTGACTCCTCACAGTGGGGATTCCCCCTCATGAAGGAGGCACTTTTTTTCTCATCATTGCTTTCCATTTTAAATCAATAAAATGAGATATTTCATCTCTCCTCTCTCCTAATTCATGTCTAGTTCCAAAAAGTAAGCTGAACTGACCAAAAATGGTCAAAAATTGACCAAATTGATCTGGAAAATTCTATAATCAGTTTGCTTGGTTTGAGGCTCACTGTTTCCTATAAATAGAAGCCTCCCCCTTTGTAAAAGCTTAATAGTGTTTATGCATGTTTATGCACTGTTACTCTACTCCTCCCAGAGCCAAAAAACATTGAATTCACTTATTTTCGATTGATTCCTCTACAAAGAATTGGTGGCCACTCTTGATCCAAAGAAGAGTAGAACCCTCAATCCCTCAAGCCAAAGGAAAGCTCATAAAACTCCATGTAAGTTATTAATTCTACTTTTTTTTAAATTCTAATCTATGGTTTTCTGAATTCTTTGCTTTCCATAAACCAGATTATTGCTGAGAAGCTTGACAAGAACAACTTCCATGCTTGGAGATTCAGGTTGACAAATTTCCTGATGGGAAAGGGTTAGTGGGACTACATAGAAGGTGAGTATGAAGAGGCACCGGAGATACCGGAGATCAATCCGACTGCTGTCTGCAAATGTGAAAGAGTTCAAAGATTAGAACCAAGGAGCCAAAAAAGTTATGTATTGGCTCTCTATCAGTATACAAGACACCATGATTGGACACATACAGGACAAGTCCCCCAAGGAGGCGTGGGACACCTTGGTAAAACTCTATGAAACGAATACCAAGGCACAAAAGATACGGTTGAAGAATGAACTTCATACTGTGGAGAAAAAGAGTATATCTGTGATGAATGACTATGCATTGAAGATCAAGGGTATTGTGGAATCCTTTGCATCTATTGGCATTTTAGTAGATGATGATGATAAGGTGGACGTCTGTCTACCTGGTCTCGGGCCACAATACAAGGCGTTCAAGACGTCTATTCAGACTCGAGAAAACATTCCCGATTTCACAGATTTGGTGTCTATGTTGATTATAGAAGAGAAGAGCTTGGGTGAAGACCAACAGTCTTTGAAAAACAAAAACAGTTCAGAGCAACAAGCCTTCTACACAAGTTCAAGAAGAGGACGAGGTAGAGGAGGCCGTGGACGCGGCCAAGAAGGAGGCGGTGGACGCGGCCAAGGAGGTGGCCGAATAGGTAATCAAAATTATGGCCAGTTAGCAGCAACAACAATAGTCCCAGAACTCACAACAACAACAACATGCAGGTGGAAGAGGTCAATTCAAAGGCAGGGGGAGTCAAAGAGGTCATGGAAATTGGCAAAGGCAGTATAATGATACACGTGGATGCTTTTATTGTCGTAAGCCTGGACATGTGCAGGCAGATTGTCATAAGAAGCAGGCTAACATGCAAAATGGGAAATTGCAGCAAAACAACTATGCATCCTCGAGCAGAAACAATGAGGATAATGAAAGGTTGTTTGTTATGTAGCAATGTCATGTCTGAAAATGTTGAAGTAGCACATAAAGATGATGTATGGTACTGTGATACGAAGTTGGGGTTTGGACTTCGGTCACTTCTTAGAATCAAAACACAATTGTATGAAACCTCACAGCCTCCTCACCTCCCTTTCTCTCCCTAGGTTAAGATAAAGATATACACATCAAAGGTGAGATCATAATTCATGGAAGGAAAGATGAAAGGCTCAGGAGAAGCAAGAATTTCTGCCAGTCTGGCAGCTCCAAACAAGAGGGCAATTCTTTGTTGGAAGAAAATCTTCCGACTCAGGATTATGTGAGAACGGAAACATACGGGGAATGTTGGTAAGGTTCATCCGTTCGAATTGGGCGATTTGGATGGAACAAATTAAATAACAAGAATATAGCAATACTTACAGGAGGATAAGACACATGGGGTTTGCCTTTTGATAAGAGATTAGGAGAAATTAATCATGATTAAGAAGAAATAATGGCCAAAAGTCTATAAAACAGAGATACATAGAGAATTACAGTTTTAAATCCATATAGTCTATGCAAGAGAGGATTACATAAGTGCGTAGAACTTGAAGAGAGCTTCGCGCATATATAAAAACTTTCAAAAACGGACAACCGAGCGAAAAGTTACGAGCATTTTACTACAAGACTATAAAACCAAAATAAAAAATAGCAACTTTGGGAGAAATTCTGATCATCAATGAAGTAAGGGATTAAGAAATTAGTTACATGAGTGGAAAGAGCATATAAAGAGCTTCCTAGCCATATGATCAATTTTAGAAAACAATACCCGAGTGATGAGTAATTACTGGTTGAAATTTAGGTATTGGACCACAAAAACTGCACTTCCCTCTCTTTGCATGAAACCTCAATTTTCACATAGCCTCTTGCCTTTCATCTCCTTCATGATTCAAGCTAGAGGGTAAGGGTTAACATTGCTTAGCGGACAATTGTAAAGATTTACCTATGGTCCCCAAAGTCTTTCCGCATGCTCATTACCGCTAAAACCATTGGTACCTCCAAAGGAGGGCGGCAATAAGGCAAGGGCTACCTTGAGAAGTCACAAGCCCACCAAGATAATAACTCCTTATCCCACTTATCATGAATCATCAAAGAGGTCCAAAATTGGGTTAAGCATGAGGCGCTAATGCTAAATGAGATATTCACATGTAAAGAGAGTGTTTGAATAAGGGTTTGAAAGATAAGAGAGTGGCAATGACATAAAATGCTCAATTGAGGAGGCTTCATCCCCTTGATTTGAAAGGGAGAGGAGGGCTCCTTTTATAGGTGGAGAATCACCCTCTCTTCCATTATTGTTACAAATTACAACATAAAAATCTTCAACCCTTCAGTGACATACGGGTAGATGTCACCATCAATTGTCCTCTTAGGCTAAGTCTTCTATTGATTATAAAATTGAAGACTTTTTGACTTTGAAAGTGTGATGAGATAATAGCCAAGTCTAAGTGGCCTGTAGGTGGAGATCCCACTTACACATGGCGGAATTCTCCTCTTCCATGTAGGCATTCTAGAAGAATCTTTCCCAATTATGCACCTACACACACTCCTCCACACATGCCTTCCACACTCCCCAACTTGTAGCCTTATGGTGAATACCATATTAATAATACAATAAAAATCCATGTGAGCATGAAGGCCCACTTTTATTTTCCACATCATTAGCCTATCTACCATACCAAAGTATTTATCAAGCATACTTGTGGCATTTACAATGTGTGCACCCTAAATCAAGTAAAACCATTATATTTGAAGATAGAATGTTGTTATCAAGGTAGCCACCAAGCCGCCGCATCACCACGCCGTTATTCCATTGTGGGCGCCGCAATCTTCTTGGACAAGCTTCCACCTTATTACCATTGAGAAACCATCAAAATATGCACAAAATTAAAAATGAAAGATATCAATTTTTCATGTCACAGTACGTTGATTCAGGTGCTTCAAACCACATGACAATTCATGGGGAGTGGTTCAAGGAGATAAAAAACCTTGAAAGACCAAGTTTTGTGAAAATAGGGGAAGACACTGCTCATCCAATTGCCCATGTTGGAGATGTGCCATTGTCTATGCAAGATGGCAAAGTGAAGTACCTTGTAGATGTACTTCATGTTCCGAACATAACAAAGAGTTTGGTTTCAGTTGGCCAGATGATTGAGCAGGGTTTGCAGGTTTGGTTTAACCCTGATGGTTGTTATGTTGAAGACTTTAAAGACAAGTACAGGTTGGTTGCAAAAGGCAACCGAGTGGGCAAAATGTTTACATTGAATGTAAACATGCCTAAAGTGAGTGCTGCGATGTTTGTAAATGGTTCAGGAATTGTTGCAGACACAGACATTTGGCAAAAAAGAATTGGACATGTGAATGTGTAGAGAATGAAGTCTATGTAGACTAAAGGAATTGTGACAGGGATGCCAAAGTTTAAAGTTGAAGGTATGCAGAAAATATGTGAAGCATGCCAATTTGAAAAGTTTAAAGTTGAAGGTATGCAGAAAATATGTGAAGCATGCCAATTTGGAAAGCAAACAAAGCATGTATTTCCACGTGACAGAATTGTGAGCAGAAATGCACTAGATGTCGTGCATTCAGATGTATGGGGTCCTACGAAGGCCATGTCTATGGGAGGCTTAGTAGGTATTATGTGACATTTATTGATGACCACACAAGGAAAGTGTGGGTATACTTCATGAAGGAGAAGAGTGAGGTGTTCACTCATTTTCAGAATTTTAGAGTTATGGTTGAAAAGCAAACAGGGAAACATGTAAAGTGCCTAAGGTCAGGTGGAGGGGGAGAGTACTTCTCCAATGAGTTCTCTGAATTTTTGAAGAAGAATGGTATTCAGAGACAGTTTACATGCAGATACACTCCGCAGCAAAATGGAGTTGCTGAGCGAAAAAACAGGCACATTGCTGAGATTGCGTGAGCATTGATGGGAGAGAAGAATATGCCGCATAGCTATTGGGCTGAGGCTATTTTTTGCAGTAGTTTACATCATCAACAGGATTCCAATTGCAGCCATACATGATGTAACTCCAGAGGAGAGGTTTACTGGCAGAAAACCTGATTTGTCTCATCTGAAAGTCTTTGGATGCATTGCATATGTGCATGTGCCAGATGAGCTGAGAACTAAGCTGGATCCAAAAGCTGAAAAATGTGTGTTTATTGGGTATTCCCTTGAGCTGTTATAACCGTGCTACACGTGAGTTGAGGGTAAGCAGGGATATTGTTTTTGATGAGATGAGCAGCTGGTATGCTGCTGAAAAAGAAGCTGTTGTTTGGGACTGATGTGAGTGGAAATGTGGTTGCACAGAATGCAAGTCAGCAATCACAATCTTTGAGTGGACCAGGAGAGTTGTAAGATTCCTTCCCAGCCTCTCAGGATGTCCAGTATCTTCCCCTGTAATCAATCCCCTCTTCAGAAATATAAAAGATCTTGTTTCTGCCTGTTTTGGCCTAGAGAGAGAAAATGTTCTAGAGAGAGATTATTCAGATTTTGAATATTTTTTGGATAGAAAAATTTTTCATCTTATTAATATAAGTTCCCCTGAAACAGAAGTTCAAAAAGATTTCCAGAAGGTGCATTAGAAATCAAGTATAATCTGTTCAAGAGGCATTATCCTGAGGGTCAAGATTTTTTTCAAAATTTTAAATTAAGGTTCCTATGGACCAATAAGATTCATCCAAATGTAGGGAGGAGATAAATAGAAGAATAAAAGGAAAATCCCCCAAAAATGAGTAAATACTCACATAAGATGAAGAGTTGTCTAAGGACAAGGTTAATAGATAAAAAAGAGAGATATTTAGGTGAAATGATACATTTTTGACACCTCAGTATGGGGGAATTTCCCTCATGAAGGAGGTGCCTATTTCACATTCTTGAATGAGTTTTAAACTCTCAAATAATGAGATATTTTTATCTCTCCTCTCTCCTGTTTCAACTAGATCCAAAAAGTGAGCAAAACTGACTCAAAAATGGTCAAAAATTGACCAAACTGATCTGGAAAATTCTAGAATCAGTTGGCTTGGTTAGAAGCTCACTTTTTCCTATAAATAGAAGCCTTCCCCTTTGTTGAAACTTAATAGTGTTTTGCAATGTTACCCTGCCTCTCCCAAGTGCCAAAAACAGTGAATTTTACTCAAAATTCATTAGTTTTTGACCTTCCCTCTTCCAAAAGATTGGTGGCCACTCTTGTTTCAAACAAGAGTTGAACCCTCAAACCATCAAGCCAAATGAAAGCTCTCAAATTATCTATGTAAGTTGGAGATTCTTCTCTTTTCTATTCTTTTTATGGTTTTTATGGTTTTTGTCTTCTCTAAATTAAAAATGATGTTATGCCTCATTGCAAAAAGGCATTCCCCTCTCTTCTCTAGTAAATCCAACCACTCTTTATCCTAGATGAATGATTAATGAATAAAATCAAGTTTTTCATAATGTTTAGTAGAAAAATGTTTACTTTGGAATGATTTAAATACTCTTGGTGCACTTCTAATTAATTTTAGAGACTTAAAAATTGAAAAATGGTCAGCCATACAAAGGAGGTTATGGCAAATTTTTTTAAAAATTTGTGAAATAAATTTCATCTTTTATTAATCAAAAAGAGTAATCCCCATCGTTAGAGTATTCTAAAAGTGTCATTTTCATTCATGCATAGAAAGATGCATATGGATTAATTTTTATAAAAGAATGATTTTCAATAGAATTAAATTCTATGAAAGATACTTATTGATAATTTTTTTATTATTATGAAAGTGTTACTTTCTTCATTATGGATTTTTATGCATAAAATAATGCATAAAAGTATAATTTTTTATTACAAAAGAGTTACTTTCATCATATTGATTTTTATGCATAAAAGAATATTTTTTTAATTATAAAAGTGTTACTTTTATCATTATTGATTTCTATGCATAAAAGTATGCATAAAAGAGTATTTTTTTAAATTATAAAAGTGTTACTTTTATCATTATTAATTTCTATGCATAAATGGGGCATAAAGGATATGTTGTTATATTAAAAGAGTGATTTTTATCATAAATGATTTTGTATGCATAAAAGATACTTTTTTTATATTAAAAGTGTGATTTTCATCATAAAAGATTTTATGCATAAATTAGATGCATAAAAGAAATTCTTTTGTATTAAAAAAGTGATTTTCATCATATTAAATGATTTGTATACATAAACATATGCATAAAAGATATATTTTTTATATTAAAAGTGTGATTTTCATCATTAAAGATTTTATGCATAAATTAGATGCATAAAAGAAATTCTTTTATATTAAAAGAGTGATTTTCATCATAAATGATTTGTATGCATAAACATATGCATAAAAGATATTTTTTTATATTAAAAGTGTGATTTTCATCATAAATAATTTTATGCATAAATTAGATGCATAAAAGAAATTCTTTTATATTAAAAGAGTGATTTTCATCATAAATGATTTGTATGCATAAACATATGCATAAAATATATATTTTTTATATTAAAAGTGTGATTTTCATCATAAATGATTTTATGCATAAATTAGATGCATAAGAGAAATTCTTTTATTCTAAAAGTGTAATTCCTACTAAATTGGATTTATGCATGGAAAGATGCATAAAGAAATTATTTTAACCCAAAAGTATTATTCTCATCAATTTTGATTTTATGCATAGAAAGATGCATAAAGAAATCTATTTTTAGTTCAAAAGAGTTATTTGCATCAATTTTGATTTTATGCATGAGAAGATGCATAAAAGATTGAATTTTAATTCAAAAGTGTCCTCCTTTAAAATGAATTTATGCATAGGAAGATGCATAAAAGATTGATTTTTATTTCGAAAGTGTTATTCTCCTTAAAATGGAATTCATGCATAAATAGATGCGTAAAGAAATCTTATATCAAAAATAAGAATTCTCTTGTATTCTATAAATAGATATGAGGATGTGAAATGAATCAGATAGATAAAAATGAACGAAGAATGGATGTATGGATGTAGATATGGATGTGAATGTATGAATGTGGATGTGAAAATGGATGTATGGATGTAAATGTGGATGTGGATGTGGATGTGGATGTATGAATGTGGATGTGAAAATGGATGTATGCATGTAGATATGGATGTGAATGTATGGATGTGGATGTGGATGTATGAATTTGGATGTGGAAGTGGATGTATGGATGTGAATGTATGGATGTGGATGTATGAATGTGGATGTATGAATGTGGATGTGAAAATGGATGTATGCATGTAGATATGGATGTGAATGTATGGATGTGGATGTGGATGTATGAATGTGGATGTGAAAATGGATGTATGGATGTAAATGTGGATGTGGATGTGGATGTGGATGTATGGATGTGGATGTGGATGTATGACTGTGGATGTGGATGTGGATGTGAAAATGGATGTATGGATGTAGATGTGGATGTGGATGTGTATGTGGATGTGTATGTGGAATAATGAATGCGAATATTTATGTGAATGGATATGACGTCGATATGAGCAAATGGATGAGATGAGATGTCATGTGAATCAGAATGTGAATGAATGATATAAGATGTAAATGAATGAGATGTAATGAGAAATGGATATGATGAGACGTAATGTAATTTAAGAAAGTTAAGAATGGATGTTATGTGAAGTGAATGAATCTGATGTGATGGGATGGAAAATGATGTATCCGGTTGAGAATGGATACGCATATGATTTGGATTTGGGTTAAGTAATATGGATTGATGTGGAACAATGTGGAAAGACGAGAGTTCAATATAGAAACTGTATTTGTGACCTGTTTGTAAATGACTGTTTTATGTCAAGAATGCTGGGGGAAGCATTTTGACCGTCTTGTGATTAAGGTCGAGGTGGAGACCTAACTGATAAAGTTGCAACTGCTGAGGACGTCTCGCGTAGCAAGGTCAACTGAGGTCTTGACCAGCCTCGGTTCGATTTAAATGGTGAGCTTCTGGTACGGTGGATGAGGGACCAAGGAAGCAGCCTATGAGTGAAGCGCTAGGTAACCTGCAAAGGATCCTAGAGGGTGCTGACCATACGGTGCTCGGGCTCTGGGTCACCGAAGATACCCACACGTGCGTCGTGGAAGATATTGGAATAAGAAGTAAGAGTTGTTTTCTGAAACCGGGCATGGATCTGGTTGATTGACCTTGCCGGTCCTCAATGGATGAGTCCATAGCTCTCTTATATGGATCTGTTGGTTGATCTTGTTGATCTTCAACGAGGATTCCATCTTGATTTTTATAAGTGATTATCTGCCGAGTACTATGAGCTAGGAACTATAGAAAAGGCCCCTGAGTGAACAGGTGGTGAGCGTTATGGTTGCCAATGATGCCATAGATACTCCGATAAAGAAATGATTGGAAATTAAGATTCAACTAGATACTTGGAAGTTTATGATCAGAACAGTATGATTTCATTAAATGACTGATTTAAATACATTTGAATTTGGGAAAAAGGCAATTTCATATTGGGTGTGTAAGTGGTGTGACTAGTTTTATGTTTGCATGAACATCCGGCTAGGGGGCCTGGGAACTCTTTTCCCTGGTACCCGGGACAAAACCTAACCAAATTCCTAATTGGATCCTATCACTAGAGTGGTTGGGTAGTTGGCTAACCCATGGGACTAGATGGGGTTAGGCTGGACTGATGGATCCGTAAATCGAGACTCAATTTCTGTTTAGTTCGATAGATGAAGTAAATCCCGGACAAAAATTGTTCTATGGAAAAAGAATCAACAACGGCTGTGCCTCTCGATGAGAAAAAAAGCGTTGGTCTTCATGATCCAAGTGCAATCTGTCCCTTGATCTGACTATGGAGCTTACGAGTTCGGTCAGATCAGTTCAGTTAATTAAGGCTTTTGACTATGTTAGGGAAAAGTTATCCTAGTGGAATCGCCCGTGCTTTTCGGGCAAAGGAAGTTTTTCTGGGTTTGGTTTTGGAAAAACTGTGGATTAGTCTCTTGTCCGGATATCCGTGGGCGAGGCCTCGAGTGTGGGACCCTGCCCCGCGCAAGAAGTGCTACTTCCGCTGCTAGCACCCCTGAAATTGTTGCACGGTGGGGACAGGGATCTTACAGTTGGTATCAGAGCTAATTGGCTAATGAGGATCAACTAAGAAACCAAATATGTCAAAAATTTATCAAGAAGCACAAAAAGGTTGTAATTGTGTGATAAAATTCATACAATTTGATATTCAAACTGAAATTCGTAAATTAGTAATTGGGTCTTCCAAATGGAAGTACCGCAATTGTATGGAATCCCTGACTTGCTTGAGGCCTAGACATGATGGTATTTACCTTATAGTTCCAAGAACCATGACTACCCGTATATACCGAGGGTATAACTGCAGCTCTTTACTAGCAGTATATACGAGTAAATCTAAGACTTGAAATTATAAGCATTAATGCTATCCAGATGATGAATTCGAATGTGGTCGATATGATTTTTAAATTCTGGTTGAGTACTGATGAGTTGATTTGGATTCTGATTGAAAAATGAAGATTTTTAAATTTTGGCTGAATTATAATTAACTAAGTAAAACCACAATGAGGATGAATGGGACGAGTCCCTGTGATGATGTTCTTAACTGGAATGACGTTAATGACTTCAGCCAATCACTATCAGATTAGTGGATTGTGTTGGCAGATTACTACTGTTAACTTTTGATCAGTGGATCAAGTTAAGGGTTGATAAATTAAAAATCTAAAAAATTGAAATCCCCATGGAGGATTGTTCAGATAGAAAATTTCAGTCTGATGGACTATTATTGTGTTAAAGATATGAATGAGATATTCTGAATGAATTGTCAACTGATAATGCGTTCTATATGAGTATCTTTATCCCTTGATTCTGCGGGAAGCCGACCTATTTAGAGAACCCTGGAATCAGTTGAATTAAAATTCGAATTGAATCATAAATAAAGAAACTTAACAAGAATTTTCGTATTAATAGGAACATGGACCGAGGTCGTCGTGGTAGAAATGTTAATCCCCAACTCGATGAAGAAGAGCTCGACCTGGATGTTCGTAAAACTCTTCATAGTTCGCAGCCTAGACCTTTCAAGGGTGAAGGGGAAAACTTGGGCGAGGCTGTGGAGAAGTGGGTCAAATCAATGATGGAAGAATACTTTGATGTCATCGGGTACAATGAGAAGAGCAAAATGGCTCTTGCAAGGCTAAAGATAGTGGAGACAGCCAGAGTGGCATGGAGAAACCACTGCGAGACAAACCGTCTCGACCGAAATACCCAAACTTGGACCAATCTCAAGGCTTACCTCAGAAAGAGGTTTTGTTCCCCAGGCTTTCTTGAAACTAAGATGAATGAGTTCTTGGAACTAAAGCAGGAAAGCCGGACAATTGAAGAGTACCATCAAGCTTTTGCCCTTCTCCTTAAATATTCCCCTCAATTGGATGAAGAACAGCTGATGGCCAGGTTCATTCGGGGAATGAACGAGCCATTGGATACTTTAGTCAAGAATGCCAAACCTATTTCCATGGCCGAAACAGTTCGGATGGCTAAGGATTTCGCCAAAGCCTTTGATGTCAAAGTCCTGCCAAAACCAGCACCATCACCTTTCAAAAGGTTTTTATTCCTAGAAGATGATTCCATCCTTCCTCCGTCTAAGAGATATTAGAGTCAAACCCAGGATATGGGAAGTTCCAGAATGGAAGAAATGTCCTTTTCCCAAAACTCAATCCCCTTGATTTCAACTTCAGAAGTTCCACCCTTGAACAAGAGAGTGAAATGCTATAACTGTCAAGGATTTGGACATCGCAGTATGGATTGCCCAACTCCTTTTGGATTGAGGTTTTCAGGGCAGGAAAATCAGGGATCAAGATTCCAGACTCCAGCCACTTCCTTCGAGAGTAATCACAGTTCTATCCGCCAAAATCAAGGAAATCCCAGAGATAGACACGCTATCCAACCTACAGTTTAAATCAAAAGTAATGCAAGACCTCCACCTCAGAATAGGGAAAGTTAAAGAGAGTTGTTCCCAAATCAGCCGTCCACTTCCAAGGCGGCATCAGGGAAATTTTGAGGTCATTTTTCTGCCCTGTAAGGAAGTTTGACTAGAATATTCTCGCAAAAATTGGGCACACGGTAAAATTTTTACAAATGATCTCAAAATTTATCGGACCTTGCATTTTTAGAACCTACTCATCATCAAGAGCTTTCCGATGATATATGGCATGCTTGGGTATCGAGATTGGACGGCCTAAGATTCCCACAAGATGCTTTTATGCTCTCAAAAGATTCCATTTTACGGAAGTGATTGAAGAAGAAGAAGATGATGAAAGAGATCATACTCCACCTGCGAGATGAGGACATCTCGCGTTTTTCAAGTGGGGTAGAATGTAAGATTCCTCCCGAGCCTCTCAGGATGTCCAATATCTTCCCCTGTAATCAATCCCCTCTTCAGAAATATAAAAGATCTTGTTTCTGTCTGTTTTGGCCTAGAGAGAGAAAATATTCTAGAGACAGGTTATTCACATTTTGAATATTTTTGGATAGAAAAATTTCTCATCTTATTAATATAAGTTCCCTAAAACAGAAGTTCAAAAAGATTTCCAGAAGGTGCATTAAAAATCAAGTATAATCTCAAGAGGCATTATCCTGAGGGTCAAGATTTTTTTCAAAATTTTAAATTAAGGTTCCTATGGCCCAATAAGATTCATCCAAATGTAGGGAGGAGATAAATAGAAGAATAAAAGGAAAATCCCCCAAAAATGAGTAAATACTCACATAAGATGAAGAGTTGACTAAGGACAAGGTTAATAGTTAAAAAAGAGAGATATTTAGGTGAAATGATGCATTTTTGACACCTCAGTATGGGGGAATTTTCCTCATGAAGGAGGCGCCTATTTCACATGCTTGAATGAGTTTTAAACTCCCAAATAATGAGATATTTTTATCTCTCCTCTCTCCTGTTTCAACTAGATCCAAAAAGTGAGCAAAACTGACCCAAAATGGTCAAAAATTGACCAAACTGATCTGGAAAATTCTAAATCAGTTGGCTTGGTTAGAAGCTCACTTTTTTCTATAAATAGAAGCCTTCCCCTTTGTTGAAACTTAATAGTGTTTTGCACTGTTACCCTGCCTCTCCCAAGTGCCAAAAACAGTGAATTTTACTCAAACTTCATTAGTTTTTGACCTTCCCTCTTCCAAAAGATTGGTGGCCACTCTTGTTTCAAACAAGAGTTGAACCCTCAAACCATCAAGCCAAAGGAAAGCTCTCAAATTATCTATGTAAATTGGAGATTCTTCTCTTTTCTATTCTTTTTATGATTTTTATGGTTTTTATGGTTTTTTTCTTCTCTAAATTAAAAATGATGTTATGCCTCATTGCAAAAAGGCATTCCCCTCTCTTCTCTAGTAAATCCAACCACTCTTTATCCTAGATGAATGATTAATGAATAAAAATTTAGAATGCTTTAAACCATTTGGGATAATTTTTAAGTAATTTGAGGATAGAAAAAATTGAAAAATGGTCAGCCATACAAAGGAGGTTATGGCAAAATTTTCTTAAATTTTGTGAAATAAGTTTTATCTTTTATTATTCAAAAAGAGTAATCCCCACCACCATTTGTGTATTCTAAAAGTGTTATTTTCATTCTAGGCATAGAAAAATGCATAGTAGAAATATTTTTATTATAAAAGTGTTATTTCCATTAAAATTTAAATTATATGCATAGAAAGATGCATATTGGTTATGTTTTTATTGTAAAAGAGTGATTTTCATTAGATTTGAATTCTATGCATAGAAAGATGCATATTGGATATTTTTTTTAATTATAAAAGTGTGATTTTCATTAGAATTAAATTCTATGCATAGAAAGATGCATATTGGAAATAATTTTTTTATTATAAAAGTGTTACTTTAATCAATATTCATTCTTATGCATAAAATGATGCATAAAAGATTTTTTTAATTGTAAAAGTGTTACTTTCATCAATATTGATTTTCATGCATAAAATGATGCATAAAAGAATTTTTTTTAATTATAAAAGTGATACTTTCACCATTATTGATTCTTATGCATAAAATGATGCATAAAAGAATTTTTTTAAATTATAAAAGTGTTACTTTCATCAATATTGATTCTTATGCATAAATGATGCATAAAAGATTTTTTTTTATTATAAAAGTGTTACTTTCACCAATATTGATTTTTATGCATAAAGTGATGCATAAAAGAATTTTTTTATTATAAAAGTGTTACTTTCACCAATATTGATTTTATGCATAAAATGATGCAAAAAAGAATGTTTTTTAAAAAAATTATTACTTTCATCAAAATTGAATTTTATGCATAAATAGATGCATAAAAGAGAATTTTTATTATAAAAGTGTTACTTTCATCAAAATTGATTTTTATGCATAAATAGATGCATAAAAGGATTTTCTTAAAGATAAAAGTGTTATTTCCATAGAAGTTGGATTTTATGCATAAATAGATGCATACAGAATTTTTATATCAAAATAAGAGTTCTCTTTAATCCTATGTTTAAATCCCATGAATATTGGTAAATGAATAAGTAAATACTCTGTGAGAGAAAATTCTATTGTTTCATATTCTCTAGGATGGTAATGAGAAATTTCAGAAAAACTATCAAAGTCGAAATTTAGATAAATGATTAATTTATTCCTCATAGGAATTCATGATTAGTTTTAAATTCAGTTAAGCAAAATACTTAATGAATAAAATTCAGTAAAGTAGTAATTGAAATATTACCCTTCGAGAAAGTTAGTTCAAGGAGAACCTTTCCTGACTCAAACCCTGAATCAGACTATGATAAAGACTTAATCTCCTTTGTTTGTTTCAAGAAAAGACGATGTGACCAGTTCATGAAAGTTTCACTCAAATCACCCACTGAATCTGAAATCAAGTTAAGACCCTTGATTCTGATCTAAGGATCAAGGTTACAGAATTCAAGAAATTCTGTTGGAATTTTAGACATGTGATCTAGAAGCATTGGGATACAGATTTAAGATATACCCATTGTATTCAAAAGAAAATCAAAACTAAAAACTTGCATAGAAACCCTATTTTCTTAAAGGACTGTTTTACGCCAAAATGCTGGAGAGAGCATTGGTATATGTGTTTTTCTAAGGGAAGTTCGATTACAATAGCTGGCGGGGAGTGTTCAAAGGACGGCTCACGTGGCAAAAACTTGCCCAGGTCTTGACCAGCCTGGGTATGGTGAAAAATGGTGTGCTTCCGGTACGATGGGCAAGGGCCGACGAAGCGGTCCCTGAGTGAAGTGCCAAGACACCTAAGGAGGATCCTGGAGGGTTCTGACCAGGCAATGCACGGGCTCGCGGTGCTTAGGACACCCATGCGTATGTCTTAGAGGAAGATATATATATGTATGATGACAAGATTGGATCTCGTTGCTGACCTGCTGGTCTCAACGGAGAGTCCAGAGTGATACTGTTTTGTGAAAAAACAAGGATTGAATGGAATTTTTGAGTTATGACATCTGTAACCAATAATTATCAATGGATTGTTTTAAAAAGTTAAAGTTTAAAGAGGAGTGTGTGTGTATCTGTATTCTAAAGCAAAAGTTAAGAAAGGCATTCAATTATGGGTGGGTGAGTAATTGTTTAGTTCTACTAATTCCAGTGGTTGCGGGGTGGCTAACCCATGGGCCGGATGGCTGGAATCAGTAGAGTTTTAATTATAAAATTGATTAATAAGAGTACGCTTAGAACTCGAGTAGTTAAATAAAAGCCTGAAGACTTCTCTAATGAATAGATCAACGACTGTGCCTGATTCAATTAGGAAAAAAGTGTTGATCCCTTCAAGTTAAGTCTATAATAGTTTCCCTTCTATCTGGTTTATTCAGATGAAGGTTAGTTCAGTATCTTGACCTCGTTATAGAAAAATTCATTAAGAAAATAAATGGTGGAATCATCTCTGTTTTTTGAGCATGGAAAATTTTCCCGATTTCGGTTTTCGGAATGACCACCAGCTTAGTCTCATGCCCGGACATTCGAGGGCGAGGCCCCGAGTGAGGAACCCTGCCCCGCCCAAGAGGAAGCTACTTCCGCTGCTACCATCCGGGAATCCGGTACGCAGAGGGGGCAGTTGGGATCTCACAACACTCCACCTACGAGATGAGGACCTCTCGCGTTTTTCAAGTGGGAGAGAATGTAAGATTCCTCCCCAACCCCCCAAGATGTCCAGTTTCTTCCCCTGTAATCAATCCCCTTTTCAGAATAATAAAAGATCTTGTTTCTACCTGTCTTGGCCTAGAGAGAGATAACTCAGTTTTTAGATATCTTTGGATGGAAAAATATCCTTTCTTATTAAACTAAATTCCCCCGAAACATAAGTTTAAAAAGAATTTCCTAAGGTGCATTAGAAATAAATTATAATCTGCTCTAAGGGTCCAGATTTTTTGAAAATTTTAGATTAAGGTTCTGAGGGACCAATAAGATTAATCCAAATGTAGAGAGGAGATAAATTGAAGAAATAAAGAAACCCCCCCCCCCCCCCAAAAAAATGAGTAAATACTCACATAAGATAAAGAGTGGACTAAGGACCAAGGAAAATAGTTAAAAATTTGATTTTTGACACCTCAGAATGGGGATTCTCCCTCATGAAGGAGGTGCCTTTTTTCTCATCATTGCTTTCCATTTTAAATTAATAAAATGAGATATTTCATCTCTTCTCTCTCCTAATTCAAGTCTAGTTCCAAAAATAAGCTGAACTGATCGAAAAATGGTCAAAAATTGACCAAACTGATCTGGAAAATTCTAGAATCAGTTTGCTTGGTTTGAGACTCACTTTTTCCTATAAATAGAAGCCTCCCCCTTTGTAAAAGCTTAATAGTATTTATGCACTGTTACTCTACTCCTCCCCAGAGCCAAAAACATTGAATTCACTTGTTTTTGACTAATTCCTCTACAAAGAATTGGTGGCCACTCTTGATCCAAACAAGAGTAGAACCCTCAATCCCTCAAGCCAAAGGAAAGCTCACAAAACTCCATGTAAGTTATTAATTCTTTTTTTTTAATTCTAATCTATGGTTTTCTGAATTCTTTGCTTTTAGTGTGAATATGGATGTTAAGCCTTGATGAAAAGGCTTCCCCCTTCTCTTCATTAAGAATTACAGCCTTTCTTTATCCTAAAATGAGTAACAAAAAAATTGAGATAAACTTTTCCTATTGATTACTCTTTAGAAGTGAAAATTGATTAGATTAGAGTGCTTTATTTCATCTTGGGATAAATTTTCAAGTAAATTTAGAATGTAAAAATTGAGAAATGGTCAGCCATACAAAGGAGGTTATGGCAAAATTTTCTTAAATTTTTGTGAACAAAATTTATCTTTATGTTATTCTAAAAGAGTAATCCTCACCGTTTGCACATTCTAAAAGAAATTCTCTTTATTTTAAAAGTGTCATTCCTATTTTATGCATAACTAGATGCATAAAAGGATTTTCTTTTATATAAAAGTGTTATTCTCATTGGAATTAAATTCTATGCATGGAAAGATGCATAATAGAAATTTTTATTATAAAAGTGATATTTTCATTATATTTAATTTCTATGCATGGAAAGATGCATAATAGAAATTTTTATTATAAAAGTGTTATTTTCATTATATTTAATTTCTATGGATGGAAAGATGCATAATAGAAATTTTTATTATAAGTGTTATTTTCATTATATTTAATTTCTATGCATGGAAAGATGCATAATAGAAATTTTTATTATAAAAGTGTTATTTTCATTATATTTGATTTCTATGCATGGAAAGATGCATAATAGAAATTTTTATTAAAAGTGTTATTTTTATTATATATTTAATTTCTATGCATGGAAAGATGCATAAAAGATTTATTTTTAATTCAAAAGTGTTATTCTCATCGGATTTAATTTCTATGCATGGAAAGATGCATAAAAGATTTAATTTTTATTTCAAAAGTGTTATTCTCATTAAAATTGATTTATGCCTAGAAAGATGCATAAAAGATTTTTTTTTCAAAAGTGTTATTTTCTTTAAATTTGAATTATGCATAAATAGATCCATAAAGAATCTTTATATCAAAAAATAGAATTCTCTTAAATTCTATGATTAGAGGTGATGAGATGTGAGGTGAATAGATGTGATGAGATGTGATGTGAATCACATAGATGTGAATGGATGGATGGATGTGATGTGAATAGAGGTGATGAGATGTTAGGTGAATAGATGTGATGAGATGTGATGTGAATCAGATAGATGTGAATGGATGGATTGATGTGATGTGAATAGAGGTGATGAGATGTGAGGTGAATAGATGTGATGAGATGTGATGTGAATTAGATAGATGTGAATGGATGGATGGATGTGATGTGAATAGAGGTGATGAGATGTGAGGTGAATAGATGTGATGAGATGTGATGTGAATCATATAGATGTGAATGGATGGATGGATGTGATGTGTGAATAGAGGTGATGAGATGTGAGGTGAATAGATGTGACGTGAATCAGATAGATGTGAAGGTTTGGATGGATGTGGATGAATGAGATGAGATATGTATGAATGAGATATGATGTGGATAGAAGTGATGTGATATAATGGTGAGATGAGAATAATTATGATAGATATGAATGAATGTGAATGTGATGGATATGAATGAATGTGATGTGATGGGATGTGAATCGAGATAGATGTGAATGTATGAGATGTGAGGTAAAATGAATGAGATGTGATGTGAGTGAATGTGATGTGGTCTGAATGGATGGGATGTGAGTGAATGTGATGTGGTATGAATGGATGAGATGTGAATGAATGTGATGTGATGAGATGTGGATATGGGTAGATGCGAGTGGATGAGATCTGATGAGGATAATTTTAGGAAAGATGTGATGAGATGAAAATGATGTGGTCTGAATGGATGAGATGTGAATGAATGTGATGTGATGAGATGTGGATATGGGTAGATGCAAGTGGATGAGATCTGATGAGGATAAATTTAGGAAAGATGTGATGAGATGAAAATGATGTGATTGGATGAGAATAGGAATACTTATGAAATGGTTGTGAAATTTAAAAATGTGGATTAATAATGGAACAATGTGGAAAGATGAGAGTTCATTATAGAAACTGCATTTATGACATGTTATTAAATGACTGCTTTATGTCAAGAATGCTGGGGAAGCATATTGACCGTCTTGTGAATGAGGTCGTAGAGACCTAATCTGATAAAGTTGCAACAGTTGACGGAGAGTCAATGGAGGACGTCTCGCGTAGCAAGGTCTCGGCTGAGGTCTTGACCAGATTAAAATGGTGAGCTTCCGGTACGGTGGATGAGGGACCAAGGAAGCGGCCTATGAGTGAAGCGCTAGGTCACCTGCGAGAGGATCCTAGAGGGTGCTGACCATACGGTGCTCGGGCTCTGGGCCGTCGACGATACCCACGCGTGCATCGAGGAAGATATTGGAACAAGAAGTAAGAGTTGTTTTCTAAACTCGGGCATGGATCTGGTTGATTAACCTTGCTCGTCCTCAACGGATGAGTCCATGGCTCTTTTATATGAATCTGTTGGTTGATCTTGCTGATCTTCAACGGAGATTCCATTTTGATATGTGAATATATTGTCGAGTACTATGAGCTAGGAACCATCGAAAAGACCCCTGAGTGGACAGGTGGTGAGCGTTCTGGTTGCCAATAATGCCATAGGTACACCAATGAAAGAATGTTTGGAAATAAGGATTCAACCGGAGATTTTGAGGATTATGATCAGTGACACAATGGTTTCATTAAATGATTGTTTTTAAAGATAACTGATTCTGTGAAAAAGGCAATTTCATATTGGGTGTGTAAGTGGTGTGACTAGTTTTAAGCTTGCATGAATATCCGGCTAGGGGACCTGGGACCTCTTTTCCCTGGTACCCAGGACAAAACCTAACCAAATTCTTAATTGGATCCCATCACTACAGTGGTTGGGCGGTTCGCTAACCCAAGGGACTGGATGGGGTTAGGCTGGACTGATGGATCCCCAAATTGAGACTCAATTCTGTTATGGTGCGATAGATGAAGTAAATCCCGGACAAAAATTGTTCTATGGATAAGAATCAACGGCTGTGCCTCTCAATGAGAAAAAAAGCGTTGGTCTCTATGATCCAAGTGTAATCTTTTCCTTGATCTGACTATGGGACTTATGGGTTCAGTCAGATCAGTTCAGCAGTGTAAGGTTTTTGTCTATGTTAGAAAAAAGTTATCCTGGAGGAATCTCCCGTGCTTTCCGGGCGGCAAGGGAAGGTTTTTCTGGGTTCGGTTTTCGAAGAACCGATGGATTAGTCTCTTGTCCGGATATCCATGGGCGAGGCCCCGAGTGTGGGACCGTGCCCCGCGCAAGAAGTGCTACTTCCACTGCTAGCACCCCTGAATTCGTTGCATGGTGGAAAAAGGGATCTTACAGTTGGTATCAGAGCCAATTGGCTAAAGTGGATCAACTGGTGAGCCAAAAAATGTCAAATTGATGAAGTAGCAGTAAAAGGTTGAAATTGTGTGATAAAATTCATACAAATTGTTATACAGACTGAAATTCATAAATTGGTGATTGGGTCTTCAAATAGAAGTACCGCAATTACATGGAATCCCTAATTTGCTTGAGGCCTAGACATGATGGTATTTACCTTATAATTCCAAGGACCGTGACTACCCGTATATACCGAGGGTATAACTGCAGCTCTTACTAGCAGTATATATGAGTAAATCTAAGACCTTGAAATTATAAGCATAAATGCTATTCAGATGATGAATTCGAATGTGGTTGATATGATTTTAAAATTCTGGTTGAGAACTGATGAGTTGATTTAGATTCTGATTGAAAAATGATGATTCCTGAATTTTGGTTGAAAAGCGATAAGCTGAGCAAAAACCACAATGAGGATGAATGAGATGTTGAGATATCGAGCTCATCTAGTGAGGTTGTGGACACTGATGACCCGCCTGGGGGATAGGCCCCATAATTACACCACTGGCATGGTTGGTGAGATCATGGGTGATATGCGGCCAGTGGGATGACAGGCTGTGTGACAGCCATTCTAGAGACTGCTGGCATAGTTATAGCGCCAGCTTATTTAGTTGGGTTCACACTATAGAGAATCCTAGTATGTATTTGGTTGAGTACCTTTTCATATTGTGTGTACTCTTATCTATGGTGTGTTGAGTGTTGAGTGAAGAAAAAGAAGATTTTCAGCCTCTCACCTTGTGTGTTCTCTTTTAGGGTTTTGTGAGTGTGTGTGTGCTTGCAAGAGCTCAAGCTCTCTTCTCCCCTGCATATTTTCATGGTATCAAAGCCTAGTTCATGCTAAGGGCTAGGCTGTAAGCAAGAGAAGCACAGGAAGTGGTACGAGGGTAAGAGCTTCATCTACTCTTCCCTATTTGTGTTAGCGACTACACCTTTGTCGGGAGCTCGATGGGAGGCACCGGCAAACGATCTCTGATTGAGGAGATTTCTTCGCGGTGTCGTGACGTGTGCGATATAGCCAAGAAAGTACGAGACTTCTAGCTGTGAGAGTAGGTACCAATTCTAACAAGGAAACTCACACATAAAATTCCCCAAGGAGTATAGGACATCTCCATTTTTTTTAATGAC